>NC_140682.1:1800000-2327500 GCF_054131305.1 Coturnix japonica | reverse complement strand
ATAGGAACTAAGACATCTTGGATAAAATGCTTGCTGTTAGCTCTGTTAAATATATGTGTGAAGCCCAGAACTGATCTGGGAATTTCACCTTTTGAAATGCTGTATGGTATGCCCTATAATCTTGAAATACCTCTTGGTCACCCCCATTTACAAGATGATCAATTAAAATCTTATACAATTAATGAATGGGTGCAAGGAACTACAAGAAGGATCTGATTGCACAGCAGTCCCCATTGGAGATAGCAATCCATAGGATACAGGTAGGGGATGGGGTCCTAATAAAAACTTGGAAAGAAGCTACACTAACACCACAAGGGGAAGGTCCCTATGTTGTTTTATTTACTGCAGAAACAGCTATTCGAACCGCAGAGAGAGGATGGACTCATGCCAGCCTTGTTAAAGGACCCATCGGTGACGAGAAGTGGGAGGTAGCTCCCGGGAGTGATGACTTGAAACTCACACTGCGACAAGCCCAATGGGTATTCCAGGTAAAGGCTTCCCCTGAAGAACACTACTGCTGCTGAGAAGAACTAAAAAAACCCTTCGTATCTGGTTGCAACCCAGTTGACGAGTGAGGCAGAGGAGTGAACTGTGGGGAAAGATGGGCCTTAGGGGTATCCATTGGTACTTGGGGATTCTCACAGTGATCACATTTTGTATAGCAGCACAACGCCACCCACACCAAGCTTCCTTACATCTCTGTGTGACCTGGTACCTATACAGCCCAGTCTAAACCAAAAGGGTTACTATTTTTGCCTAAGCTCAAACCCAGGGAGGGGATACTGTAACCACCCAGGCTCATATTACTGTGCCTATTAGGGATGTGAAACTATTGCCTCAGATTGGGCACCTGGGGCTGGGCAGGATAAATATCTACAAGCAGGGCATGGACCCTATGGGTGCATACCTCCTAACCGAAACCCACAGTTGGGAAGATGGGCTGTGTGGGGATTAAAGACAGAGAGAGAGAGAAACATCTGCCAGCAACTATGGATAAATGTAACAAATCCAGATAACCCAGTGTGGCTGTTAGGGAAAATATGGGGTGTAAGTGACTTGCGGAATCAAACTCTATAACACATAGATGGGTTATAAAGCAGGTATGTTTATTCCAGCGCTGGGTGCAAGCGGGATAGCTCCACCAAACTTGCACATGGACTTGTAAAATCGTGACACAGATATAGGTACATCTCATACATAGTCAATGATTTCTCAGAATTCTGATACATATTCAATAGTTGTTTAGCATGCAGACCCCCTCTTGTTCTTATCAGGGGGATGCAACTCCTCTTCTGGTATTTACAACATCTATTCTCCTCCTTGCCTGATGTCTTCCGTGAGGTCTCACTCCTTATCTGCATCCTTCCTGCTCTCCCAGGCCCCTTGTTTCCTTTAAACAAAGAGGGAAGGAAGGGAGAGGTGCACTGGGGGGGAATGGGAGGGGTGGAGGAGGGTTGATGTCAGACTGTGAAATCGATTTTTTTAATCTTAATTCTGCTTCAGAAACAACATCTGATTCCCACGCTCTCTGCTAGGTATTTTGTCTTTTGATGCAAACACGTAAGCCCCATTGGTGCCTGGTTCAGCAGTTCAGCTTCCTTTGCGCCCTTTGCCTGGTTGTAGGGAAGGTGGCAGGCTCTGATTCAATGAGGGTGTTGTATGGACACAGTATTTATCGCCATGTATCCAAAGGTGCAACAGTTTCTGGAAACCCAGGTGGGATCCTATAGGTGATGGTTCTCTCGCCACCAAGTATCCAGTTGCCAGCAGTGGGTGAGTTCACTGGGACTTTGGGGATGGGAGGTGCCAACTAGCAAGCCTTCAATATCTGCTACTAAAATCAGACTTGGAAGCATGTAACACATGGGAAATACACTTGGTGCAGGAAAGGGGATTTCCTTAGCCGTCAAAAAAAGATGAAACTGCAGATCTATCAACAAAAATGTAAGCACGTGACACTTGACTTGGCGGGTCTGTGGGAGGGTCAGCTTCTCCGTGTTTGTATTTCAGCCATCATCCTCCACACTGGAGAGGATTTATCCGCTTGGCTTGCTTAATTGCAGCACGTTTCACACGCGTGGATAACCTGTGCATATTGCGTCACTACCCCTGTGGCCTGAGGTGTTGCACCAGGCTGGAAATAATGCCTTCTTGGGGTTGTTGAAGCTCTGCAAAAGTTTGCCAAGCAAAGTTGTGGATGCTCCATCCCTGGAGGTGTTCAAGGCCAGGCTGGATGGAGCTCTGGGCAGCAAGACTCTGTGGGTGGCATCTCTGCCCGAGGCAGTGGGACTGGGGTTCTGAGTTCTTCACTGTCCCTTGCAAGCCAAGCCATTCTATGATTCTGCATTTCTATGATGTAAGCACCAGCCCCACAGCCCTGGTGCAGTGCATCACAAGAGCAGCAGCCTGCGGGGAGCCACCACCCGGAATCACAGAGATGTGAGGTCACAATGCCCCATCCTATGACTTTGCTGAGCTGCGTCATGAGCTCACGAGGCCTGGCTGCAGGCTTGGCTCAGTGCGACACTCACTGTGGCTGCAGCGGTGGTGTTGGAAGCGTGGTGCAAGTGTGGGGGTGGCCATGGACCCTGCCCGCCTTGTCCTCTTCCTCCTATTGGTGGCCATGAGTTTTCAGGAGAGCTGTGCTGCTCCGTGGCGAGCACGGGGAGCAGGTGAGTGGGTAGAGATGGGACCCAAACTGAGCAGCGCTGGGAGCAAGAAGTCAGGCTGTGTCCCCACGGCCCTGTAGTACACTTGCCTGGGGCCTGCCTTCCATGGGGGTGTTGCTGGGTAGGGGGTGATGGGCAGCACTGCAGGAGCCGGGCAAGAGCCCGTGGCTGCGCTGCTCCCCAGGGCTGGCTCCAGCCATGCCAGGCTGTAGCTCTGCTAATTGCTGGCTGCAGCACAGCCTTCGTCCTGGGAGATGCCCGGGGAGAGTTCAGAAGAGGCGTGCTGGGTGTGCATGAGCATTTCTGCTTCAGGCTCATGGAACTCCCCAGTTTCCAAGCCAGAGCCCCAGTCCACAGCCCAGGGGAAGAGAAAGGTGTGCTTTCCTTCAGTGCCTCAGTGTGACCTTGCTGTCCATCAGAGGCCTCCCAGTAAGAAAGCCCTGGGGGGTGCATCTTCTTCCACGTAATCTGTGAGAGATGTGGCACGTGGCCCGGAGAGAGCACTGCATACGCTGCCAGGTGCCAGCCTACGGGTCATCCCGTCCACCCTGCAACTTTGGAAATCATGACCTGAGTTATTCTCCCATGCCCCACATCCAGTTACTGAGGGAGAAGGAGATCACACCATATAGTGCATATAAGTGGGAACTTATCTCATCTGTTCTTGATTCTAGATGATGAGCTTCGTGCTCCCTTTCCGGATGTTCCTTTGGATCCGGACTTCATGCCTGTGCCTGGGGGACAACCCAGGGGTAAGTTGTGAGTGTCTGTTTCCTTGGAGGCTGAAACGTTCATGCTCTCATGGTTTACCTGGGTGCAATTTTAATGGAGATCCTCTCCAGGTCTTCCAAGCCTGTTTGTGCCCGGAAGGGTTTGCACAGATGAGCCGTGAGAATTTTTTCTCTCAGAGAGCTGCCACGTTTCAGTGGGAAGGTTTCCGCTGCCCCTCTGCAGCTGAGGGAGCCCAGACCTTTGTATTCGGGCTGTGGCATTCCCCAACCACCGCCAGACCCTACAGGTCACTCAGGGAAAAGGAGGCCCCCACATGTGCCGGAAGCTCTCCTCACCTGTGTCTGATCACACTTGTGTCTGCAGGCCCTGTCCCCTGTACGCTCTGCTACTCAGTTGATGCTGTAGTGTGTGACTAAAACTTTTCATGGGTCTTTGGTTGCAGAAGTGCCCCCAGTGTGGGCCTTGCCCGGTCATCGGTTTCCTCCTGTGCTGGAGCCCAGCTGGAATCCCAGCAGTGAGTACTCTGTCTTCACTGACTTGGCTGACTCGCCGCTGATCTTCAGATCTTCATGCACATGATATTTAACTTCATACATTCTGTTAAGGTCCGGAAAGAGAAGAGGATGAATCCAAACGGGGAAAATACTCTCAGGGCTCATCCCGTCTCCTGAAGCGACTGCTGAAGGAAATGGAGAAGGCAGAGCGTGGTGGGTATACTTCAGTCTGTTCACTGTGGGACCTGGGAAGCTGAGGTGTGATATACAGGTGTGGGCAGGCTGTAGCCTGCACAGCAGGAAGGGATGGGTCAGAGCCGTGCTGCAGCCGTGTTCCATGTATCACCTTGCAGGTGCTGTCAAGCACCAGAGCTGGTCTGCTGCCAGATGGTCTGCATCCAGCCAAGACCCAGAGGCAGCTGCTCCCCCAGCACAACCATTACTTGTCAGAGCTGCTTTGTGCAGTCATTGGCACCCAGATGGCAGCAAGTGGCAAAGTGTCCAAAGCCCTCCGTGCAGCTGAGCAAGTTCAAGGCAGGAGGAGCATCCCGAGCAGGGTTGGCTGCCTTTGCTAATGCTGGAAATGAGGTGGAGATGCTACTTCTGAAGGCTTGGACTGTGTGTTAGAGCTTGGATTTCAGCCTGCAGCTACCTGGCTGTGACGGGCTGGTGACAGCACAGTATGTGAGGGCCTTGCACAGGTGCTGATTCCTCAAGAGGTGTGAGGGAGTCAGCATTGTCCAATAGCTGGGAGGGCCCAAATGCCCTTGGGTAACAGAGGGGCTCACAGTGTACTTGGGGGGGGCCCTGGACTTTACCTGAGCTCGGTATTGGAGAAGCTCAGTTTTTGATGAGGGCACGTGACATCCCAATCCTACTGCCCTGCTTTCTTTCTAAAGGAACGGACCAACAAAGTGAGCGGGATGCACTCCAGGAAGGTGGATATCCCACACTGCCGGTCCCGGATGTGCTGCAGGAAGGCGGTTATCCCACACTGCCCGTCCCGGACAGAGGAATGCAGGCAGCACCAACCGGCATGCCAGGTAATTTCTGTCCCATGATCATACGGTGTCACAAACCAGAGTCACTGCGTGCCTGCAGGCTCTTGCTGCCAGCTCTTGCACACCAGGTCAGCAGCCAGACCTGAGCGTGTGAGCATAGAGCACATGTAAAAGAAGCCAGGAGTGGCTCTCTGAAAATGGCTGGCCTTCGTGGGGTGTGGAGAGTTGTTCCAGCAATGTGCCAGAGAAGGTACTTGCAGACCTCTGTGACCCTGCTCAGCTCCCACCGCTCCCAGATCGCAGAGTTTGCCCTTTTGGAACGAAGCCACCTGAGGGTGATGAGCAGGGTCTTGTGTGGTAGGAGCCTGCAGGAGTGTTTCTCCCCTGGGCTGGCTCTGGCTGTGCCCTGTGCTGGCTGAAGCCTGACCTTCAGCCTGGGGGGCGTCCCACAGGGGGAGCTCAGGACACGCATGCCGGGAAAAGCGTGAGGGATTCTGCTCTGTAGCTCTCCCCACGGACCAAGCCCAGACCCCAGAGTACAGCCCCAGCTCTTGGCACAGAGGAGGACATGGGTAGTGCCTGTGCAGCCTCTCCGTACCCAATGAGAGGCGGAAGCAATCATTCTTGTCCTCCGGTGCTTCGGCACCAGAGACGGAGGCACCCACTGACAAAATGACCTCTTGGGTCCATGAAGCACACTGAGAGATTATCTGTAGCGCAGCTGAAGGTAACATGGGACATTGTCTCATTTTTTCCAGGGATGAACACAGGCAAAAGCACAGAGGATGCTGCTCACACATCTGTGTGGAAGCGCCACATTCTGGTGACGGTCTCAGCGATGCTGCTGCCTGCGCTGGTGCTGGCCGTTGGTGTTGTGATATGGGTGCTCAAAGACTACCTGTGAGTTGGCCTTTCCCCAGAACACCTTATTGCTGCATTTGGCAATGAAGCATTTGTGGTGCCAGGATCCTGGACGGCCAAATCAGCCGCTGGCAGTACACTGCCAGGACTTAGGTTGCAAAGTCTTTCAAGTTTCCCCTTATTTCCTGTCACTGAGTAGTGCTTTCTGAAACTCATTCTCACAGAGCACGCAAGAGGGAAAAGAGAGCAGCAGAAGCAGCAGATGGAGCTGGGGAAGGCAACGAGACAGACTCTGACCCAGTCAAACAAGAATCTCCGTAATAGCTCCAGTCCGTTCCATTCTGCCATTGAAGAGGCCCGAAGTCTTCAAGGTCATCTGGAAGACCAGGAGCTTGAACTGAAAGCCATGAAAGAGATCCTTGGGAACAGTCCTGAGTGCTGCCTTCTGTCAGAGGATGGCCCTGAATGTGAGAGCAGAGCTTTTGTCCTTCATCTTGCATACTCCAGGACAGGTATCACCAGCAGTTTGAAGATTCTTAGCTCGACACAGCTACATTCCTGTTGAGGGTCCTCATGAGGACCCAGAAAACGAGCTTCCTCTGACTGCCGGACAAAACGTAATGTCTTTGGAGATGTGGGTGAGAATGGCTGGTTTCAGGGAGAGCTGACAGATGGCACAAGAGGACTGGTCCCTTCAATTTGGTTGCGGAGCTTTCAGTTGATGAACTGGATACACCTGGAGATCCTGTCAGAATTCCTGCATTGCTCCATCTGCAAGACTACCATTGCTCCACTCAGTGGAACAACTCGATGTTGAGCAGAATGTGGTTGAGCTCCTTCGGGAACTCTCTGAGGCGACTGACAGCAGAACTGCATAGCTTTATTGTATATTAAAAACAACCAAACAACTGTCCCCTCCCTCTCCCTTCCCCTCGCACCCCTCCACCCCTCCCCCTCTCCCCCCCCCCCCCCCCCCCAAAAAAAAAAAAAGACAAAAAAAAGAACAAAAAACCCTAAAAAACCAACAAAAAACAACCCACCCTCAATAAAACAAAAAACCAAAACCAATTAAAATCTCAACGCTGTTCTTTTTCTGGGATACACTGAGGTGACGCTTCTTCTAGCTTAGACTTTGCAATGAGTTTGTGTCACGGAGTTCTCTCTAGAGCTCACTCGGTGACAGTGGGAACAAACCCAGGGAGAGAAGGAACAAAGAACCTCCCCTCTCTAACAGCGCGGTGCGGCGCGGCCGAGAGGGGAAGGGAAGTAAGATTGCGAGTGGGTCTAGGAGGGAAAAAATGAAAAAAAACCAACGATCTGAGAATGAACAGCAGTTTAATGAACCCAGTGACACTAAACAACAACGATGTTGCAGAACGGCGGGAGAAAAGCAGACGACCACACCTGTCATTGACATGAGCAGCGAATCTCGTTTATTCCTTGGCTGCGTGTACCTTTATAATATGGATAATTAGCTCATACATATTGCAAAAGTGGAGCTCATCATTGGTTCCCAATTACATACCATCCATCTTAACAGCTTGTTGTTATCATCCTGAAAGATACTCCCTTGCTGAGTTCCCAGAACCATGGCTAGTTTCTAACCATCACAGGTCATCCTGATGTTCTCACTGTCCTTGCAGGTGTTACGGCTGCTTGATTAACCGCACCGTGTTTACGACCCTTCTCAGCTAACTAGCTGTAAAAAACACTCTCTACAGGACCCCACAGATTACCTTCAGAATTCAACAGTTAGTTCTGTTTCCTTTCTCAGTGCATAACAACCTGAGCAAATGAATTGAATGACGTGGCTTGTTAGTCTGGTAAAAACTCTGCTGTACACTGGAACTTGGTCCATTTGTAAGCAGGACTTTGTCCATCTCTGCAGGACAGCAGAAAACCCTTTGTGCTAATCATGATGCCAAGAAGCAGAATGCAGCAAATGGCAGATGATCCAACTGTTTCAGGTGTTCATTTCCTTAAAACTGCGAATAATTTTGGACGGAGAGTTTGTAAACAGAATGGAGGTCTTAAAGCTGTCAGAGATTATTTCTGCACTGTTCAATTCTATCTGCATAACCTACACAGAATCTCAGAACTGCGTTGCTTGAACTGGTGGAACTTGTTGAAGTGAACTGGGATGAGCAAGTTTTAGTACTTAGAGTGCTATAAAAAATGGATAATCTCATGAGTATTAAGGTACAGGATTGCTATTTCTGCACTGAATTTGTTTTTATTTTACATGGCTGTGATCTGAAAGTTGCTTGAAACGCAGGCACCTAGGCACTGTTGTGTAACTGAATTTCACACATGATAGGTCCTGAAATATCCTGGAATCTAAAACTCTGACTTGTTTTAAGTCTGCTGCTTGAGTATAATCAGGGTCATAGTGTCTGTGTGCAGTGTTTCTTTCCCTGTAATGCTCCACATCATTTCATTTTGGGAATATTGAAGGAAATGGACTATGTGCCATTACTGTTGTTAGAACAAAGTATGTCTGGTGTGATCTTATGCATAGGTTCTGTAACTGCTCTTCACAGCTCAGGTGTTTGACCTTCTTTTTGGTGAAGTGATGAAATACTGCTGGTTTCTATTTGTGCTTCTAGGCACCTTGAAGCTCTTAGGAATAGAACAATTGTCTCCAGTTCTTTTCAATGATATCAGTAACAGCTCGAGTGTTGCTCCCCACTAGGTAGACCCAAAGAAGCAGATTACAGTGAAACAACACACGAGCTGGACCTGCATGAGGATCACTTTCAAGACAGTGGCTCTGTTGCTTGAAGCCTATTTGCTTCTTCCTGCCGCCACTCTATTACCAAGTATCAACAGCCTCTTTCATGATTCAACTTGCAAACGTTTGACACTAACCCTTGTGTTTCTATGCCTTCCTAGGTGATTCGAGCCCTTGTCAACCCCAAAGATCCAAACCAAGTAGTGATGTGCAGTGTGTTTCCATCAATGGAGAGTTCTTATTAAGCACGAATTGCTGCAATTCGGATGACAGCCTTCCACATGGTAACAGCGATGGACACAAGGGGCTCATCCACGTTCATGCTCTCATATCTCCTGGCTCTGCTGAAGATGCTGACCTGAGCCTGCCAGACACAGCAGTCACCTGCCTGGATTGTGACCCAGCGCCTCTGCAGTGCTGCCCATCCCAAGCACAGCCCGAGTGCCCCAACAGCAGCACCACCATGAAGGAGCAGGTCAGCATCAGTGAGGTGAAGCTGAGCATCTTAGATGGGGACTTAGAGTCAGGCTGCCAGTCCCAGGCACCAGGCAGCAGCACAAGCTCTGAGCCACTCTCATCTTGACAAGAGGAGTCCCATCTTTACCCTTGACCTCTCAAGCCCTCCTGTCTTTTATTGAATAAAGTCACTCTCATGCTCAGTCATCGCCTCGACTGCATTCCGAGTCTTCATTCACAGGGATTGGGATGAATGCAACAAACAGCAAGGCAGCTCAACTTGCAACACTCTGGCTGTGGGGTTTGTGCAGGCAGAGCTCTGGGTTCCCATTTTGCCTGGCTTTGGGATGTCTGCAGCAAGATCTCTACCATTTTGTATGGGAGCAAATAATCCCTAGCATCCAGGTTGCTGCTCATGATATATCCCAGTCTTCCTGGCTGTTGCTTTGTGATACTTTTCAAAGCCTTTTGATACTCTTTGATGCCTTGGCTGCTCCCTAACACCTCTGTCCTCCTGCCATGTTGACTCATGTCTCCCACTTTTAAGCTGGCTTTGCAGATCATCTCCAGCCCTGTCATCATCACGCTGCAGCAGGAGGTGCTCACCTGGCCCAATGTCTGGCAGTACTGCTTGTTCTGCAGATGAGCAGCTGCCTCCTCATCTCTTCAGCTACAGGAGTTTTTCTCAGGGAAGTTAGATGCAGTCATGCTCCTCTGGATTTGGTGTGTTAAATCCATGCTGCATGGCAGCAGTCAGTGCAATACAAAGGTGTTCTGTGTGCCACAGCATTTCTCCAGGGGCTGCCAAAGGTAGAAGCACAACACAGCACCATGCTTCTGACAGTAATGTCAGACATGTGAGCACTGCATCATCCCCAGCGTGTCAGTGCTTTTCCACACCAACCTGACTCTCACACTCTCTGCACTGAATGTAACTATGCTCTTGTGGAGACAAATGCTTTCTGTCACATCCTCCATCCCTGCAACCATTTGCCGGTAGGCAGCTCTTGCAGAAGAATCAAGCAGCAGAACCTTTTGCTCACCCTACAGCATGCAAATGCTATGAAAGCAGAAATAACCTGGCATGCTCTGGGTCTGCAAGGCTGCACAGATGGGAGAGGTAGATTGTGTTTTTGCAGTGGAAGTTTCCAGTAATTTCAGTACATAGTGTAGGCCCTAACTGAATGAATAACCCTCTTGTTAAACAGCTGTATAAGTAGTTTTTCCACCAAGAAAGTTGCTGAACAGAGTTAAGTTCAGACTGGGGGAATTCTGACATGGGGAGAGTTGAGACAAGCACAAGATAAATACACAGGGTGGGTAGAGCCCAGCACAGGACAGAATGAATGTACTGACTTTTGGAAACATTGCCCTTCTCTCTCCGCAGAAAAGTACAAGGCAAACCTAAAAACAAGAGGTTGGTAATTGACCTTATATGGAAATGAATCCTAGCAACAGTCTCGAGGAGTCTGTGAGCCTGAGGTGCTCAACCAATGAGAGCCATGAGAGCATCACCTGCATTGTGTATAGGGCACAGAACAGAATTGATTTCACTGACTGGTGTGCAATTTCTCCCTTGCCAATAGGGGAATGCACGCAGTATTACAATAATGAATAAGCACTGCTGCTATCGCTGCCATCTTTGCCTAACTAGAAATCTTTGACTTTGAGAGTTTCTCACTCAGGGGAGAGGGTAAGAAAGTAAAGAGGCACAGAAAACTAAGGGAAACTGCTCTTCTTTATCTTATCTATAAAAATTGATACAATTGATGCTGTCGTGCATTTATTTATTTATTTTTAATTTTTTGCCAATGTCAGTTAGATTGTTTTAAAATATCCACCCACCAAAATCTGACTACCAAACAAATTTAATGAAAATGAAATGAAGGTGAGTTAGCGGGAAGCACAAGGCCATATTATATTAGGCTCTAGCAAATTTACAGGCAGTCACTGCACAAAGAGGTAGATCTGAGTTGCACATTATATGATTTCCACAAAGATTAAGGAAATCTGAAGCTTTCAATATTTTTTTTTTTATTCATTTCTCATTTCATTTTTTACACACCTGACCCAGACCCCAACCCTCACAGGAGCTGTAAAGATAACAGCATTAACCCGCAATGTAACTCTAATCCTAACCCTTACCCTGATTCTAAAATCGTCCCTAACTCCAAATGTAACAACAAAAATGATGCTAGAAGTTTGTAGGAAAAGGAACCTTAACCCTGATCATAATCCAAAAACAATCATTAAGGTAACAATAATCTTTACCTTAAAAGTAATATTAATCACAGCCCAGATTATACCTGCGTCCAATCAGAAGCATGCTTTGCATTATTTAAGAGTTGTATTTTTTCCAATGAACTCTCTCTATTATCACTTTTATAAAGTAACAGAGTCTGTTCTTTTTCTCCTGACACTGTGCCTTACTCCTGACATCCCCTGGAAATGACCCAGATAGGGCACCATCAAAGTAATGCTAATAGTAATGTCAATCCTAAGGGTATCTCTAGCCTCAGTGTTAATGGGACGCTAACAACAATCCCAACAGCCTTAAACATTCTGGTGGTGTGAAAGAGGTGCTGCCTTGCACATGCTGGGCAGTCCCATTGCCTGTTAAATGCAGGCGGCAGCGTAGAAACATGATGCCCGTGGTCAGAATGCCCTGTGGCAGATCCTGGCACCAGAGAACTGACCGGAGAACCATGAGAGAACTGACAACAAATCACTCGACATCAGAACCGACCCAGTGGTTATTTACAAGCCTTGGGTGTCCCAGACAGGATCTCAGAGTGGTGAATGTAGGTACAGAAGTTGTTACTACTCTGTTTTCTTCTAAAAGCTGCTCAGCTGCTTTGCGTTTCAGACCATCCCTGGCTTCACTGTGTGCATCTGTCCAATTGATACCAGGTGGTTTTTTTTTCATCTCAGAAGTTGGGGGGCGGGGAGGAGGGGAAACGGACATCAATTCAATTACTCATTTATTTATTGACAGACATTCACGTTTGCTACTTTTGGAGAAGTTTTTATTTGTTTGCTGTGGTTTGTTTTTTTTCTTTTTTTCTTTTTTTTCCCCCTTCCCTCCTCTTCCATCTTTGTGTTCTTCCCCTATAATCAAAAGAGAACGGATCCCCAGGGTCTGTCCCGCAGACGTTCTTTCCATGGTCTCTGCTGCCACCTGCTGGCCAATACATGGAACTGCCACTGTTGGGCGTTTGGTGCCGCAGGAAGCACAACGCAGATCTGAGTTCTGACCGGTCTACGCAGCAAATCCGCCAATCTTTATTGTGATAAGCCCTCCACATGGCATTGCGCATGCACTCGAACACGCAACAGGCACAGATTTCTCCTAACTCCTTGAGGAGCAGGCAAGCAGAACAACTGAGCGCACCACTGCTTGTGATTGGGCCACCCCCATCATAGAGATGTGTGTTAGATCTTTTACCCACCCCTGGACTGGCCTTGTTGTTTAACGATAACCTCTGAAATCTGAGTTACTGGTTCTACCACCTGTAGTGTAGAATAGGTAGCCAATAAATGCTTTTCAGCTGTGATGTATCTTTATTCTGCTCCATGCCAAACCTGTGACCAAAACCTCATAGGGGTTCACAAAGAACTCTGGCTCTGCCAGAGCCCCCATCCAGACCCTTCTTGAGTTACATTCACATCTAGTTTGGCTGAAAAGGTTGGACTATAAATACTCAGTGCTTGGGCCTGTTTAACAGATATTTTTTCCTGATTATGCTGTCCATCAATCTTTTTAAACTGAACTCCTGCTCTAATCTGGTCTTTAAACATTTGCTGTCTCAAGACCCTAATGGGTCCAGACTGGATTACCTTAGGGGCTGGACGCCTAAGTCATGGCAGCAGATGGTTCTCTGACCTTATCACCACCATTCAGAGCCTGCATCCGGCCGTAGGCACTCTTGTCTCCCCATCAATTGGGCAGCCTGTTGTATTACAGCACCTGAGGGCCACTGGGGGGTTCAGTATGGATAACATAGACCCATACTGATGTAAAGGTGATGGCTGTAGGATGAGATCCCTCATTCCTGATGAAAAATTTATTGACTGGGCTCTCAAAATCATCTTCACAGATTGCCTCTTTCATGCCTAATTCTCTAATATAATTTTGTTAGTCCTCCATAGAGGACCACAGGCTCATATTTAATGGTATGTCATTCTTATTTGGCCATGTTATATGACACACAGCCATAAGTCATTCTCTGATCAAATGGCTATCTTCATTATGTTGGAAAAAACATACAGTCTTTGCTGAGGGCAGGGTGAGTAGTAATGGATGTCAGTTTTGAAATTTCTAGTCCATTCACCACAGCGCTTTCTGCCTCCATGTCCCATAACCAGAGCAGCTATGCTGGCATGCTCTCTTGGTTTCTGTCTAAACCACTGTACTATATCCATCAGTTCAGCTGCTGTATAATGGGCAGCAGGGTTTGGGGGGTTGGACACTGGTCAGGGCACTCCCACCAGCCTATCCTGCATTTTTTTTTTCATTTTTGGGTTACAATCAGTCAGATCTATAATAGATTTGGTCCAAATGGAACCTCAAAATCTTACCTTTTAGTGCCTTCATTTACAGAGTCCATTTTATACAGATTTCCTTGTACAGGGTCCCCATGGTCTTCCAGAGAGATGTTCCTGATCTTCCATAGGAGAATGATTGAATTAGGATTTTTCCCTATCAAAACTGCCACCTGTCTTTCCAGTTTTTCAACACTATCATTCAATAGCTGATTTGCATCAGCCTGAGCCTCTTCAGTTATGTTCAGACAGTTCAAGGCCATCAGCAGTGGCCATGCCACCATGAACGCAGCTAACTGTCATTCTCAAGTTGTACGTATGTCTTTGCTAAGACCATGGAAATACTCAGTCAGGTGGGCCAGGGACTCATGGACCCTCCCTCCGTCCCACACAGGGCCCCATTTTTCAGTGACAGAAGCAATGCTGCATTTTGAGGATCCTAGGAATCCCAGGACATGCCCTGACAAAAGGTCATTCAGAGGGGTAGTCTTTCCGCATCCAAACAACCCCATGATATTCACAGAATCACAGAATTGTAGGGGTTGGAAGGGACCTCCAGAGACCATTGAGTCCAACCCCCCTGCCAAAGCAGGTTCCCTACACCACGTTGCACAGCTCGGCATCCAGGCAGGTCTTGAATATCTCCAGAGAAGGAGATTCCACAACCACCCTGGGCAGCCTGTTCCAGTGCTCTGTCACCCTCACCATAAAGAAGTTATTGCACACATTAGTGCAGAATTTTCTATGGTCCAGTTTCAGTCTGTTTCCCCTTGTCCCTCCTCCACACACTGCTGAAAAGAGTCTGGCCTCACCACTTTGCCCTCCACACCTCAAATATTTATAGACCTGGATCAGGTCCCCTCTCAGCCTTCTTTTCTCAAGGCTAAACAGACCCAGTTCCCTCAGTCTCTCCTCATAGGGGAGATGCTCCAGGCCCTTCACCATCTTTGTGTCCCTCCACTGGACTCTTTCCAAGAGATCCCTGTCTTTTTTGTACTGGGGAGCCCAGAACTGGACACAATATTCCAGATGAGGCCTCACCAGGGCAGAGTAGAGGGGGAGGATCACCTCCTTCTACCTGCTGGACACGCTCTTTTTAATACACCCCAGTATGCCATTGGCTTTTTTGGCTACAAGGGCACACTGCTGGCTCATGGTCAATCTGTCGTCCACCAGGACGCCCAGGTCCCTCTCAGCAGAGCTCCTCTCCAGCAGCTCATCCCCCAGCCTGCACTGGTGCATGCAATTATTTCTACCCAGGTGCAAGACTCTACACTTGCTTCTGTTAAACCTCATCCGGTGTCTTACTGCCCAGCTCTCCAGCCTGTCCAGGTCTCGCTGAATGGCAGCACAGCCTTCAGGTGTGTCAGCCAATCCTCCCAACTTCGTGTCATCAGCAAACTTGCTGCGGGTGGTCATTGATGAAGATGTTGAACAAGACCGGACCCAGCACAGACCCCTGGGGGACACCGCTAGTTACAGCCCTGCAGCCAGACAATGCACCGCCAACAACAACCCTCTGCACTCTGCCAGTCAGCCAATTCTCGACCCACTTCACTGTCCACTCACCTATCCCATACTTCCTCAACTTTGGTATAAGTATGTCATGGGAGACTATATCAGTTATAGAGGTTATAGAGTTCAATTCCTGTAGTCAATTTGGCGGCCCAGGTGGGACCAGCTCTGTTCGCTGCAGGACCAGCTGAGAGGGAGACACTTTTGGCGCACCCTGAGATTTCTCTGAAGGACTCCCTTCCTCACCTGATCACTGCAGGGACAGACAAGGACCACCCATAGGTGGACCAGGTATGTGTATGGTAAGTGGAGCCCATATGTCTTGAGGAGACATCCTACACAGTTTACAGCCATATGTGCTGCTCCCAGGGAGGTGAGCTCATGGCTTTGGTTGCCAGCTGGGGTAGGAAGACTCCTTGGGTGAGTTCCTATGAAAGGGAACTGTATGTCATATGAATGGAAACAAGAACAAATACTCTCTCCCAGGTGGTTGGCAATAGGAGGGACCTAGGTTGGTCTCTCCTACGGGTATGGGATATAGTGGATAGCCTGTCAAATGGTAGCCTGGGTTTTCCAAGTTGTAATCACGGGGCTTATAGGTTGTATGTTCAATATTATCATCTGCTTTAAGTGTTTGGTACCGTGTGTCAAGCCGACTCTGGGAAAAACATTAACGTTTGCAACTGGTCGACCAGAGTATGAGTGTTATTAAGATTCCAGCTGGAAAATGTTGTCAGCATTGTGTAGTATGAATAAACCATGGTTTTTGATCTAAATGTCAGAGTGAGTGTGGTGTGAGTGAGACACAGAACAGCTGCAGGGTGAGTGCCGAGTCCCGACCCGTGTTTCCTTCCTCCTGTGAGGGAAATGGCCAGACACGGACAAAGTGAAAGACTGTTGTCTGTCCACTCATAAGTACTTTCTGCTTGTATGTAAGAAGACAGGAGTTTGTACTCTGTAGATTAGTAAGATTGTCCTGAGGAGAGGTGTACATTCCACCACCAATGACTGTCAACCCATTTATGTAATACTATGTACTACTTGTGAGGAAGTGTGTGAGGGAGGTGGTTCAATCAGTGCTGGTTCTGTGGCACAGTGTTTATAACTGAAGAATACAGACTGTATTAAGGGAGTTTATGTGAACAGAAGAACCGTACTGTTTGACAAACTGTTTTGATGGTATAAGAAAATGTAATTGTTAATGATATATGAAAGTGTACTTGAGGGAATGTGGAAGTGTATCTGAGCATAGAAATAGAGGAAGCATTTACAGAGGAAAAAGGCTAAAGTGAGTTTACCTGCACTGACATGAGAGCAACACCCTGCACCGCTGCCCTGTGAGCTGAGCAGAGAATAGTGGAGACACAGTCCCCATGTATCAGGTAGTGTTATTCTGCTTACCAAAAGAATGAGTTCACTACAGAAGAGGCAAATCTTCCCCTCTGCTCCATTTGTGGCATACTCTGGAGTTCAAGGCATTGCAAAGCTATGGCACATCTACTTTCTTTCAATGATGACACCTTAGTGTGCTCTGGGCTCTCATTTCAGTTGCATCTAAAGAAGTCTAGGGTCATACCAGCTGACAGGAAGCTGGCAAATGTTGTCTCATTGTAAGGAAGAGCAAGAAAGATGACATGGGCAATTATGGACCTGTCAGTCCAGAGCCTGGTAAAAGTATGGAGAAAATGATGGTGGGAGTTATGGAAAAACAGCTGCAGGACAATTCTGTCATTGGTTGCAGCCAACACAAGTTTGTGAGGCAAAGGTCCTGTTTAATTTAAGCTCATTTTGTGACACAGTTATCCGTTTAGTTGACCAAGGGAAGCCAGTTGATGTAATCCTTGAGGATTTCAGTGGAGATTTTGACACTGTTTCTCACAACAACCTTCTGGACAGAATGTTCTGCATATGGCTAGACAGAAACACAATGTGGTGGGTGAGCAGTCGGCCAGTAGGTCAGTCCCAAAGGATTATAGTCAGTGGGTTCCATCAGGCTGGTAGATGGTCACTGTCGGGGTCCCCAGGGTTCCATTTGGGGGCCACTTTCCTTTCATGTTTATGCAGATGACTTGAATGCAGGACTAGAAGACGTTCTGAGCAAGTTTGCTGATGAGACCAGATGAGGAGGTGCTGTTGCCTCCACTGAGGGTGGAGAGGACTTGCAGAGAGATGTGGACAAGTCAGAGACCTGGATACCAGTTGGTACTAAGCATCAAGTGCATTAAGTATAACAAGAACAAGTGCCTGATTGTGCACCTGGGTAGGGGCAACGCTGGACATACACACTGACTGGATATGGGACACTGGAGAGGAGTCTGACTGGAAAGGATTGGGGTGCTGGTCAGCATCACACTGAGTGTGAGTCAGCAGTGTGCCCAGGCAGCCAGGAAAGCCAATGGTCCCCTGGAGTGCATGAAGCAACTTATTGCCAGCTGGGTGAGGGAAAGGATCATCCCTCTCTGCTCTGCATTGCTACTGCCTCACTAGCAGCACTAGGTGCACTTCTGGGCACCACAGAACATAAAGGACATCAAACTCTGGGAGAATGTGCAAAGGAGGGCACTGGAACTGAGAGATCTGAAGTTCAGAGTTTCACAGGGATTGACTGCTTGTTCACACTGGGCCCTTCTCACATCCCACATCCTGCAATGAAACATAGGTCTCATATGGGACATGAACCTCATAGCGTCCTTGCACCACATGTAGAGCCTGGGATCTTCTGTCCCCATGTCTTTCATTTAACATCATACAGACCTCCAACCCATTGCCCCAGGAAATGCCAGGAGCCAACATGAGAGACAGGATCTCTCTACCACTGGTCTTGTAATCAGGGCTTGACCTGTCTGCTTTGTAAGGCAAAGGAGAGGTTTCTTAGCATGCCAGTGCCTTTGCCTTCCTGTAGTCATGGCTTCCAGTTATCTTCTCTAACAAGTCCCTTGGGAAGTTTGCTTGTTAGTGTTCCTCAGTGGGCCCATTAATACTCCAAGAAACTTCACTGTTACTTCTGACTTTGTCTTGTTGAGCACTTTGTGCAAACTTCTCTCTGCACTGGAGGCTGATGAACTCAGCATCAAATATGCACCCTGGGACCATTATAACCTAAAGAATCTCCTGTGCCTTATGCCATCTTGTTATCTTCTTCAGGTTATCAGAACTTGTTCAGCAAAAAGGAGGGATATCTGGAGAGAGCTTAAAGAATCCATTATAAATTTATTGTCTATTTATTTATAGTTGGGTTTAAAGAAGACATTAAAGCAGCACTGTGCAACTGATACCAATCCAGAATATCCCAATGAGTTCTGTACTGTTACTGTGTTGACAAAGGTCCTTCTCAACCTCCCTACCCAATTTCTGCTCACAATGGACCTATGGGACTTGCATCACTTTTCTTCACATCACTCTTCTCCTCTGCATTCATCCGCTCAGTGTTAGAACTGCTTTGCACCAACTCCCACTGGCTTCCTCAGAGAACCAGCTGCACGTGGAAAAGGAAAGATTTTTCTTTTTTATCTGGCCAGCAAATGGAAAGAAAGGTGATGCAATGAATGAACAGTAAAACACAGTGATCAACTGCATGCCATGTTCAAGCTGCATCTATTGAAGTTTGTCTTTCATATGGAATACTTTTAAAAGTAATGATTTATACTGAGGTAGGATAGGATAGATTGAATCACAGTGAAGTAGTTGACAACAGAGGCCATCAGACTCTGGGAGATGGAGCAAATTCCAGTAATCTCCCTGGGATAGATAAGCCAGGTAGTTGAGAGGTATCAACTTAAAACTGAACAGGACTTCTGAGTATTTCACACATTGAGACGGGTTAACATATTCTCACTGATTTCTATTTTTGTCTCCCACTCTATTTTACACTTTTACTGACATTAATGAACATCTTCGTTCAAAGAGCACCGGGCTATAGTCACAGGGCATTGGCACTGGCACCACTGTCTGTGTCTCTGAACCTGAAGGCATTTGTGTCCAGCGAACACAGTTCTGGAAAACATTGTAGTTTCAGCAAAAGAAAAGAAAGAAAGAAAGAAAGAAAGAAAGAAAGAAAGAAAGAAAGAAAGAAAGAAAGAAAGAAAGAAAGAAAGAAAGAAAGAAAGAAAGAAAGAAAAAAAAGACATCAAATCACCTCAAAGATTCATATATACAACTTAAAATGGAACAAGACTCATGAGAATTTTTCATGTTGAGAAGGGTTAACACATTTTCATTGATTTCCATCTTTGTCTTCAATTCTTTGTTTCAGTTTTATTGACATTTATGATCAACTATTAAGCTTACAGCCTCAAAATAAATAAATAAATAAAAAGAGATACATTTGCATCTTGCACATGGCCTGATGCCCCTTTGACCTTCACAGTTCCCACAAGTCCTTCCATGCCGGAGAGTATGAGATCCAGCAGAGCACCTCTCCTCTTTGGTTCCTCCACTGCTTGGTCAAGAAGCTGCCATCTGTGCTCTTCAGGGATCTGCTGGATGGCACATGCCCTGCTGTGCTGTCCCTGCAGCACATACTGGAGTGAAAAAGGCTCCCAAAGGGGACAATGGCCAGACAACATGAGACTCCCATGTGTCTGCAGAGGGCACCTTCCACTTGCTCTCCCTGATCAGGAAGACAGGTACAGACACTGATGGTCTCCTCTGTTTGCCATTTCCATTAGCTCTGACCTGTCTGCTCTGCCATCCCCAGGCAGAGCTCAGTGCACTCTCACAGAGGGCAGTCACCCTTCTTTATCTCCTTGCCCATCCATCCTAAAGACTCGGTATCCCCCTTGTGCTACAGTGCAGTTGTGGAAGCCATTCAACTGTGTCCCATGGTCCAAACAGGAGCTCAGGCCAGCAGCTCTACCAAGATTTCTAGCTTCTTGTGTGTTGGTGTTTGCATTAGTGCAAAAGCACAGAAGTAAACATCCTAATTGAAAAGCATCACTGGACATAGCTGGACTGGATAGCTCATCTATGGTATCAGTGTGCAGAAGGTGGCACACAGGCATTAGACCGATCGTGGGTCTTGGAGGTGACGTAGCAGCACGGACACACCATGGGCATGGCTTTGCTGAAGGCCCTGTGCTGCTCTTGTAGCTGCATGTGAATCCACCAGACAGCCGGTGCTATCCCCTCTCTGGCCCTCAGCTGATGCCCAGGAAGGAGGTGTCTGTCTCAGGGACTTCCCACATGGTTTACAAGCACTGGCACACATCAGGAGCAGCCCAGGCACCTTGGGCATCACCCAGTGTCTGTGTGTGAGCAGCTGCCTCCCTGCTAAAGGACTGAGGACTCAGAGCAGGAGCTCACATGCAGGCAACTCCTTGTGCACTTCTAAACTGAACCAGAGGAATCCCAGCTCCTGTGGGTGTGTAGGGAGCTGAATCCCATTTCAGCTCCAGGATTTCTGTCAACGGATGAGACTCCTGCACTGCCTCAGCTGGATCACTGTCCCGCACAGGGAAAGTCCAAACCTCGCCTTCCTTCTCTGGGTGCCCTTATTGTTTCATCAAACAATAACTGGGAGCACTCCCCATATGTCTCCAATCAGTCACTGACCACTGGACATGTGGTGGTTAATTGAGCAAATTTCAAAGCACAGTCATGATGCTGTTGTCTTTCAGGAGCTGTTGGCCATGAAGACCCAGGGACATGTCAGGGGACACGAGTGGGAAGGATAAAAATGATATAATCTGCTGCTTGCTTGTCCAGGCTCCTGGGACACAGGGAGCTCATAAAAGTGGGCAGAGCTGCAGAGAGACAGCTGCGCCGAGGAGCAGCTCTTGTGCACAGCACAGCCTGCAGGTGACAGAAGGAGAGGAGAGAAATTGGAGAGAGCTTACAGGATGTGTGTGGTGTGAGCGGGCTGTGAGCTCTCTGCAGGAGCATTGCTCACAGACCATGACGGGGTAAGTCTCACTTCAGACCATGAGCTGCTTTTAATTAAGGGATAACTATAACTGGGATATCCCATAGCAGATCTGGCTGCAGGCACTGCATATTCCTTTACTGTGTTAAAAGCCTTCTGCTCCAGCAGAGGTCTTCCCTGCTTCAGTGTCAGAGCACAGCCACGAGGGCTGTGTGTCCCAGCACGGCTGCAGGCTGTGCAGCCTGGGCTGCAGGCGGGTGCCCAGGGCTGTCCTGCAGAGCAGGGTCCCTGCTGTGCCCCAGGGGCTGTGTGCCGGGTATGGGACTCTGCCGCCTGCCAGGCTCAGCACTCAGCCTGCCCGGGGAGCTGCCCAGGGCGCTGCGGGGAGACATGTGGGGTGAAGGAGCCCCCGGCAGGGCTTGTGCTGCCACAGCTGCTGCCTGGGGCAGGGGGATCACAGCTCCACTGCACAACAGTATGTTTATGAGGGCACTTTGCAAGAGGAGAGCCAAGGCAGGGGGTTTCCATTTCCTGTTCTGAGGCAAAGAGGTTTGGAGTCAGAAATCTAAAAGGGGCAATATGAGTTATGAGAATTTTTCATCAACCAATTGCTTGTTTTGTGAACACTCACACATGATGTGCTTTCAGTCTCCCCTTTCTCAAAGGATGGAATTATCATCATTTTCTGTAGGCATGAATAATTCACTTATCCTACAAAGAGGCAGCATTTTCTAACTGAAACTGAATGCCACAGAAGCTGGGGTAAAGGGCTCTAAGAGCACTTGGAGTAAAGATATGAGACATGAAACAGATGAAAATATCCAGGGAGAAGTGATAAGAAAATAAGAGGAAGGTTAGAGCTCCATATGCTGCTTCTGCTAAAGGAATGCTGAAATACACAAAATTAAATGCAAGTAATGGTGCTAAATGTACACTGTTGTAGGAGAATTAAAACATTTCATATTATAGCAGGAGGAGTGTCTCTGAGAATGGTCTGGACTTGTCATTATCTTCTGATCTCTGAACAGGACTCCGAGCCCATCAGCAGATGCCCAACAGCAGCTCCATCAGCGAGTTCATCCTGCTGCCGTTGGCAGACACTCAGCACCTGCAGCTCCTGCACTTCTGGCTCTTCCTGGGCATCTACCTGGCTGCCCTCCTGGGCAACGGCCTCATCAGCACAGCCGTAGCCTGCGACCGCTGCCTGCACACCCCCATGTACTTCTTCCTCCTCAACCTGGCCCTCCTCGACCTGGGCAGCATCTCCACCACTCTCCCCAAAGCCATGGCCAACGCCCTCTGGGACACCAGGGCCATCTCCTACGCAGGATGTGCTGCACAGCTCTTTTTCTTTATCTTCTTCATGTCAGCAGAGTATTTCCTTCTCACCATCATGTCCTATGACCGCTACATTGCCATCTGCAAGCCCCTGCACTACGGGACCTTGATGGACAGCAGAGCTTGTGCCACCATGGCAGCAGCTGCCTGGGGTGCTGGTGTTCTCTGTTCCCTGATGCAGACTGCCAGTACGTTTTCACTGCCTCTCTGCAAAGGCAATGTTGTCAACCAGTTTTTCTGTGAAATCCCCCACATCCTCAAGCTCTCGTGCTCAGCATCCTACCTCAGGGAAGTTGTGTTTCTCTTTTTTGGTGTCAGTTTAGTCTTTGGGTGCTTTGTTTTCATTGTTGTGTCCTACGTGCAGATCTTCATGGCCGTGCTGAGGATGCCCTCTGAGCAGGGACGGCACAAAGCCTTCTCCACGTGTCTCCCTCACCTGGCCGTGGTCTCCCTGTTTGTCAGCACTGCCATTTTTGCCTACCTGAAGCCCCTGTCCATTTCCTCCCCACTCCTGAATCTGACAGTGGCAGTTCTGTATTCAGTGGTTCCTCCAACACTGAACCCTATTATCTACAGCATGAGGAACAGGGAGATCAAGCACTCTCTCAGGAAGGTGTTGCAGTGAGCACTATTACAGCTTCCATAAAATGGACAACTTCCTCATAGGATTCCCAGTGATGGTTCTTCATGTTTTATGCATCTTTGATTGTTTGATCATGTGAGATATAGCAACGTGCAAAAAAATGTTATTGAACTTATAAATAAAAATGTATTACACTTATTTCCTACCTAATTTCCATTTTCTCACTCCAAGAGCTCATGTAAACATGTATCCAGATTCCCCGAATACGTTAAAATATGCCTAAAAAGGTTTCAAAATAGATTTTACTTAGCTTTTCTTTTTTCCTACTTTGTCTGGATTTGGGGAGGTACAAGCAGCTCAACGTGCTCTTTTCATTTCTGATCTCTTTACACCACCACAGTGCTCTCAAGCCCTCTCATTTGTGCAGTCCTGAAGGTCTTGTGTGTCTCACGACAGTCCTGTTGTCTCTACAGCAGCAATCCAGGGCTGCAGTCAGTAGCTGGCAATACGAACGGCTGTGTCAGAGCTGGTCTCCTTGCTGGCACTGCCATAACAAGAGGGCCCCTTTAGAGCAGGACCAGAGAACTGGAGGGAGGCCTCTTCCAAAGGTGGTGTAAGGAATATACCTCAGGAGCTCCTCCCTGAGAAAACCTCGAGATCTTCTGATGCTCTTCACTGTGTGACCAGATCAGATTGAATAGTCCCAAGGAGATCCGTAAGCGTCTCAGGGCAGTGCTGTGGTTTAAGGTTTATGGGTTGAGACAAAGAGAAAAAGAAAAGGATAATAATTATGACAAATGTATTTATACATATATAATATATTTAGTGTATTTTCACACATATACAACATATGCAGTTGCAAACATATATGAACTAATCCCTATGTGCATCTGTTTGCAAGTCCAGGACTAGTTGCAGGTGTTTTAACAGCCACAGGGTTCACTGTAGGAGCTGAAGTGGCTGTCGGGCTGTTGCAGGAGTTGAAGTGACCTCAGAGTTCATTGCCAGAGCTGGAACCACCACAGGAACTGTGACTATGTTGGAGCAGCCACTGGGCTCATTGGAGGGGTTGGAGCCACCGCAGGGCTGTACTTCCTCCCTTGGGAGGAATTTGTACCATTTTCTTATTACCATACTTGGAACAGCTACAGGACCCGTAGCAGGAGTGACTGCAGAGCTCATTATGAGGGATAGAGTGACAGCAGGATCTGTCCCAGAGCATGGAGCAGCCACAGGATGTGTAGAAAATCTTGGTTATACTGCAGGGTCTGTGCCAGGAGTTGCAGAGGTTGCAGCACTGTCAGCAGATCCAGCTCTCTGGATCTGGCACACTGCAGTCATTTGTGCCTCTTGGGGGTTACCAGTGCCACAGCAGACCTGCCCCCAATATTCTACCAGTTTCTCAGGATCCTGCAGTTGCTCGGAGATGAAGTTCCAAAGCCCTGGGGGTGCCCACCGCTCCAGGCAGCTGCCCAGACCGTCCCACACCCTCTGCCATGCAGAGCCTTCTCACCTTGGGGCAGATCTCTCAGTGATATTCCTGAATAATTGTTTAACCTCAATCCTAGAATCATAGAATCACCAAGATTGAAAAAGGCCTAAAAGATCATCCATTCCAACCGTTCATCTATTACCTATAGCTCCCACTAAACCATGTCCCTCAACACAGTATCCAGTACACCCCCGGACTCACAGAGGCGACAATGTAAATTGTGTAATTCCTAATCATATGGACAATATTACTTCCAAAACCCAAAGATGACCGCAGAGCTGAATGTGCACAAAACTTCACTTTGTCAGCTGCCAATTTTATCATAATACAAAACGAGGTCAAACAGCATAGCAAAATAAATACCCTAATCCAGCAACCAAGCACCAAGTAAGGAGCTGTGCAGTGAAGCTTCATGAGAAGACTCAACAAGCTCCACAAATAGGGAAACAATTAGCATCATGGTCTGCACTTTTCCAACTCCCACAAAGCCCTGAGTTATCTCTGGACAGTTGTGCTGTTATCTCTACCCTTGGAGCCTCACATCAGGCACCGAAATGACAGTGGTTGTTGAACCCAACATGTGGCTCAGCAGCACACAGTGCTTGGTGCACTGCCCCATTCACTGTGGGATGGGGAAGAGAATTGGGAAAAAAAGTGCAGCTTGTGGGTTGTAACAAAGCAATTTACTAAGAAAGATAAAAGAAGAGGAGTAATAGTTATCACTATATATCCATTGATATGGAATCGTATGTAACAACTGATGCACAAGCACTTGCACAGCACCACCAGACTGATGCTCAGCTGGGCCCTGGGCAGTGAAGAGACTGAGATGAACTCCCACCCCTTTCAATACAATTTCTGCTTGCTGTCAGGTGATAGAGAACGTCCCTTTGGCCACTATCAGTCAGCTGTCCTCACTCTGTTCCCTCCCAGCTCCATGTGCCCTTTACTGACCATGGCCTTGGCTCCGTACAACACTGCTTAGCAGCAGCTGTAAACATCAGAGTGTTATCAATGATTTTCTCCTAGAACCAAAACACTGCACCATAGCAGGCAGTCTGAAGAAAAGAAATTCATCTGAGCTGTAACTCAGATTCCTGCCTGTCCCCTCTTCTTGTTCTTCCTGATCAGGAAGCAAGGAACAGAATCTGCTGCTCTTCTTTTTGAAACCTTTCCATCAGTATTCAGGTGGCTCCTCTGCCATCCCCAGGCAGAGCTCAGTGCACTCTCACAGATGGCAGCAGCCTTTCTTCATCTTCATTGCCTAATCGTAATGAAGAGTCTGTACCTACTTTGCTACAGTTCAGAGGTGGGAACCATCCCACCATGTCTCTGTGAGACAAACAAGACCCTAGGCCTGCAAAGGCACAGAGATTTGGAGTTCGCTGAGTGAATGTTTGTGGTCCTCTCATTAGTGTAAGGATTCTTCAGAAAGCATCCCCTTCCAGAAGCATGCTTTGATTTAGCCTGTCTGGGTCTTGCATCTACACTGTGGTACTGGTGTTCAGGGCCTTGCTCAGAAGCAGCAACCTGCATGAAAGGAAAAGCTCTGTGGTTTTCTCTTGATTTGTCCCGTTTATTTCCCATGCTACCCGCACTGGTCTACAGGCACTATAGGGCAGCAGCAGGTTGGGGTTACCCCCAGAGGGTACACAGTAAGATTTAGGACGGGGTATTGGCAACAAGACTTTCTCTGAGGAATCCTCACACAATCCTATAGAACAACTCAGAGGCTTTCCATTCAATCTCCAACAGCAACAACATCCCTCAGCCCTTCTCTGTCACATCCAGTTCCCCTCCCTTCCTCCTTCAGACCTGGTTTAAAGCCCTTTAATCAATCAGTGCAGGAGCATTTCAGATGGGGTCATGGAGGAGGCAGACTGCCATTCTTGGGGTGGCCATTTTCCCAGGAGGGCATGGTGGGAGGGCTTGTCCCGTCCAGTTCAACCAGCACTTGTATCCACCCAGCAGAAGGCTGTGCCCTCTGTGTCCCATTTGACCTCTGCATGGAGCCTACAGTTGACAGGGGCATGGCTGAGAAGCTCTGGGCATGGACTAATGGACAAGGAAGTAAGGTAGCTTCTTAACTTCCTCCCTTCATACCTTAACAACTTCCTTGTAATCTCCCCAAGTATCCTGTCCCTTCTTCTGGACGATGGAGATTCTCTTTTTCTTCTTGAGTCTCAACAGTTTTTCCCAGTTCAACTACACTGGTCTTCTTCCCCTATGGCTCACCTGATGGCATTCAGGGACAGCCTGATCTTGTGCCTTTAAGATTTCCATCTTGAGGAGTGTCCAGGCTTCCTGGACCCCTTTACCCATATGGAGCGACTCCCAAGGGACCCGTGCTACAAGTGTTCTGAACAGGTCAAAGTCCGCCCTCTAGAAGTTCAGGATAGTAGTTTTGCTAATCACCCTTCTGACATCTCCAAGAATAGAGAATTCTACCATTTCATGGCCACTCTGCCCAAGACAGTCCCCAACCTTCTCAACTCCAACCAGTCCTTCACTGTTAGTGAAGAGCAGGTCTAGCAAGGAACCACCCCTGGTAGGCCTTCATACCAACTGAGTAAGGAAGCTGTCTTCCATACAATCTAGAAACCTCTTGGACTGCTTCCTCTGCTCTTTATTATATTCCCAGCATATATCAGGGAGGCTGAAGTCTCCCAAGAGAATGAGTGCTGGCGATCGTGCGACTTCAGTAAGCTGCTTATAGAATGCCTCACCCATCAATTCATCTTGATTAGGTGGTCTATAAGAGACCATTAACAAGATGTCACACCTACAGTCTTTTCCCCTGATCCTTACAAACATGCACTCGTCTTGGTTGTTCTGAAGCCCAAGCTTTTCAACATCAAAACTCTCTTTAATATAAAGGGCCACACCTCCACCCTTCCTTTCTCATCTATCCCTTCTGAAGAGCTTGTAACCATCCATCGCAGCACTCCAGTCATGGCAGTGGTACCGCCATGGGTCGGTAATAGCAAATAGGTTATGGTTTGTCAGATGCACTGTTGCTTCCAGCTCCTCCTGTTTGTTGACCAAGCTGCGTGCGTTGGTGTAGACGCACTTCAGCTGAGGCATCTGCCTCTCTCCCAACTCAAGAAGCGTTCCCCTAGGCTCATCTCTGGTGAGCCTTGTTTTGTCCCCTCCCCCATCGTAGCTAGTTTAAAGCTCTTTCGATAAGCCCTGCTACCTTCTGTGCGAGGATTCATTTTCCCCTGTGAGACAGTTGGGTTCCATTCATGGATAACAGACCATGGGCCAAGTAAACTGCCCTGTGATCAAAGAAACCAAAATTTCTGGCTCAATACCAGTCTCTGAGACAACTGTTCATTGCTTTGCTTTCCGAGCCTGCTCCGTGTCCCTCACTGCCACTGAAGGTATAGAACAAAAAATCACTTGATCTCACACTCTGTGAACTAAATGGCCTAAAGTCCTGAAATCTCTTTTCATAGTTTGTAGTCTTATCTAAGAAATTTCATTACTGCCCACATAATCTATGAGTAGTGGAAAATAATCAGTGGACCTAACCAGCATGGGGAGTTTCCTCGTTATGTCCCTGACCTGAAACCAAGAAGGCAGCAGACTTACTGACGGCTCGGGTCCAGTCTGCAAATGGGGCCCTCTATTCCTCTGAGAAGGGAGTCACCCACCACGACCACCCTTCTTTCTTTCATGGCAGAGAAAGTCACAAGGCTTGGTAGTGACCGCCTTGCATTAGGCTCCCTCCTAGGCAGATCCTCCATTGACTCCCCATTCTTATCTCCTTCAGATTTCAGAGTGTCAAACCTGTTGCTTAGAGGGAGCAGGGGTAGAGGGCTAGGCAGGCATGGGGGGGCTCCTGTGACGTTGAGTTGGGACTCTCTTCCAACCCTCCTCATCAGTCAGGTCTGTCTGACTGTGACAGGGCAGGGAGTCAACCACTTTTCTGAGGGTATCTGCCTGGCAGCCTTCCCTCGGGGATGCCAGCAAGTCACTCCACCAGCCCATCTCCCGATCACACACCCTGATGGTAAATTGTGAGTAAAACCTTGAGTAAAGTGAGAGTTCACCTAGAGAAAAGTATGAGTAGAAACCTGTATTAACATGAGGGTAAACCCAGAGTAAAACCAGGATCCCATCCATCATCATGCTCAGCCTCTAAAAGGAACATTTTCCAGTGTTGCTGTGTAAAAATATAGGTTCCTCACATCTAACCTATGTCTCCCCTTTTTAATTTAAATCCATTTCCATTTGTCCTGTTATAAACAGACCATCCCATCCTTATTCTAGCGTTAGGCATCTCATCCTCAGATGGAAACCCTGGGGCTGAATTGGGATCAGTTTTTCAAAGAACCACGGGGGCTGCAAGTTCACCTAGCTGAGTTCAGATGTGCACAGTGAGGTGTCTGTGTGTGAGTCCCTCATCTGAATCCTTAGTTTTTATTCCACAGGGACTGCACTGCTCGTACACAGTCTCTCAGAGATGCCCAAGATGCCTTGGGTGATCCTAGTTTTGTGCTAGTGCTTGTAAACTGTGACGGAAAATCTATGAGATAGACAGCTCCTTCTGGAGCATCAGCTGAGGGCCAGAAGGGAGGTATTCTTGTCCATCCTAAATACCACTGTAGCCCCGTGTTTAGGGCACCCATTGTGTCTTTTGAACCTGACCCCATGGAGTACGTAGTGATATTCAGCTTACCGAAAGGATGAGCTCAGAACAGAAGAGGCAGATTTTCCTCTCTACTCCATCTGTGGCATAGTCTGGATTTCAAGGCATTGCAAAGCTATGGCACATCTACGTTCTTGCACTGATGACACTTTAGTATGCTCTGGGCTCGCATTTCAATGGCATCTAATAAATCTAGGGTCATACCAGTTGACAGGAAGCTGGCAAATGTTGTCACATTGTAAGGAAGAACAAGAAAGATGACACGGGCAATTATGGACCTGTCAGTCTCACTCCAGTGCCTGGTAAAATTATGGAGAAAATGATGTTGGGAGTTATGGAAAAACAGCTGAAGGACAATTCTGTCATTGGTCACAGACAACACAAGATCCTGAGAGGAAGGTCCTATTTAATTTCAGGTCTTTTTATGACACCTTTATCCATTGAGCTGAACAAGGGAAGGCAGTTGATGTAATCCTTGAGGATTTCAGTAGAGCTTTTGATACTATTTCTCCAGCACCCTTCTGGACAGAAATTCCTGCATACGGCTAGACAGAAAGAGAACGTGGTGTGTTGTAATACAAGAAGAATTTTACAGAGCAGCAGCCATGGATTGAGATAAGGAGTTCACAGAGCAGCAGCTATGGAGCAGGATAAACAGCATGAGAACAAAGGACATCTCTAGGAAAAGAATGAATGGCTCGTGGCTTTGAAGGGGGGTTATAGGGTTGTTATTGCAGTAGCTTTCCTCCAATTAGCGTGTGTGATTTTTGGACACCCTTGTCTGTCTCCTTTAAAATCATGGCTTTTCGGGCAATAAATTGATGCAGCTATATGCAACCATATTGGTGTTTGTCTGTTTGTCCCAGCATGCTGACATTTTGCCTTTCAGGTTCACCAGCAGTGGTGGGTGAGCAGTTGGCCAGCAGTTCTGTCCCAAAGGATTATAGTCAGTGGGTTCCATTGGGCTGGTAGATGGTCACTGTCAGAGTTTCCCAGGGCTCCACTTTAGGGCCACTTTCCTTTAATGTTTATGCAGATGACTTGCATGCAGGACTAGAAGACGTTCTGAGCAAGTTTGCTGATGAGACCAGATGAGGAGGTGCTGTTGCCTCCACTGAGGGTGGAGAGGACTTGCAGAGAGATGTGGACAAGTCAGAGAAATGGATATCAATTGGTACTAAGCACCAAGTGCATAACACATAACAAGAACAAGTGCCTGATTGTGCACCTGGGTATGGGCAACCCTGGACATACACACTGACTGGATATGGGACACATGAGAGAGGTCTGACTGATAAGCATTGGGGGTCCTTCTCAACATAAAATTGGAAGTGAGTCAGCAGTGTGCCCAGGCAGCCAGGAAGGCCAACGGTACCCTGGAGCGCATAAAGCAATTTATTGCCAGCTGGGTGAGAGAAAGGGTTGCCCCTCTTTGCTCTGCATTGCTACAGCCTCACCTGGAGCACTGGGTGCACTTCTGGGCACCGCATAACATAAAGGACATAAAACTATGGGAGAGTGTGCACTGGAGGGCATTGGAACTGAGAGATCTGAAGTTCAGAGTTTCACAGGGATTGACTGCTTGTTCAGACTGGGCCCTTCTCACATCCCACATCCTGCAATGAGACACAGGGCACATATGGGATAGGAACTTAACAGCATCCTTGCACCACATGCAGAGCCTGGGATCTTCCGTTCCTATGTCTTTCACTTAACATCATATAGACTTCCAACTCACTGCCACAGGAAGTGCCCTGAGCCAACATGAGAGAGAGGATCACCCTACTTCTGGTCTTGCAATCAGGGCTTGACCTGTCTGCTTCGTAAGGCAAAGGAGATGTTTCTTAGCATGCCAGTGCCTTTGCCTGCCTGTAGTCATGGCTTCCAGTTATCTTCTCTAACTAGTCTGTTGGGAAGCTTACTTGGTAATGGCCCTCAGTGGGACCATTAATATTCCAAGAAACTTCACTGTTACTTCTGACTTTGTCTTCTTGAGCACTTTGTGCAAACTTCTCTCTGCACTGGAGGTTGATGGACTCAGCACCAAATGCTCACTGGGGCCCATTATAACCTAAAGAGCCTCTTGTGCCTTGTACCTTCCTGTTCTCTTCTTCAGGTTTTCAGAATGTGTTCAGCAAAATGGAGAGAGCTTAAAGAGCAAGAATCCAAAATGCATTTATTGTCTATTTATTTATAGTTTGTTTTATACAAGAAGTTAAAGAAGCACTTTGCAACTGATGTCAATCCAGGATGTCCCAATGAGTTCTGTACTGTTACTGTGTTGACAAAGTTCCTCCTCAACCTCCCCATCCCACTCCTACTCACCTTGGCCCCATGGGACTTGCATCACTTTTCCTCACATCACTCTACCGTCACCCACTCAGTGTTAAACCTCCTTTGTACCAACTCCCAATGGCTTTCCACAGAGAACCAGCTGCACACAGAAAAAGAAAGAATTCTCTTTATTTACGCCAACAAACAGAAGGAAAGGTGATGCAATTGAATGAACAGTAAAACACAGTGATCAACTGCATGCCATGTCCAAGCAGCTTCTATTGAGGTTTATTTTTCATAGGGAATATTTGCACAAGAAATGAGTTAGAAACAGATAGGATGGGACAGATAGAATCACAGTGAAGGATTTGACAACAGACTTTTGAGGAATGGAGCAAATTTCAGTAATCTCCCTTGGATAGATCAGCCAGGGAGTTGGGAGGTATCAACTTAGAATTGAACAGGACTCGTGAGTATTTCACACACTGAGACAGGTTAACACTTTCTTCTTGATTTCTATCTTTGTCTTCAAATCTTTTTTTCACTTTTACTGACATTAATGAACATCTTTCAGAATTCATGCTTTCTTTAAAGCATGAAAAAATGAAAGAGAGAAAGAGAAAAAAAAAGAAATAGAAATAGAAAAATGAAAAAAAAAAAAGGATATGGAAAGGGAAAAGGAAAAAGAAAAGGAAAAAGGAAAAAGAAAAGGAAAAAGAAAAGGAAAAGGATAAGGATAAGGATAAGGAAAAGGAAAAGGAAAAGGAAAAGGAAAAGGAAAAGGAAAAGGAAAAGGAAAAGGAAAAGGAAAAGGAAAAGGAAAAGGAAAAGGAAAAGGAAAAGGAAAAGGAAAAGGAAAAGGAAAAGGAAAAGGAAAAGGAGAAGAAAACGACATAGAAAAAGAAAAAGTAAGAGAAAAAGAAAAGATAGGAAGGGATAGATAGACTCACAGTGAAGGAGTTGACAACACAGTCCATCAGTCTTTGGCGAGATGGAGCAAATTTTAGTCATCCCCCTAAAAGTCAGAAATCAGACAGATAATTGGGAGGTATCTGACTGAACAGTAAGAAAGGGATGGGGAAATCTGGCAGGCTGTGGCAGGAGCATGTGTCTAAATGGCCTGCTGAAAACATGCCTTTAACCACGACCATTTATTTAGGAGAGCTGGAGACACCTGGAGGATGAGGGATCAAATAGGCAGCAGGGAAGAGCAGCGGTGGGCGCCGGGATTTAGTCACAGGGCAATGATGGCACTGGCATCGCTGTCTGTGTCTCCGTACCTGAAAGCATCTGAATTAAAGGAAAAAAAAAAAAAAAAAAAAAAGACACAAAATCCCTACAAAGACTCATATTTACAACTAAAAATGGAACAAGACTCATGAGAATTTCTCATGTTGAAAAGGGTTAACATATTTTCATTGATTTCTATCTTTGTCTTCAATTCTTTGTTTCAGTTTTATTGACATATATGTTCATCTTTTAAGCTTACAGCCTCAAAATAAATAAATACATAAATAAAATTAGATCCTTTTGTCTTTTACACGTGGCCTGATGCCCCTTTCACCTTCACAATTCCCACCAGACCTTCCATGCTGGAGAGTATGAGATCCAGCAGAGCACCTCTCCTCTTTGGTTCCTCTATGGCTTGGTCAAGAAGCTGCCATCTGTGCTCTCCAGGGATCTGCTGGATGGCACATGCCCTGCTGTGCTGTCCCTGCAGCACATACTGGAGTGAAAAAGGCTCCCAAAGGGGACAATGGCCAGACAACATGAGACTCCCATCTGTCTGCAGAGGGCACCTTCCACTTGCTCTCCCTGATCAGGAAGACAGGTACAGACACTGATGGTCTCCTCTGTTTGCCATTTCCATTAGCTCTGACCTGGCTGCTCTGCCATCCCCAGGCAGAGCTCAGTGCACTCTCACAGAGGGCAGTCGCTCTTCCTTGTCTCCTCACCCATCCATCCTAAAGACTCGGTATCCCCCTTGTGCTACAGTGCAGTTGTGGAAGCCATTCAACCGTGGTCGAAACAGGAGCTCAGGACTGCAGCTCTACCAAGATTTCTAGCTTCTTGTGCGTTGGTGTTTGCATTAGTGCAAAAATACAGGAGTAAACATCCTAATTGAAAAGCATCACTGGACATAGGCTGACTGGATAGCTCATCCATGGTACTAGTGCGCAGAAGGTGGCACACAGGCATTAGACCTATCGTAGGTCTTGGAGGTGACGTAGCAGCATAGACACACCATGGGCATGGCTTTGCTGAAGGCCCTGTGCTGCACTTGCAGCTGCATGTGAATTCACCAGACAGCCGGTGCTATCCCCTCTCTGGCCCTCGGCTGATGCCCAGGAAGGAGCTGTCTATCTCAGGGATTTCCCACACGGTTTACAAGCACTGGCACACATCAGGAGCAGCCCAGGCACCTTGGGCATCACCCAGTGTCTGTGTGTGTGAACAGCTGCCTCCCAGCTGAAGGGCCGAGGACTCAGAGCAGGAGCACACATGCAGGCAACTCCTTGTGCACTTCTGAGCTGAACCAGAGGAATCCCAGCTCCTGTGGGTGTGTAGGGAGCTGAATCCCATTTCAGCTCCAGGATTTCTGTCAACAGATGAGACTCCTGCACTGCCTCAGCTGGATCACTGTCCTGCACAGGGAAAGTACAAACCTCTCCTTCCTTGTCTGGGTCCCCTTTGTGCTTCATCAAACGAACTCTGGGAGCACTCCCCATATGTCTCCAATCAGTCACTGACCACTGGACATGTGGTGGTTAATTGAGCAAATTTCAAAGCACAGTCATGATGCTGTTGTCTTTCAGGAGCTGTTGGCCATGAGGACCCAGGGACATGTCAGGGGAGATGAGTGGGAAGGATAAAAATGACATCATCTGCTGCTTGCTTGTCCAGGCTCCAAGGACACAGGGAGCTCATAAAATTGAGCCGAGCTGCACAGAGACAGCTGTGCCCAGGAGCAGCTCTTGTGCACAGCACAGCCTGCAGGTGACAGAAGGAGAGGAGAGAAACTGGAGAGAGCTTGCAGGATGTGTATGGTGTGAGCAGGCTGCATGCTCTCTGCAGGAGCATTGCTCACAGACGATGAGAAGGTAAGTCTCACTGCAGACCATGAGCTGCTTTTCATAGAGGGTTAACTTAATTTGGGATATCCCATAGCAGATCTGGATGCAGGCACTGCATGTTCATTTACTGTGGAAAAAGCCTTCTGCTCCAGCTGAGGGCTTCCATACTGCAGTGTCAGAGCACAGCCCTGAGGGCTGCATGTCCCAGCATGGCTGCAGGCTGTGCAGCCGGGGCTGCAGGCGGGTGCCCAGGGCTGTCCTGCAGAGCAGGGTCCCTGCTGTGCCCCAGGGGCTGTGTGCCGGGTATGGGACTCTGCCGCCTGCCAGGCTCAGCACTCAGCCTGCCCGGGGAGCTGCCCAGGGCACTGCGGGGAGACGTGTGGGGGGAAGGAGCCCCCCGGCAGGGCTTGTGCTGCCACAGCTGCTGCCTGGGGCAGGGGATCACAGCTCCACTGCACAACTGAAGGTTTCTGAGGGTACTTTGCAAGAAGAGAGCCAAGGCAGGGGGTTTCCATTTCCTGTTCTGGGGCAAAAAGGATTGGAGTCAGAAACCTAAAAGGGGCTATAAGAGATCCGAGAATTTTTCATGAATCAATTGCTTGTTTTGTGAACAGTCACACATTATGTGCTCTCAGTCTCCCCTTACTCTAATAATTGAACCAATTGTAATTACCTTCATTTTCTGCAGGCATGAATAATACATTTATCATAACAACAGGTAGCATTATCTAACTGAAACTGAATGTCACTGAAGCTGGGGTAAGGGGCCCTAAGAGCACTTGGGGTAAAGATAAGACAAGAAACAGAAGGAAATATCGAGGGAGAAGGGATAAGATAATAAGAGGAGGGTTTGAGCTCCATCTGCTGCTTCTGCTTAAGGAATGCTGAACTACATTAAAATAAATGCAAGTAATGGTGCTAAATGTACACTGTTGTAAGAGAATAAAAACATTTCATTGTATAGCAGGAGGAGTGTCTCTGAGAATGGTTTGGACTTGTCATTATCTTCTGCACTCTGAGCAGGACTCCAAGCCCAGGAACAACAGCAGATGCCCAACAGCAGCTCCATCAGCGAGTTCCTCCTGCTGCCGTTGGACACGCGGCAGCTGCAGCTCCTGCACTTCTGGCTCTTCCTGGGCATCTACCTGGCTGCCCTCCTGGGCAACGGCCTCATCAGCACAGCCGTAGCCTGCGACCGCCGCCTGCACACCCCCATGTACTTCTTCCTCCTCAACCTGGCCCTCCTCGACCTGGGCTGCATCTCCACCACTCTCCCCAAAGCCATGGCCAATGCCCTCTGGGACACCAGGGCCATCTCCTACACAGGATGTGCTGCACAGCTCTTTTTCTATGTCTTCTTCATCTCAGCAGAGTTGTCCCTTCTCACCATCATGTCCTATGACCGCTACATTGCCATCTGCAAGGCCCTGCACTACGGGACCTTGATGGACAGCAGAGCTTGTGCCACCATGGCAGCAGCTGCCTGGGGCACTGGGGTTCTCTATTCCCTGCTACACACTGCCAGTACGTTTTCACTGCCTCTCTGCCAAGGCAATGTTGTCAGCCAGTTTTTCTGTGAAATCCCCCAGATCCTCAAGCTCTCCTGCTCAGAATCAAATCTCAGGGAAGTTGTGCTTCTATTTTTTAGTGCCAGTTTAGCCTTTGGGTGTTTTGTTTTCATATTGGTGTCCTATGTGCAGATCTTCAAGGCTGTGCTGAGGATGCCCTCTGAGCAGGGACGGCACAAAGCCTTCTCCACGTGCCTCCCTCACCTGGCCGTGGTCTCCCTATTTCTTAGCACTGCTTCTTTTGCCTACCTGAAGCCCCGCTCCATTTCCTCCCCACTCCTGGATCTCACAATGGCACTTCTGTACGCAGTGGTTCCTCCAACCCTGAACCCTGTTATCTACAGCATGAGGAACAGGGAGATCAAGCACGCTCTGAGGAAGATCTTGCAATACGCACTATTCCAGCTTCCATAAAATGTACAGCTTCATCATAGGATTCCCAATGATGGTTCTTTAGGTTTATGCCTCTTTTGTTGTTTGATTGTGTGAGATATAGCAACGTGCAAAAAAAAAAGAAAAAAAATATTATTGAGCTTATAAATAAAAATATATTTCACTTCTTTCCTACCTAATTTCCATTTTCTCTATCCAAGAGCTCATGGAAACATGTGACCAGATTCCCTGAATACATTTTAAGGTACCTAAAAAGGTTTTAAAATAGACATTTGCTTAGCTTTTCTTCCTTCCTACTTTGTCTGGATTTAGGGAGATACAGCCACAGACAGCAGCTCAACGTGCTCTTTTCATTTCTGATCTCTTTACACCACCACAGTGCTCTCAAGTCCTCTCATTTGTGCAGTCCTGAAAGTCTTGTGTGTCTCATGACAGTCCCGTGGCCTCTACAGCAGCAATCCAGGGCTGCAGTCAGTAGCCGGCAATACGAACGGCTGTGTCAGAGCTGGTTTCCTTGCTGGAACTGCCATAACAAGAGGGCCCCTTTAGAGCAGGACCAGAAAACTGGAGTCCTCTTCCAAAGCTGATGTAAGGAATATACCTCAGGAGCTGCTCCCTGAGAAGTCCTCAAGATCTTCCGGTGCTCTTCAGTGTGTGACCCAATCAAATTGAATAGTCCCAAGTTGATCAGTAAGAGACTCGGGGCAGTGCTGTGGTTTAAATTTTATGGGTTGAGATAAAGAGAAAAAGAAAAAGATAATAATTATGACAAATGTATTTATACATATATAATATATTTAGTATGTTTTCACACATATACAACATATGCAGTTGCAATGATATATGAATTAAGCCCTATGTTTCTCTTTTTGCAAGTCCAGGACTAGTTGCAGGGGTTTTAGCAGCCAGAGGGTTCACTGTAGGAGCTGTACTGACTTTCAGGCTGTTGCAAGAGTTGAAGTGACCTCAGAGTTCATTGCCAGAGCTGGAACCACCACAGGAGATGTGACTATGTTGGAGCAGCCACTGTGCTCATTGGAGGGGTTGGAGTGACCACAGGGCTGAACCTCCTGGCACAGTGCACCTCACCTGGGAGGAATTTGTTTCACTTTCTTATCACTATACTTGGAACAGATACAGGACCTGTAGCAGGAGTGACTGCAGAGCTCATTATGAGGGATGGAGTGACAGCGGGATCTGTCCAGAGCGTGGAGTAACTGCAGAACGTGTAGCAAAACCTTGGAGCTGCTGCAGGGTCTGTGCCAGGAGTTGCAGAGGCTGCAGCACTGTCAGCAGATCCAGCTCTCTTCCCCTTGACAATGCTGAAGACCCACTTATGGGGCAGGGGATGCAGTTATGGGGCTGGGGACTCAGATATGTGTCTGTGTTCCCACTTATGGGGCTGGAGAAGCATTTATGGGATCAGGGATGCAGTTATGGGGCTGGGGAGGCAGTTATGTGGCTGGGGAGGCATTTACGGGTCACACTTATGGGGCTGGGGTCCCCAGTGGCCCCTATGTGGCTACACTTATGGAGCTGGGGACACATTATGGGGCTGGGGAGGCACTTATGGGTCACACTTATGGGGCTGGGGTCACCCTTATGGGTCCCCATTGGCCCCTATGGGGTCACACTTATGGGTCACACTCATGGGGCTGAGGATGCACTTATGGGGCTGAGGATGCACTTGTGGGTCAAACTTATGTGGCTAGAATCATATTTATAGGGATTATGGGTCTCACTTATGGGGCTGGGGACACACTTATGGGGCTGGGGACTCAGTTATGGAGCTGCAGATGCAGTTATGGGTCACACTTATGGGGATGGGAATGCAGATATGGGTCATATTTATGGGGCTGAAGACACAGTTATGGGGCTGGGGACCCACTTATGGGGCTGGAGATGCAGTTATAGGGCTGGGGAGTCACTTAGGAACACAGTTATAGGGTTGGGGTCACACTTATGGGTCTGGGGTCACAATGATGGTTCTTGGGTCACACTTATGGGTCTGAGGACCCACTTATGGGGCTGGAGCCTCCCTTATGGGTCACACTTATGGGGCTGGGGTCACACTTATGGGGCTGGGGACTCAGTTATGGGGCTGTGTTCCCACTTATGGGGCCGGGGATGTAGTTATGGATCACACTTATGGGGCTGGGGTTACAGTTATTGGGCTGGGGACGCACTTATGGGGATGGGGAACTGCTTATGGGGCTGGTAACATCTCAAAGTCTTTAGGGTCATGCTTATGGGGCTGGTGGAGGCACTTACAGGGCTGGGGAGGCACTTATGGGGCTGGGGTCCCCATTGGCCCCTGTGGGGTCATACTTATGGGTCACACTTATGGGGCTGGAGATGCAGTTATGGGGCTGGAGTCCCCATTGGCCCCTATGGGGTCACACTTATAGGTATGGAGCCTCACTTATGGGGCTGGAGTCCAACTTAGGAACTCAGTTATGGGATTTTAGGTCCCACTTATGGGTCTGTGTTCCTACTTTTGGGGCTGGGGTCCCCATTCACCCCTATGAGGTCCCACTTATGGGTCGCACTCACCTTGTTGCTTGCCGGCCTTCCCATTGTCATTGGGGTGAATGAGGTCCCATGTAAATGGGGATTGGGGTCACACTTATGGGTCTGTGTTCACACTTATGGGTCTGAGGACCCACTTATGGGTCTGGAGCCTCACTTATGGGTCCCACTTATGGGTCTGGAGCCTCACTTATTGGGCTAGAGACCCACTTATGGGGCTGGGGACATCTCCAAGTCTACAGTTATTGGGTTTGGGGACCAATTATGAGTCTGTGTTCCTACTTATAGGGCTGGGGTCCCCATTGACCCCTATGGGGTCCCACTTATGGGATTTGGGATCACACTTATGGGGCTGGGGACGCAGTTATGGGGCTGGAGCCTCACTTATGGGTCACACTTATGGGAGTGGGGACATCTTGAAGTCTTTAGGGTCACACTTATGGGTCTGAGGACCTGCTTATGAGTCTGTGTTCCCACTTATGGGTCTGTGTTCCCACTTACGGGTCTGGAGCCTCACTTGTGGGTCACAATTATGGGGCTGGAGCCTCACTTACGTGTCTGGAGCCTCACTTATGGGGCCTGGGGTCCCCATTGGCCCCTATGGGGTCACACTTATGGGGCTAGAATCATAATTATGGGGTTTTGAGTCCCACTTATGGGTCTGTCTTCCCACTTATTGGTCTGGGGTCCCCATTGGCCCCTATGGGGTCACACTTATGGGTTGCACTTACCTTGTTGCTTGCCGGCCTTCTCATTGTCATTGGGATGAATGTGGTCCCATATAAAGGCCTGTCTCGCTCCAATTTAGGAGTGAGGCAAAGGTTCTTTTGATATGTTATGCCCGGCGTGAGATTAAGAAGAAGAGCATTCAAATGTTGATCCGACCAGTTTATTAGAGGTGATAGACAACTGAGGGGATGGGGAAGGGAGAGCGACGAATACCAAAATTAGGGTGATGGGGACGGGAAAGTAGGCGATAGAAAAAGGTAGAAAAGAGCAAGAATTACGTTAAAGCGGGGAATAGTCACCTCCTGGATGCAGCAGCGACCCGTAGTACGTTGTTATGTTGGTAGGGGAGAGCAGCAGCAGAGTAGCAGGCCGCAAGCAGCAGATCGGTGCAGCGCAGAAGGCGGTCACAGTACCGTGGTCTCAAGAAGCGGAGTGTCGGGCAGCGAGGTCTCACGGAGCAGAGTCTCGAGCAGCAATCCCAGGAGAGACAGTAGGCAGCAGTAGGACAACGGTGGAGGAATCTGAGGTCAGTTACCTAAAAGGTTCTTCAGCATGCAGGCATCTTCTTCAGCATGCAGGCGTTCATGTAGAGAGGCATCTGATGACAGAAAACCTCCTTGTTTCCGTAGTGAGGCATCTGGTATCAGAAAACCCAAATTCGGGGTTAGTCCGTGCCCTTTTTATCCTACTTCTTCCCAGCCTTCGTGACATTTCTGGAAGGCTCGGGTCAGAGTCATGTGAATTCCTCGGAGATGGCCATCTTCCTTGAGATAGGCCCACACAAAAAGACCACTTTAGGGCCATTAATCAGCATCTTATCTCTCTTATAGCTCCCAGACTTGTCCATCTCTTGAACAAAGGGATTTCTCGAACCTTGGTTCCTGTGTGTCTCAGACAAAGGGAGTCCTGGAACCTTGGCCAGGACTTGCCTGAACTTGTTCATTTCAGCAAACTTTGAGACAGTAATGTAAAAAGCATGGCCTCTTACACCACCCCATGACTCAAAGTTTGCTTAAAAAATGGACCACTGCTGATCCAGGATGGTGAGAAAAAGATAGCAAGCATGAGGGAAAAGGAAGGTGAGGGTGGTTTAATACAATGATTACAAAAGATCTCTTGATGTGCTCAACTTCTCCATCACTTGAGGAGGTTACAAAATACATGGACAATACAACACATTGGATAAGTTCAATGAAACGTGATATCATACACAAAACAAACATGAAAGTTGCAACAACACACAATAGATATAATAAGATGCGTTTTACACACAGTCCACCTGGAAGCCAGGAAAAAAGGTCAAGGTCTGGACTTTTCCAAGTTTGGACAGGAACATGTCCTATTTTCTGTATACCTTCAGCAATTGGTTTAATTTTACCATTATCAATGTTTAGACAACAGGTGGAATCATTTAATTTGACACAGGCACCTCTCAGTGATTCTTCAGGAGGGGTGAGACAAATATTACATAATGAATAAAAGGTAGAAAGTGAGAAGGAACAGCCATACACTGAAAACAACCATACATTTAACAATGACCAATAGCAATAAATAAACAAGTAAAACAATAGGGATCTTTGTGTCAGAAGAACTTTCCACTTGAGCATTTCCAAAATAGTTCAATTGCTGAGAGATATAAATACTAGTCTGGCAAGTTTAAGAACTGTTATAGTCACAACATAGTGTAGGATACCCCAGAATTTAAATCATAGGCAGTAATCCCAGAAACATACATGTTTCTTGTCAAAAACTCAGACACTTTCCAACAACCATGTTTTGAATGGAACTCCTGGACTGATGAGGCACTGAAAAGCATCAGTGCAAAGGATTTTATGATAAATTTCACTTTTGTGACTACATCTAACATATATTAGATGGGTTCCATTGCTCATTTCCCAATTCATTAGGAATTTGGAAACACCATGGAGTTACATGCAAATCACCATCAAGTTTGACCAAAAGAGGTGAAATAAGGGGTCAAAAGGAATGATTACCACTGTGCAAAGAGTACAAGAAAGCCAGGATGACCTGAAAAAAAACAACCTCTGAGCCCAATTGTGAAGTTTAAACAGATCCAAAGACTGATATCAATCACAACTCACAACTACAGCAAACAAAAACATAATACTATTGCAACCAAATATGTAATAAAGAGATATATCAGTATTCTAGCATGATCACATCTTCAATTTTTCTGTCATAAAACACAAATGGTTAAAATCAGCTACAAGCCATTCTGTTCCGTGAAGGTCCCACGGGGATCTTCTGTAAAATAAAGCAAGACAACTTGCCCTTCGGGGGCTTTGTTAATACAATTATCTTCTCCTTTTGTTGTGAGCTTTCTAACACATCCACCCTTCACTGCTTCCCCCCCTCCCCCCCCCCCCCACCTCCCTCTCCTCTGGGGGAGGGGGCGAAAGTATCAGCTTTCCTTGGGCTTTTGTTCTGGCCACAAGTTAACTAATTTCTCTAGCCTGACTGTGGGTAATCCATTCATCAAATCTCGTGGAACACCCTTTTGCCAGTCCAGTGTCCAGAGACGATTACGTTTATGATCAATATTTCTCCTACCTGTTCTTACTGGCAATGAGACCCTTCCATTTCCACTAAGCTTTGGGCTAGGTGGCCTAGGAGCAAGGGTGGTTGCTGCGAGCCTTACTTCCCCTGGCTCAGATTTACTGGAAGAAGCCACAGGCCCATACTTCCTTTCATAATTAATCAACTCTTGGGCAACCTCCCCCCATGTCCATACATTGTACCCTGACTGCAAATGGCCGGAGGTGCCAGTTCCTTCTAATGCTGGCCGGGTTCTTTCTCCCTGAGGCATAGCTTGTATTTTTCCCTGTAGTTGTATACCTATGGGTTTCAGCGATTCTGGAAGCCCCCTAATTAAAGGAGTCATCCTTTCAGGATCCACAGGCATCATCATAGGTGATTCGTGCCATGGCTGCAATTTCCTGTCATACATCATTTGCAGGCAAGCGGACTTTTGGACACTTTCAACCAATTGGTCAACTGTCCCATCAATGGCAAGAGGGTCTCCCCTTTCTAAAGGGTTGAGACCACCAGCCCAGTAAGCAGCCCTTTGTGTTAGGGACCAGGGAACACGGTTATTACCAGTAGTCAAAAATACTCCTGGCCCCCAATAACCCTCAGCCTCCTTTTCGGTTAACATTATTTTTTCTCCACCAGTTAGACTGACTCTCCATACATATTCTGTTTCCGATTCCTTTGGAGAGTGGCTAAAATCCTTTTTCAGTTTTGCTAATTCAGTGGCAGAAAAGGGAATTTCTTTAACATTCATTTGAGGATCCAGGTCCTCTCCATTATCAAAGGTATCTTCTGTTTTTATTAGAGGGCGCAGAGGGGCTATTGGGGTTTCAATCTTATCAAAACTTTGTTTTGCTTCTTTCAGTTCTTCCTGAGGATACAGTTTTTCTTGTGGTGCAACATGAATATCAGTGTCACCCGTATCTTTATATGTTAAAATTTCCTTAAAAGCCATTTGTAACAAGGCCGAATTATGTCTCTCTCTTTCCAATTGTACTTCTAGATTTCCAATTTGGTTTTGCAAGGCTTTCACGAGTTCCTGGGTTGTTTTAACTGTTTCTTGTAACGACTGTATAGTCTGGTTTTCCGCCTCAAACTGCTGGTCTCGGAACTCTACGGCTGCTTTTAAAGCAGCACCCAGTACTGCACAAATAAATGATTTGCCTTTCTGTAGCAAAGTATTCCCTTTTCATCTACTATGGGGTCCCTTTTCACAATTCACTGACACTTCATGATGGATGGGCAAGGAAGATGAGGAAAGGCAGCTGCCCTTTGAGAGAGTGCACTGAGCTCTGCCTGGGGATGGCAGAGGAGCCAGCTGAGAACTGATGGAAAAGGCACAAAGAGGAGAGCGGCAGATTCTGTTCCTTGCTTCCTGATCAGGAAGAACAAGAGGAAGAGGAAAGGCAGGTATGTGAGTTACAGCTGGGATGGAATTGTTTTCTTCAGACATTCCGCTATGGTGCAGTGTTTTGGTTCTAGGAGAAAACCATTGATAACACTCTGATGTTTACAGCTGCTGCTAAGCAGTGTTGTACAGAGCCAAGGCCATGGTCAGTAGAGGGCACATGGAGCTGGGAGGGAACAGAGTGAGGACAGCTGACTGAAAGTGGCCAAAGGGATGTTCTCTATCAGCTGACAGCAAGCAGAAATTGTATTGAAAGGGGTGGGAGTTCATCTCAGTCTCTTCACTGCCCAGGGCCCAGCTGAGCATCAGTCTGGTGGTACTGAGCAAGTGATTGTTTATCCGCTGTTACATACTATTCCATATCAACGGATATATAGTGATAACTATTACTCCTCTCCTTTTATCTCTCTTAGTAAATTGCTTTGTTACAACCCACAAGTTGTACTTTTTTTTCCCAGTTCTCTTCCCCATCCCATTAGGAATGGGGCAGTGCACCAAGCACTGTGTGCTGCTGAGCCACATGTTGGGTTCAACAACCACTGTCATTTTGGTGCCTGATGTGAGGCTCCAAGGGTTGAGATAACAGCACATTTGTCCAGATCGAGTTAACTCAGGGCTTTGTGGGAGCTGGAGAACTGCTGGCCATGATGCTGATAGTTTCCCTATGTGTGGAGCTTGCTGAGTCTTCTCATGAAGCTGCATTGCACAGCTCCTTGCTTGCTGCTTGTTTGCCCTGCTGCATTATTTGTCAACTCTGGATTCTGGATTAGGGTATTTATTTTGCTATGCTGTTTGACCTCGTTTTGTATTATGATAAAATTGGCAGCTGACAAAGTGTAGTTTTGTGCACATTCAGCTCTGTGATCATCTTTGGGTTTTGGAAGTAATATTGTTGGTATGATTAGAAATTCCACATTTTACATAGTCTCCTCTGGGAGCCCAGGGGTGTTCAAGGAGTGACTGGTTACTGTATTGAGGGACATGGTTTAGTGGGAGCTATTGGTAATAGATGAACAGTTGGACTGGATGACCTTTTAGGCCTTTTCCAACCTTGGTGATTCTAGAATTCTAGGACTGAGGTTAAACATTATTCAGGAATATCACTGAGAGATCTGTTTCAAGGTGAGAAGGCTCTGCATGGCAAGGGGTGTGGGACGGTCTGGGCAGCTGCCTGGAGCAGTGGGCACCCCCAGGGCTTTGGAACTTCATCTCTGGGCAACTGCAGGATCCTGAGAAACTGGTAGAATATTGGGGGCAGGTCTGCTGTGGCTCTGGTAGCCCCCAAGAAACACACATGACTGCAGTGTGCCAGATCCAGAGAGCTGGAAATGCTGACAGTGCTGCAGCCTCTGCAACTCTTGGCACAGACCCTGCAGCAGCTCCAAGGTTTTGCCACATGTCCTGCGTTTGCTCCATGCTCTGGACAGATCCCGCTGTCACTCATCCCCTCATAATGAGCTCTGCAGTCACTCCTGCTACAGGTCCTGTAGCTGTTCCAAGTATTGCTATAAGAAAATGCTACAAATTCCTCCCAAGGGAGGAAGTACAGCCCTGCGGTGGCTCCAACCCCTCCAATGAGCCCAGTGGCTGCTCCAACATAGTCACAGTTCCTGTGGTGGTTCCAGCTCTGGCAATGAACTCTGAGGTCACTTCAACTCCTGCAACAGCCCGACAGCCACTTCAGCTCCTACAGTGAACCCTGTGGCTGTTAAAACCCCTGCAACTAGTCCTGGACTTGCAAACAGATGCGCATAGGGATTAGTTCATATATGTTTGCAACTGCATATGTTGTATATGTGTGAAAATACACTAAATATATTATATATGTATAAATACATTTGTCATAATTATTATCCTTTTCTTTTTCTCTTTGTCTCAACCCATAAAACTTAAACCACAGCACTGCCCTGAGACGCTTACAGATCTCCTTGGGACTATTCAATCTGATCTGGTCACACACTGAAGAGCATCAGAAGATCTCGAGGTTTTCTCAGGGAGCAGCTCCTGATGTATATTCCTTACACCAGCTTTGGAAGAGGCCTCCCTCCAGTTCTCTGGTCCTGCACTAAAGGGGCACTCTTGTTATGGCAGTGCCAGCAAGGAGACCAGCTCTGACACAGCCGTTCGTATTGCCGGCTACTGACTGCAGCCCTGGAGTGCTGCTGTAGAGACAACAGGATGGTCGTGAGACACACAAGACCATCAGGACTGCACAAATGAGAGGGCTTGAGAGCACTGTGGTGGTGTAAAGAGATCAGAAATGAAAAGAGCATGTTGAGCTGCTGTCTGTGGCTGTACCTCCCCAAATCCAGACAAAGTAGGAAAAAAGAAAAGCTAAGTAAAAGTCTATTTTGAAACATTTTTAGGTATTTTTAACGTATTCAGAGAATCTGGATACATGTTTACATGAGCTCTTGGAGTGAAAGAATGGAAATTAGTTTGGAAAGAGGTGTAATACAATTTTATTTTTAAGTTCAATAATATATATATAGTTTTTTTGCACGTTGCTATATCTCACATAATCAAACAATCAAAGATGCATAAAATATAAAGAACCATCATTGGGAATCCTATGATGAAGCTGTACATTTTATGGAAGCTGGAACAGTGCGTATTGCAAGATCTTCCTGAGAGCGTGCTTGATCTCCCTGTTCCTCATGCTGTAGATAACAGGGTTCAGTGTTGGAGGAACCACTGAGTACAGAAGTGCCATTGTCAGATCCAGGAGTGGGGAGGAAATGGTCGGGGGCTTCAGGTTGGCAAAAATGCCAGTGCTGACAACTAGGGAGACCACGGCCAGGTGAGGGAGAAATGTGGAGAAGGCTTTCTGACGTCCCTGCTCAGAAGGCATCCTCAGAACAGCCATGAAGATCTGCACATAGGACACAACTATGAAAACAAAGCAACCAAAGCCTAAACTCACACCAAAAAAGAGAAACACAACTTCCCTGAGGTAGGATGCTGAGCAGGAGAGCTTGAGGATCTGGGGGATTTCACAGAAAAACTGGTTGACAACATTGCCTTGGCAGAGAGGCAGTGAAAACGTACTGGCATTGTGCAGCAGGGAATGGAGAACCCCAGTGGCCCAGGCAGCTGCTGCCATGGTGGCACAAGCTCTGCTGTCCATCAAGGTCCCGTAGTGCAGGGCCTTGCAGATGGCAACGTAGCGGTCATAGGACATGATGGTGAGAAGGGAAAACTCTGCTGAGATGAAGAAGAGAAACAAAAAGAGCTGTGCAGCACATCCTGCATAGGAGATGGCCCTGTTGTCCCAGAGGGCGTTGGCCATGGCTTTGGGGAGAGTGGTGGAGATGCAGCCCAGGTCGAGGAGGGCCAGGTTGAGGAGGAAGAAGTACATGGGGGTGTGCAGGCAGCGGTCGCAGGCTACGGCTGTGCTGATGAGGCCGTTGCCCAGGAGGGCAGCCAGGTAGATGCCCAGGAAGAGCCAGAAGTGCAGGAGCTGCAGCTGCCGCGTGTCTGCCAACGGCAGCAGGAGGAACTCGCTGATGGAGCTGCTGTTGGGCATCTGCTGTTGTTGTGCTTGGAGTCCTGTTCAGAGTGCAGATGATAATGACAAATATAGACCGTTCTCAGAGACACTCCTCCTGCTATAACATAAAATATTTTCATTCTCCTACAACAGTGTACATTTAGCACCATTACTTGCATTTAATTTCATGTTGTTCAGCATTCCTAAATTAGATGCAGCATTTGGAGCTGTAACCTTCCACTTCTTTTCTTATCCCTTCTCCCTGGATATTTTCATCTGTTTCATGTCTCATATCTTTACTCCAGGTGCTCTTAGAGCCCCAAAAACAGCCTCTGTGCCATTCAGTGTGAATTCTAAAAGACTGCCTGTTTGCATTTTAAGTGAATTATTCGTGTCTACTGAAAATGAGGATATTTTCTGTTGGTTCCATCCTTCAGGAAATGGGAGACTGAGAGCGCATCATGTGTGACTGTTCTGAAAACAATCAATTGAGTGAAGAAAAATTCTCAGAGCTGTGACAGCCCCTTTTACATTTCTGCCTCCAATCCTTTCTACGTTCCCCCAGAACAGGAAATGGAAACCCTCTGCTTTGGCTCTCCTCCGGCAAAGCAACCTCACAATCATACTGTTGTGCAGTGTAGCTGTGATCCCCTGCCCCAGGCAGTAGCTGTGGCAGCACAAGCCCTGCCAGGGGGCTCCTTCCTCCCACACGGCTCCCCGCAGCGCCCTGGGCAGCTCCCCGGGCAGGCTGAGTGCTGAGCCTGGCAGGCGGCAGAGTCCCATACCCGGCACACAGCCCCTGGGGCACAGCAGGGACCCTGCTCTGCAGGACAGCCCTGGGCACCCGCCTCCAGCCCTGGCTGCACAGCCTGCAGCCGTGCTGGGATATGCAGCTCTGCCCCCCATCTCTTATGCTGCAGCACAGAAGCCCTCAGGTGAAGCAGAAGTCTTTTTTCCACTGTAACGAACATGCATTACCTGCAGCCAATCTGCTACGGAATGTCCCAGATTTAGTTAACCCTCAATTAAAAGCAGCTACATTGCCTACTGCATGAGACTTACCGTGTCGTGGTCTGTGAGCAATGCTCCTGCAGAGAGCTCGCAGCCCACTCACACAGTACATATCTTGTAAGCTCACTCCAATTTCTCTCCTTCTGTCACCTGCAGGCTGTGCTGTGCACAAGAGCTGCTCCTGGGCACAGCTGTCTCTCTACAGCACCATCCACTTTTATGAGCTCCCTGTGTTCCAGGAGCCCAGACAAGCAAGCAGCAGATGGTGTCATTTTTATCCTTCCCACTCATCTCCCCTGACATGTCCCTGGGTCCTCATGGCCAACATCTCCTGAAAGACAACGGCATCATGACTGTGTTTTGAAATCTGCTCAATTAACCACCACATGTCCAGTGGTCAGTGACTGATTGGAGACATATAGCAAGCACTACCAGAGTACATTTGATGAAGCACAAATGGCACTCAGAGAAGAACAGGGAGGTTTGGATTTTCCCTGTGCAGGGCAGTGATCCAGCTGAGGCAGAGCAGGAGTATCATCCCTTGACAGAAATCCTGGAGCTGAAATGGGATTCAGCTCTCTACACACCCACAGGAGCTGGGATTCCTCTGATTCAGTTCAGAAGAGCACAAGCAGTTGCCTGCATGTGAGCTCCTGCTCTGAGTCCTCGGTCCTTCAGCAGGGAGGCAGTTGCTCACACACAGACACTGGGTGATGCCCAAGGTGCCTGGGCTGCTCCTGATGTTTGCAAGTGCTTGTAAACTGTGTGGGAAATCACAGAATCACAGAATTGTAGGGGTTGGAAGGGACCTCTAGAGATCATAGAGTCCAACCCCCCAGCCAAAACCTCAGGTATTTATAAACCTGGATCAAGTCCCCTCTCAGCCTTCTTTTTTTTCTAGGCTAAACAGACCCAGTTCCCTAAGTCTCTCCTCATAGGGGAGATGCTCCAGGCCCTTCACCTTCTCTGTGGCCCTCCGCTGGACTCTTTCCAAGAGATCCCTGTCTTTTTTGTACTGGGAGCACAGAACTGGACACAATATTCCAGATGAGGCCTCACCAGGGCAGAGTAGAGGGGGAGGATCACCTCCTTTGACCTGCTGGACATGCTCTTTTTAATGCACCCCAGGATGCCATTGGCTCTTTTGGCTACAAGGGCACACTGCTGGCTCATGGTTAATCTGTCATCCACCAGGACGCCCAGGTCCCTCTCAGCAGAGCTCCTCTCCAACAGGTCTACCCCCAGCTTGTGCTGGTGCATGCAATTATTTCTACGCTCATGCAAGACTCTACACTTGCTTTTGCTAAACCTCATCCGGTTTCTTACTGCCCAGCTCTCCAGCCTGTCCAGGTCTCGCTGAATGGCAGCACAGCCTTCAGGCGTGTCAGCCAATCCTCCCAACTTCGTGTCATCAGCAAACTTGCTGAGGGTGGTCACTATCCCCTCATCAAGGTCCTTGATGAAGATGTTGAACAAGACCGGACCCAGTACGGACCCCTGGGGGACGCCGCTAGTTACAGGCCTCCAGCCAGACACCGCACCACCAACAACAACCCTCTGCACTCTGCCAGTCAGCCAATTCTCGACCCACTTCACCATCCACTAATCTATCCCATACTTCCTCAGCTTTGTTATAAGGATGTCATGGGGGACAGTATCAAAAGCCTTACTGAAATCAGGGTAGACTACATCTACCGCCCACCCCGTGTCCACCCAGCTAGTGACATCTTCATAAAAGGCGACCAGGTTGGTCGAGCATGACCTCCCCTTGGCGAACCCATGCTGGGTTCTCCTGATAACCTCCTTATCACCCAGTTGTCTGGAGATGGCATCCAGCACAAGCTGTTCCATCACCTTCCCTGGGACAGAAGTGAGGCTGACTGGCCTATAGTTACCCGGGTCTTCCTTCTTGCCCTTTTTGAAGACCGGACTGACACTGGCCATCCTCCAGTCTTCAGGCACCTCCCCAGTTCTCCAAGACCTCTGATAGATTACAGAGAGCGGCTCAGCAACGACCTCCGCCAGCTCTCTCAGCAACTGCGGATGCACCCCATCAGGTCCCATGGATTTATGGACCTTAATGTTTCCTAGGCACTCACAGACCACCTCTTCCCTGACTAAAGGGAAATATCCCATTCCCTGGACTCTCTCATCAACCTCCAGAGTTCGGGATTCCTGAGGGAGAACCCTTTCACTAAAGACAGAAGCGAAGAAGGCGTTCAGTATTTTCGCCTTCTCAGCATCCCCTGTTACCAGAGCGCCCCCCTCACTTAGTATGGGGCCCACATTCTCCCTAGCCTTCCTTTTGCTGTTAACATATTTAAAAAAGCCTTTTTTATTATCCTTTATCTCCTGAGCTAGATTCAACTCTAGGTGGGTTTTGGCCTTCCTGGTCGCATCTCTGCAGTCCCTGACTACATTCTTGTATTGTTCCCAAGTGGTAAGACCCTTTTTCCACATATCATGTACTTTCTTCCTTCCACGGAGCTGGCACATGAGCTCCTTACTCATCCACACAGGTCTCCTTGCACCTTTTCCTGATTTCTTAGTCACAGGGACTCACCAATCCTGAGCTTGGAAGAGGAGCCGTTTAAACACTAACCAGCTCTCACAGGCCCCCTTGCCTTCTAGCACCCTGGCCCATGGGATAGCCCCAAGTCGGTCCCGAAGGAGATCAAAGTTGGCTTTCCTAAAGTCCAGGGTAGCAGTCCTACTTTTTGCTTTGCTTCCTCCACTCAGGATCTCAAACTCCACCATCTCATGGTCACTACATCCCAAGCTGCCCCCAACTTTTACTTCCTTAACAAGTCCTTCCTTATTGGTGAGAATCAGGTCCAGCAATGCCCCACCCCGCGTTGGTTCCTCTACCACATGCATGAGGAAGTTGTCTTAAATGCACTGCAAGAATTGTCTGGACCGCGCATGCCTGGCCATGTTGGTTGTCCAGAAAATATCTGGATAATTGAAATCCCCCATAAGCACCAGTGCCTGGGAGTGTGCCGCTACTTCCAGTTGCTTATGGAAGGCCTCATTGACCTCCTCCTCCTGATCAGGAGGCCTGTAGTACACACCCACAACAGTGTCCCCTTTGCCAGCCTGGCCCTTGATTCTCACCCACAAGCTCTCGACTTCTACATTACTCTCCCCCAGGTGGAGTTCAATACATTCTAGCTGCTCTCTCACGTAAAGAGCAACTCCACCACCCCGCCTTACCAGCCGATCTTTCCTAAAAAGCACATAGCCCTCCATGACAACATTCCAGTCATGCGAGCTGTCCCACCATGTCTCCGTGATCGCAATGAGATCATGGCCACGTGACTGTACGCAGAACTCCAATTCTTCCTGTTTATTCCCCATGCTTTGCGTGTTGGTATAGAGGCACTTGAGAGAGGCAGCATCTCTCCACCCCTCTCCATGCCTTTTAACTCCATTGTCTGCACCCAGCGAGTTCTGCTTTAAGACCTGAACTGCCGCCTCAGACCCAGTGACCCTTGTTTTGTCCCCTTCCCCCATCCTACCTAGTTTAAACACCTGTCAATAAGTCCTGACAGTTCCTCACCTGGAACCCTCTTACCCCTTTGAGACAGGCCGCTTCCGTCTGCAGCTGTCATGCCAGGAGCCGAATAAATTGCCCCATGATCAAAAAAACCAAGACTCCTATGTCTGCACCAACTCTTTAAACATTTGTTTAAGAGGTGGGTTTTTAGGCCCAACTCAGTATCCCTCCCTGCCACTGAAGGTACAGATGCAATAACCACTTGCACACCTGTTCCTTCGATTACCCGCCCCAGTCCCCTGAAATCATCTTTGATAGCCTTCAGGCTTTTGTAACTAACTTCTTCACTGCCAGCCTGAACTATCAGCAGGGGATAGTAGTCAGAAGGTGTCACGGTTTGAACTAAAAATCCACCTGCGTCCGTGACAGGGGGCCGTGGGCCCCGGAGGGGCCCTAGGCCGAAAGGAAAAAGTTAATTAGGAAAAGAAAACAGCGGCAATGATCTAAGGAGGCACACTTATTTACTAAATACTATATCGAAATACAGGATAACACAATATAATACAATGTAATTAAAAATTGAGCTAACGAATCAAGCAAAATAGGAGAGAGAATGAGTCCCGTAACCGAGAGGCCTACTGTGAAATCTAGGCGAATGGCTGAAGGCTCCCACACACTCCCCTGAACGCCAGAACTCGAAAGACGTCAGTCTAGTCTGCGACAGAGTTAATATAGAGTCCAGGTCCCGTGACCTATCGTGTTGTTCCCTGGGAGATGTAGTCTTCTTCTGTAATTTGCAGATTCAGTAAAATTATTCATGCTTTATATGATGTTATGATGTGGAATACTGATAGCAAAAATTACAAAATTGTTAAACCATGACAGAAGGGCAGATCAGACTGGGAAGTCTCCCAGCAATGTCCCTGACCGGTGCCCCGGGGAGGGAGCACACCTCCCTGTGGGTAGGGTCAGGCCGGCATATAGGGCCTTCCATTCCTCGCAGAAGGGAGTCACCTATGACGACTACCCTTCTATCCTTCCGTGTGGAAGAAGTTTTGAGGCGCAGGTGTGTCCGCTTCCCCTGAGGCACCCTCACAGGTGGGGCTGCTTCCACATCGGCATTCACCTCTCCCTCGGGTTCCAGGGCCCCAAACCTATTTTGCAGAGGCACCTGGGGAGCCGAGCATGGTCGTGGGGGCGGACGCCCACTTCGCCGAGCTGCCGGTACCTGTTTCCACCCATCCTTTTCTCTCAGACTACTTTGGTCTGACTGGCAACTGCAGGATAGAGGCTCTGCCGACAGTCCCACACCCCCTACCTCTACATTTGTATTGGTAGGGGTAAGGGAGGACTGAGGGCTCAGTGCAGCAGGAGCACAGTCCATCTGCACACTCCTTTCTATCGCCTATTCGCAAGGTGACCGGGGGCAACATGCTTCTTGGGGAGCCTCAGCTGTGTGCCTGGATCCCAGGGCCGATAGGGCCTGGCACCACCCATCAATTTCAATTTCACAGTCCTTAATGGACCCCAGCCTCTCCTGTTCAGATTCTCTGATTGTCCGCAGTCTAACTACCTCCTCCCTAAGCTCCACCACAAGGCTGAGCAGCTCATCTAGCTGCTCACACCGCACACAAGTTGCATCCTTCCCATCCTCTCCTGGCAGCAGCAGGTAGAGGCACTCCTGGCAGCCAGAGACCTGAACTGCCGCATCTTGGAGCAGACCCTCTGTTTGGGTTGCCACAGTCTTTGCACGGGAAGACCGTTTCCTGGTGAGGACCATTTTTGAAGTGTTAGCATCAGGTCCTGTCAACAGAAGAGCAAGTTACCTGAGAAAAGACAAGAGCACTGACCCGTGCTCACACAGGATGCAGCCTCCACTCCCACTGCTGCCTTATTGAGTGGGTAGTCCAGGCAGCCCTCAAACACTGACTACCTCCAAACTAGGTGCTCAGAACAGCTTTTCACACCTTCTGTGTTGTGTGGGCGGGAACTAGTTCCCACCCACTCTGGCCTCTCTTTATCCACACAGCAAATGGGTGTCTCTCTGTGCACAAGAGACGCTCCTGGGCATAGCTGTCTCTCTACAGCACCATCCACTTTTATGAGCTCCCTGTGTCCCAGGAGCGTTGCCCAGCTCAACAGCAGATGATCTCATTTTTATTCTTCCCACTCATCTCCCCTGACATTTCCCTGGGTCCTCAAGGCCAACATCTCCTGAAAGACAACAGCATCATGACTGTGTTTTGAAATCCGCTCAATTAACCACCACATGTCCAGTGGTCAGTGACTGATGGAGACATATAGCGAGTGCTACTAGAGTTCGTTTGATGAAGCACAAAGGGCACCCAGGCAAGGACAGGGAGGTTTGGACTTTCCCTGTGCAGGACAGTGATCCAGCTGAGGCAGTGCAGGAGTCTCATCCCTTGATAGAAATCCTGGAGCTGAAATGAGATTCAGCTCCCTACACACCCACAGGAGCTGGGATTCCTCTGATTCAGTTCAGAAGTGCACAAGGAGTTGCCTGCATGTGAGCTCCTGCTCTGAGTCCTCGGTCCTTCAGCTGGGAGGCAGCTGCTCACACACAGACACTGGGTGATGCCCAAGGTGCCTGGGCTGCTCCTGATGTGTGCCAGTGCTTGTAAACCGTGTGGGAAGTCCCTGAGATAGACACCTCCTTCCTGGGCATCAGCTGAGGGCCAGAGAGGGGATAGCACAGGCTGTCTGGTGTATTCACACGCATCTGCAAGAGCAGCACAGGGCCTTCAGGAAAGCCATGCCCATGGTGTGACCATGTTGCTGTGTCAACTCCAAGGCCCACGATCAGTCTAATGTCTGTGTTTCAACTTCTGCACACTGATACCACAGATGATCTGCAGGCCTGAGCTCCTGTTTGGAGCACAGGGACACAGTTACATGGCTTCCACAACTTCACTGTAGCACAAGGGGAGTACAGAGTCTTAACAAAGGTTGGGTGAGGAGTCAAGGAAGGGCGACTGCCCTTTGTGAGAGTGCACTGAGATCTGCCTGAGGATGGAAGAGCAGACAGGTCAGAGCTAATGGAAATGGCCAACAGAGGAGACCATCAGTGTCTGTTCCTGTCTTCTTTTCATGGAGAGCAAGTGGAAGGTGCCCTCTGCAGACATATGGGAGTCTCATGTTGTCAGGCCATTGGCCATTTTTGGGAGCCTTTTTCACTCCAGTATGTGCTGCAGGGACAGCACAGCAGGGCATGTGCCATCCAGAAGATTTGTGCACAGCACAGATGGGAGATTCTTGACCAAGCCATGGAGGAACCAAAGAGGAGAGCTTCTCTGCTGGATCTCATACTCTCCGTCAACAAAAGTCTGGTGGGATCTGTGAAGGTCGAAGGGGCATCAGGCCATGTACAAGAAGCAAATGGATCTCGTTTTATTTATTTATTTATCTATCTATCTATCTATCTATCTATCTATCTATCTATCTATCTATCTATCTATTTATTTATTTTGAGTCTGTAAGCTTAAATGATATTCATTTATGTCAATAAAATTGAGACAAAGAATTAAAGACAAAGATTGAAATCAATGAAAATTTGTTAACCATTCTCAACATGAGAAAACCTCATGAGTATTGTTCCATTTTAAGTTGTAAATATGTATGATTGAGGTGATTTGATGTCTTTATTTTTTTCTTTTTTTTTTTTCTTTTTTTTTTTCTTTTTTTTTTTTTTCTTTTTCTGAAACTACGATGTTTTCCAGAACTGTGTTTGCTGGACACAAATGCCTTCAGGTTCAGGGACACAGACCGCAGTGCCAGTGCCAATGCCCTGAGACTATAGCCCAGCGCCTGCTGCTGCTCTTCCCTGCTGCCTATTTGATGTCCCTCATACTCCAGGTGCCTCCAGCTCTCCTAAATAAATGGCTGTCGTTAAGGGCATGTTTTCAGCAGGCCATTTAGACACATGCTCTTGCCACAGCCTGCCAGATTTCCCCACCCCTTGCACTTTGTTCAGACAGATAACTCCCAATTATCTGTCTGATTTCTGGCTTTTAGGGGGATGACTCAAATTTGCTCCATCTCGCCAAAGTCTGATGGACTGTGTTGTCAACTCCTTCACCGTGATTCTACCTATCCCTTCTTATCTTTTCCTTTTCTCTTACTTTTTCTTTTTCTATGTCGTTTTCTTCTCCTTTTTCTCTCCTTTACCTTTTCCTTTTCCATATCCTTTTTTTTTCCTTTTCATTTTCCTTTTTCTTTTTCTATTTCTATTTTTCTTTCACTTTCTCTCTTTTAATTTTTCAGGCTTCAAAGAAAGCATGAATTCTGTAAGTTGTTCATTAATGTCAGTAAAAGTGAAAAAAAGAGTTGAAGACAAAGATAGAAATCAAGAAGAATATGTTAACCCATCTCAATTTTTGTAATACTTGTAAGTCCTGTTCAGTTTTAAGTTGATAACTCCCAACTCCCTGGCTGTTCTGTCCCAGGGAGATTACTGGAATTTGCTCCATTCCTCAAAAGTCTGTTTTCAACTCCTTCACCGTGATTCTATCTATCCCATCCTATCTGTGTCTAACTCATTTCTTGTGCAGATATTCCCTATGAAAGATAAACCTCAATAGAAGCAGCTTGGACATGGCATGCAGTTGATCACTGTGTTTTACTGATCATTCAATTGCATCACCTTTCCTTCTCTTTGTTGGCCATAAATAAAGATAATTCTTTCTTTTTCTGCATGCAGCTGGTTCTCTGTGGAAAGCCATTGGGAGTTGGTACAAAGTAGGTTTAACACTGAGCGAGTGACTGCAGAGGAGAAGAGTGATGTGAGGAAAAGTGATGCAAGTCCCATGGGGCCAATGAGAGTAGAAGCGAGGTGGGGAGGTTGAGGAGGAAATTTCTCCACACAGAAACGGAATAGAACTCACTGGGGACATCCTGGATTGACATCAGTTGCAAAGTGCTTCTTTTACTTCCTCTATAAAACAAACTATAAACAAATAGACAATAACTGCATTTTGGATTCTTGCTCTTTAATCTGTCTCCATTTTGCTGAACAAGTTCTGAAAACCTGAAGAAGATAACAGGAAGGCACAAGGCACAAGAGGCTCTTTAGTTAATAATGGGCCACAGGGCACATTTGGTGCTGAGTCCATCAACTTCCATTGCAGAGAGAAGTTTGCACAAAGAACTCAGCAAGACAAAGTCAAAAGTAACAGTGAAGATTCTTGGAGTACTAATGGGCCCACTGAGGGCCATTACCAAGTAAGCTTCCCAAGGCACTAATTAGAGCAGATAATTGGAAGCCATGACTCCAGTCAGGCAAAGGCACTGGCATGGTGGCTCTGATGCTAAGAAAATCCTCCTTTATCTTAAGAAGCAAACAGGACAAACCCTGATTCCCAGACCCTTGGCAGGGAGATCCTGTCTCTCATGTTGGCTCAGGGCCCTTCCTGGGGCAGTGGGATAGAGGTCTATATGATGTTTAATGAAAGACATGGGCACAGAAGATCCCAGGCTCTGCATGGGGTGCAAGGACGGTGTGAAGTTCATGTCCCATATGGGCCCTGTGTATCATCGCAGGATGTGGGTTGAGAGAAGGGCCCAGGCTGGAAAAGCAGTCAGTTCCAATGAAACTCTGAAGTTCATAACAGAAACATGGTGGGATTGCTCCCATGACTGGAGCACTGCAATGGATGGCTACAAACTCTTCAGGAAGGATAGGCAAGGAAGGAGGGGTGGTGGTGTGGCTCTCTATGTTAGGGAATTCTTTTATGCTACCGAGATTGTTACTGGGGATGATAACATTGAATCCCTATGGGTAAAGATCAGAGGAAGGGCTGACAAGGGCTGACAAGGCAGACATCCTGGTGGGCGTCTGTTATAGACCGCCAAACCAGGATGAAGAGACAGATGAGGTATTCTACAAGCAGCTGGCACGAGCTGCACGGTTGTCAGCCCTTGTCCTTATTGGGGACTTCATCTTCCCTGTCATATGCTGGGAGTATAGCACGGCACAGAAGAAGCACTCTAGGAGGTTTCTGGAGTGCATAGAGGATGCCTTCCTGATGCAGCTGGTCAGAGAACCCACAAGAGGAAATGCCCCGCTAGACCTGCTGTTTGCAAACAGGGAATGTCTGGTGGGAGATGTGGAGGCTGGGGGCTGCCTTGGACAGAGTGACCATGAAATGATAAATTTCTCAATTCATGGTGAAACTTGGAGGGGGAATAGTAAAACTGCTACCTTGGACTTCCGGAGGGCGGACTTTGAATTGTTCAAGAGACTAGTAGGAGCAGTCCCCTGGCATTCAGTCTTAGCAAACAAAGGGGTCCAAGAGAGCTGGTTGCTATTCAAGAAGGAAGTCTTAAGGGCGCAGGAGCAGGCAGTCCCCCTGAGCCGCAAAATGAGCTGGTGGGGAAGAAGACCGGCGTGGATGAATAGGGAACTGTTCTTAAGGTTGCAGAAGAAGAAGAGAATCTACCGCCTGTGGAAGGAGGGAAGAGCAACTCAGAATGACTACAAAGAGGCTGGTAAGTTGTGTAGAGGGAAAGTCAGAGAGGCAAAACCCAGCTTGAATCTAAGCTGGCTGCTGGAGTAAAAACAAACAAGAAACCCTTTTACAAGTACATCAGCTGTAAGAGGAGGACAAAGGGGAATCTCCATTCTTTACTGGACGAAGCTGGGAATGTGATTACAGACGATAAGGAAAAGGCAGGTGTTCTGAATGCCTTTTTTACGTCTGTCTTTAAAAGTCCTCTCGGTCATCCCCAGGGCTCCCCACGCTCTGACCTGGTAGTCTCGGCTGGGGAGCAGACTGAACCCCCTGTGATTCTTGAAGAAGTGGTCAGGGAATTACTACTCCAACTGGACTGCCACAAGTCCATGGGTCCGGATGAGATTCACCCAAGAGTGCTAAAGGAGCTGACGGAGGTGATCGCTGAGCCGCTTTCCATTAACTTTCAGCACTCCCTGTTAATGGGTGAGGTCCCAGAAGACTGGAGGCTTGCCAACGTGACTCCCATTTACAAGAAAGGTTGTAAGGAGGATCCGGGGAACTACAGGCCTGTCAGCCTGACCTCGATGCCAGGGAAGGTAATGGAACGGATAGTCTTGAGGGAGATCATGTGGCAGGTGTGGGAAGACCAGGAGATCCGACCTAGCCAGCATGGGATTGTGAAGGGCAGGTCCTGCTTGACCAATCTGATCTCCTTCTACGATCCCGTGACCCGTCTAATAGATGAAGGAAAGGCTGTTGATATGCTCTACTTAGACCTCAGCAAAGCCTTTGACACTGTCTCCCATGCTGTTCTCCTACAAAAGCTGGCAGCCCGTGGCTTGGATGAGTACACTCTCGGCTGGGTAAGGAGCTGGCTGGAGGGCCGGGCCCAGAGAGTGGTGGTGAATGGAGTTAAATCCAGTTGGAGACCAGTCATGAGTGGTGTTCTCCAGGGGTCGGTGCAGGGACCTGTCCTCTTCAACATCTTTATTGAAGACTTGGATGGGGGCATTGAGTGCGCCCTCAGTAAGTTCACAGATGACACCAAATTGGCAGGGAGTGTCGATCTGCCTGAGGGTAGAGAGGCCCTGCAGAAGGATCTGGATAGGCTGGAGAGCTGGGCCAAAGCCAACAGGAGGAGGTTCAACAAGACCAAATGCTGGGTTGTGCATTTTGGCCACAACAACCCTGGGCAGCTTGGGGCAGAGTGACTGGAGGACTGTGTTGAGGAAACAGACCTGGGGGTACTGATTGATGCTCGGATGATCATGAGCCGTCAGTGTGCCCGGGTGGCAAAGAAGGCCAACGGCATCCTGGCTTGCATCAAAAACAGTGTTACTAGCAGCAATAGGGAGGTAATTGTCCCCCTGTACTCGGCATTGGTGCAGCCGCACCTTGAGTACTCTGTTCAGTTTGGGGCCCCTCACTGCAAGAAAGACATTGCGGCCCTGGAACGTGTTCAGAGGAGGGCTACGAAGCTGGTGAGGGATCTGGAGCACAGGCCTTACGAGGAGCAGCTGAGGGAGCTAGGATTGTTCAGCCTGGAGAAGAGGAGGCTCAGGGGAGACCATATAGCTCTCTATAACTTCCAGAAGGGGGGTTGTAGTGAGCTGGGGGTTGGCCTCTTCTCTCATGTAATCAGTGATAGAACTAGAGGGAATGGTTTTAAGCTGCGTCAGGGGAGAGCAAGTCAACACAAGGCTTTGTGGGAGTTGGAGAACTGCTGGCCATGATGCTGATAGTTTCCCCATGTGTGGAGCTTGCTGAGTCTTCTCATGAAGCTGCATTGCACATCTCCTTGCTTGCTGCTTGTTTTCCCTGCTGCATTATTTGTCAACTCTGGATTCTGGATTAGGGTATTTATTTTGCTATGCTCTTTGACCTTGCTTTGTATGATGATAAAATTGGCAGCTGACAAAGTGAAGTTTTGTGCACATTCATCTCTGTGGTCATCTTTGGGTTTTGGAAGTAATATTGTTGGTATGATTAGGAATTACACATTTTACACCGTCTTCTCTGGGAGCCCAGGTGTATTCAAGGAGTGACTGGTTATTGTATTGAGGGACATGGTTTAGTGGGAGCTATTGGTAATAGATGAACAGTTGGACTGGATGATCTTCTGGGCCTTTTCCAACCTTGGTGATTCTAGAATTCTAGGACTGAGGTTAAACATTATTCAGGAATATCAGTGAGAGATCTGTTTCAAGGTGAGAAGGCTCTGCATGGCAGGGGGTGTGGGACGGTCTGGGCAGCTGCCTGGAGCGGTGGGAACCCCTCTGGGCAACCGCATGATCCTGAGAAACTGGTAGAATATTGGGGGAAGGTCTGATGAAACCCTGGAGATCTCAAACAGGCACAAATAACTGGAGTGTGCCAGGGCCTGGCCCACACCTACTGAGCTGTGTTTAACATTCTTCAGCATCATCAATGGGAAGAGAGCTGGATCTGCTGACAGATCCCTCTGCCACTCCACCGCTCATAATGAGCTCTGCAGTCACTCCTGCTACAGGTCCTGTAGCTGTTCCAAGTTTTTGATAAGAAAATGAAACAAATTCCTCCCAGGTGAGGTGCACTGTGCGAGGAGGTACAGCCCTGTGGTCACTCCAAACCCTCCAATGAGCACAGTGGCTGCTAAAACTTTAATCCCAGGTCCTGCAGTGATTCCAGCTCTGGCAATGAGCTCTGCAGTTGCTCCAACTCCTGCAGTAGGAAAACAGCCTCTCCAGTTCCTACAGAGAAACTTGAGGCTGATAAAACCCCTGCAACAGGTCCTAGACTTGCAAACAGATATGCATATAAACTATTATCATCTATGTATCATATGTATATGTATTAGTACATGCACATATGTTAGCAACTGCCTATATTATATATATGTGAAAATATACTATATATATAAGATATGTATATATGCATTTATCATATTTATAATCGTTTTCTTTTTATCTTGACCTTAAACCACAGATTCTAATCCTCAGCACTGCCTTGAGTCCCTTACAGATCTCCTTGGGACTTCTGAAACTATCCCTGCCAGTCAGTGAAATGCACCAGAATATCTTGAAGTCTTCTCAGAGAGCAGCTCCTGAGGTACATTCCTTAAACCAGATTTGGAAGAGGCCTCCAGTTCTCTGGACCTGCTCCGAAGGGGCCCTCTTGTTATGGCAGTGACAGCAAGGAGACCAGCTCTGACACAGTCATTCATATTGCTGGCTACTGACTGCAGCCCTGGAGTGCTGCTGTAGAGACAACAGGACTATTGTGAGACACAGAAGACCTTCAGCCTGCACAAATGAGAGGGCTTGAGAGCACTGTGGCGGTGTAAAGAGATCAGAAATGAAAACGTTGAGATGCTGTCTCTGGCTGTACGTCCCAAATCCAGACAAAGTAGGAAGACAGAATAGCTAAGCAAATGTCTTTTTTGAAACCTTTTTAGGTATCCTATAACATATTCAGGGAATCTGGTTACATGTTTACATCAGCTCCTAAAGTGACAAAATGAAATTAGGTAGGAAAGAATTTAAATTCATTTTTATTTATAAGTTCAATAACATTATTTTCTTTTGCACATTCCTATATCTCACATAATCAAACAACCAAAGATACATAAAACATGAAGAACCATCACTGGGAATCCTATGAGGAAGTTGTGCATTTTATGGAAGTTGAAATAGTGTGTGTTGCAACATCTTCCTGAAAGCGTGCTTGATCTCCCTGTTCCTCATGCTGTAGATAACAGGGTTCAGAGTTGGAGGAACCACTGCGTACAGAAGTGCCACTGTCAGATCCAGGAGTGGGGAGGAGATGGACGGGGGCTTCAGGTAGGCAAAAAAGCCAGTGCTGAGAAAGAGGGAGACCACAGCCAGGTGAGGGAGGCACGTGGAGAAGGCTTTGTGCCGTCCCTGCTCAGAGGGCATCCTCAGCACAGCCACGAAGATCTGCACATAGGACACCAATATGAAAACAAAGCAGCCAAAGGCTAAACTGGAACCAAAAAAGAGAAACACAACTTCCCTGAGATAGGATGCTGAGCAGGAGAGCTTGAGGATCTGGGGAATTTCACAGAAAAACTGGTTGACAACATTGCCTTGGCAGAGAGGCAGTGAAAACGTACTGGCAGTGTGCAGCAGGGAATAGAGAACCCCAGTGCCCCAGGCAGTTGCTGCCATGGTGGCACAAGCTCTGCTGTCCATCAAGGTCCCGTAGTGCAGGGCCTTGCAGATGGCAACGTAGCGGTCATAGGACATGATGGTGAGAAGAGACAATTCTGCTGACATGAAGAGGAGAAGGAAAAAGAGCTGTGCAGCACATCCTGTGTAGGAGGTGGCCCTGGTGTCCCAGAGGGCGTTGGCCAAGGCTTTGGGGAGAGTGGTGGAGATGCAGCCCAGGTTGAGGAGGGCCAGGTTGAGGAGGTAGAAGTACATGGGGGTGTGCAGGCGGCGGTCGCAGGCTACGGCTGTGCTGATGAGGCCGTTGCCCAGGAGGGCAGCCAGGTAGATGCCCAGGAAGAGCCAGAAGTGCAGGAGCTGCAGCTGCCGCGTGTCTGCCAACGGCAGCAGGAGGAACTTGCTGATGGAGCTGCTGTTGGGCATCTGCTGTTGTTGTGCTTGGAGTCCTGTTCAGAGTGCAGATTATAATGACAAGTCCAGACCATTCTCAGAGGCACTACTGCTATACTATGAAATGTTTTTATTCTCTAACAACAGTGCACATTTAGCACCATTACTTGCATTTATTTTAATGTAGTTCAGCATTCCTTAAGCAGAAGCAGCAGATGGAGCTCTAACCCTCCTCTTATTTTCTTATCCCTTCTCCCTGGATATTTCCTACTGTTTCTTGTCTTATCTTTACCCCAAGTGCTCTTAGAGCCCCCTACCCCAGCTACAGTGGCATTCAGTTTCAGTTAGTTAATGCTGCCTGTTTTTATGATAAGTGAATTATTCATGCCTGCAGAAAATGAAGATAATTACAATTGGTTCCATTCTTAGAGAAGGGGTAGACTGAGAGCACATCATGTGTGACTGTTCACAAAACAAGCAAATGACTGACGAAAAATTCTCAGATCTCTGACAGCCCCTTTAAGGTTTCTGACTTCAATTCTTTTTGCCCCAGAAAAGAAAATGGAAACCTGCCTTCGCTCTCCTCTTGCCAAGGGCCTTCGCAAACATACTGTTGTGCAGTGGAGCTGTGATCCCCTGCCCCAGGAAGCAGCTGTGGCAGCACAAGCCCTGCCGGGGGGCTCCTTCCCCCCACACATCTCCCCGCAGCGCCCTGGGCAGCTCCCCGGGCAGGCTGAGTGCTGAGCCTGGCAGGCGGCAGAGTCCCATACCCGGCACACAGCCCCTGGGGCACAGCAGGGACCCTGCTCTGCAGGACAGCCCTGGGCACCCACCTGCAGCCCTGGCTGCACAGCCTGCAGCCGTGCTGGGACACGCAGCCCTCAGGGCTGTGCTCTGACACTGCAGCACGGAAGCCCCCAGCTGGAGCAGAAGGCTTTTAACACAGTAAAGAAACATGCAGTGCCTGCGGCCAGATCTGCTATGGTTTCTCCCACATTTAGATAACCCTCTATTAAAAGCATCTGCATTGTCTACTACAAGGGACTTACTGTATCATGGTTTTGAGTAATGCTCTTTCATAGAGCTCACAGCCTGCTTACACAGTACATATCTTGTAAGCTCTCTCCAATTTCTCTCTTCTCTTTCTGTCACCTGCAGGCTGTGCTGTGCACAAGAGCTGCTCCTGGGAACAGCTGTCTCTCTAGAGCACCATCCACTTTTATGAGCTCCCTGTGTCCCAGGAGCGTGGCCCAGCTCAACAGCAGATGATCTCATTTTTATTCTTCCCACTCATCTCCCCTGACAATCCCCTGACAATCCCCTGAATTGTCTGGACCGCGCATGCCTGGCCATGTTGGTTGTCCAGCAAATATCTGGATAATTGAAATCCCCCATAAGCACCAGTGCCTGGGAGCGTGCCGCTACTTCCAGTTGCTTATGGAAGGCCTCATTGACCTCCTCCTCCTGATCAGGAGGCCTGTAGTACACACCCACAGCAGGGTCCCCTTTGCCAGCCTGGCCCTTGATTCTCACCCACAAGCTCTCGACTTCTACATTACTCTCCTCCAGGTGGAGTTCAATACATTCTAGCTGTTCTCTCACGTAAAGAGCAACTCCACCACCCCGCCTTGCCAGCCGATCTTTCCTAAAAAGCACATAGCCCTCCATGACAACATTCCAGTCATGCGAGCTGTCCCACCACGTCTCCGTGATCGCAATGAGATCATGGCCACGTGACTGTACGCAGAACTCCAATTCTTCCTGTTTATTCCCCATGGTTTGCGTGTTGGTATAGAGGCACTTGAGAGAGGCAGCATCTCTCCACCCCTCTCCATGCCTTTTAACTCCATTGTCTGCACCCAGCGAGTTCTGCTTTAAGACCTGAACTGCCGCCTCAGACCCAGTGACCCTTGTTTTGTCCCCTTCCCCCATCCTACCTAGTTTAAACACCTGTCAATAAGTCCTGACAGTTCCTCACCTGGAACCCTCTTACCCCTTTGAGACAGGCCGCTTCCGTCTGCAGCTGTCATGCCAGGAGCCGAATAAATTGCCCCATGATCAAAAAAACCAAGACTCCTATGTCTGCACCAACTCTTTAACCATTTGTTTAAGAGGTGGGTTTTTAGGCCCAACTCAGTATCCCTCCCTGCCACTGAAGGTACAGATGCAATAACCACTTGCACACCTGTTCCTTCGATTACCTGCCCCAGTCCCCTGAAATCATCTTTGATAGCCTTCAGGCTTTTGTAACTAACTTCTTCACTGCCAGCCTGAACTATCAGCAGGGGATAGTAGTCAGAAGGGCAGATCAGACTGGGAAGTCTCCCAGCAATGTCCCTGACCGGTGCCCCGGGGAGGGAGCACACCTCCCTGTGGGTAGGGTCAGGCCGGCATATAGGGCCTTCCATTCCTCGCAGAAGGGAGTCACCTATGACGACTACCCTTCTATCCTTCCGTGTGGAAGAAGTTTTGAGGCGCAGGTGTGTCCGCTTCCCCCGAGGCACCCTCACAGGTGGGGCTGCTTCCACATCGGCATTCACCTCTCCCTCGGGTTCCAGGGCCCCAAACCTATTTTGCAGAGGCACCTGGGGAGCCGAGCATGGTCGTGGGGGCGGACGCCCACTTCGCCGAGCTGCCGGTACCTGTTTCCACCCATCCTTTTCTCTCAGACTACTTTGGTCTGACTGGCAACTGCAGGATAGAGGCTCCGCCGACAGTCCCACACCCCCTACCTCTACATTTGTATTGGTAGGGGTAAGGGAGGACTGAGGGCTCAGTGCAGCAGGAACACAGTCCATCTGCACACTCCTTTCTATCGCCTATTCGCAAGGTGACCGGGGGCAACATGCTTCTTGGGGAGCCTTAGCTGTGTGCCTGGATCCCAGGGCCGATAGGGCCTGGCACCACCCATCAATTTCAATTTCACAGTCCTTAACGGACCCCAGCCTCTCCTGTTCAGATTCTCTGATTGTCCGCAGTCTAACTACCTCCTCCCTAAGCTCCACCACAAGGCTGAGCAGCTCATCTAGCTGCTCACACCGCACACAAGTTGCATCCTTCCCATCCTCTCCTGGCAGCAGCAGGTTGAGGCACTCCTGGCAGCCAGAGACCTGAACTGCCGCATCTTGGAGCAGACCCTCTGTTTGGGTTGCCACAGTCTTTGCACAGGAAGACCGTTTCCTGGTGAGGACCATTTTTGAAGTGTTAGCATCAGGTCCTGTCAACAGAAGAGCAAGTTACCTGAGAAAAGACAAGAGCACTGACCCGTGTTCACACAGGATGCAGCCTCCACTCCCACTGCTGCCTTATTGAGTGGGTAGTCCAGGCAGCCCTCAAACACTGACTACCTCCAAACTAGGTGCTCAGAACAGCTTTTCACACCTTCTGTGTTGTGTGGGTGGGAACTAGTTCCCCACCCACTCTGGCCTCTCTTTATCCACACAGCAAATGGGTGTCTCTCTGTGCACAAGAGACGCTCCTGGGCATAGCTGTCTCTCTACAGCACCATCCACTTTTATGAGCTCCCTGTGTCCCAGGAGCGTTGCCCAGCTCAACAGCAGATGATCTCATTTTTATTCTTCCCACTCATCTCCCCTGACATTTCCCTGGGTCCTCAAGGCCAACATCTCCTGAAAGACAACAGCATCATGACTGTGTTTTGAAATCCGCTCAATTAACCACCACATGTCCAGTGGTCAGTGACTGATGGAGACATATAGCAAGTGCTACTAGAGTTCGTTTGATGAAGCACAAAGGGCACCCAGGCAAGGACAGGGAGGTTTGGACTTTCCCTGTGCAGGGCAGTGATCCAGCTGAGGCAGTGCAGGAATCTCATCCCTTGACAGAAATCCTGGAGCTGAAATGGGATTCAGCTCCCTACACACACACAGGAGATGGGATTCCTCTGGTTCAGTTCAGAAGTGCACAAGGAGTTGCCTGCATGTGAGCTCCTGCTCTGAGTCCTCAGTCCTTCCGCTGGGAGGCAGCTGCTCACACACAGACACTGGGTGATGCCCAAGGTGCCTGGGCTGCTCCTGATGTGTGCCAGTGCTTGTAAACCATGTGGGAAATCCCTGAGATAGACAGCTCCTTCCTGGGCATCAGCTGAGGGCCAGAGAGGGGATAGCACAGGCTGTCTGGTGTATTCACACGCATCTGCAAGAGCAGCACAGGGCCTTCAGCAAAGCCATGCCCATGGAGTGTCCGTGTTGCTACGTCGAATCCAAGACCCGTGATCCGTCTAATGTCTGTGTTTCACCTTCTGCACACTGATACCATAGATGATCTGCAGGCCTGAGCTCCTGTTTGGACCACAGGGAGACAGTTACATGGCTTCCACAACTTCACTGTAGCACAAGGGGAATACAGAGTCTTAACAAAGGTTGGGTGAGGAGTCAAGGAAGGGCGACTGCCCTCTGTGAGAGTGCACTGAGATCTGCCTGAGGATGGAAGAGCAGACAGGTCAGATCTAAGGGAAATGGCCAACAGAGGAGACCATCAGTGTCTGTTCCTGTCTTCTTTTCATGGAGAGCAAGTGGAAGGTGCCCTCTGCAGACATATGGGAGTCTCATGTTGTCAGGCCATTGGCCATTTTTGGGAGCCTTTTTCACTCCAGTATGTGCTGCAGGGACAGCACAGCAGGGCATGTGCCATCCAGAAGATTTGTGCACAGCACAGATGGGAGATTCTTGACCAAGCCATGGAGGAACCAAAGAGGAGAGGTTCTCTCTGCTGGATCTCATACTCTCCGTCAACAAAAGTCTGGTGGGATCTGTGAAAGTCGAAGGGGCATCAGGCCATGTACAAGAAGCAAATGGATCTCGTTTTATTTATTTATTTATTTATTTATTTATTTTGAGTCCGTAAGCTTAAAAGATATTCATTAATGTCAATAATATTGAGACAAAGAATTAAAGACAAAGATTGAAATCAATGAAAATTTGTTAACCATTCTCAACATGAGAAAACCTCATGAGTATTGTTCCATTTTAAGTTGTAAATATGTATCTTTGAGGTGATTTGATGTCTTTATTTTTTTCTTTTTTTTTTTTCTTTTTTTTTTTTCTTTTTTTTTTTTTCTTTTTCTGAAACTACAATGTTTTCCAGAACTGTGTTTGCTGGACACAAATGCCTTCATGTTCAGGGACACAGACCGCGGTGCCAGTGCCAATGCCCTGAGACTATAGCCCGGCGCCCGCTGCTGCTCTTCCCTGCTGCCTATTTGATCTCCCTCATGCTCCAGGTGCCTCCAGCTCTCCTAAATAAATGGCTGTCGTTAAGGGCATGTTTTCAGCAGGCCATTTAGACACATGCTCTTGCCACAGCCTGCCAGATTTCCCCACCCCTTGCACTTTGTTCAGACAGATAACTCCCAATTATCTGTCTGATTTCTGACTTTTAGGGGGATGACTCAAATTTGCTCCATCTCCCCAAACTCTGATGGACTGTGTTGTCAACTCCTTCACCGTGATTCTACCTATCCCTTCTTATCTTTTCTTTTTCTCTTACTTTTTCTTTTTCTATGTCGTTTTCTTCTCCTTTTTCTCTCCTTTACCTTTTCCTTTTCCTTTTCCATATCCTTTTTTTTCCCTTTTCATTTTCCTTTTTCTTTTTCTATTTCTATTTTTCTTTCACTTTCTCTCTCAGGCTTCAAAGAAAGCATGAATTCTGTAAGTTGTTCATTAATGTCAGTAAAAGTGAAAAAAAGAGTTGAAGACAAAGATAGAAATCAAGAAGAATGTGTTAACCCGTCTCAAAGTAAGAAATACTCATGAGTCCTGTTCAGTGTTGATACCTCCCAACTCCCTGGCTGATCTATCCCAGGGAGATTACTGGAATTTGCTCCATTCCTCGAAAGTCTGTTGTCAGCTCCTTTACCGTGATTCTGTCTATCCCATCCTATCTGTGTCTAACTCATTTCTTGTGCAAATATTCCCTATGAAAGATAAACCTCAATAGAAGCAGCTTGGACACGGCATACAGTTGATCACTGTGTTTTACTGATCATTCAATTACATCACCTTTCCTTCTCTTTGTTGGCCATAAATAAAGATAATTCTTTCTTTTTCCATGTGCAGCTGGTTCTCTGTGGAAAGCCATTGGGAGTTGGTACAAAGTAGGTTTAACACTGAGCGGGTGATGGCAGAAGAGAAGAGTGATGTGAGGAAAAGTGATGCAAGTCCCATGGGGCCAATGAGAGTAGAAGCGAGGTGGGGAGGTTGAGGAGGAACTTTCTCCACACAGAAACGGAATAGAACTCACTGGGGACATCCTGGATTGACATCAGTTGCAAAGTGCTTCTTTTACTTCCTGTATAAAACAAACTATAAACAAATAGACAATAACTCCAGTTTGGATTCTTGCTCTTTAAGCTGTCTCCATTTTGCTTAACAAGTTCTGAAAACCTGAAGAAGATAACAGGAAGGCACAAGGCACAAGAGGCTCTTTAGTTAATAATGGGCCACAGGGCACATTTGGTGCTGAGTCCATCAACTTCCATTGCAGAGAGAAGTTTGCACAAAGAACTCAGCAAGACAAAGTCAAAAGTAACAGTGAAGATTCTTGGAGTACTAATGGGCCCACTGAGGGCCATTACCAAGTAAGCTTCCCAAGGCACTAATTAGAGCAGATAATTGGAAGCCATGACTCCAGTCAGGCAAAGGCACTGGCATGGTGGCTCTGATGCTAAGAAAATCTTCCTTTATCTTAAGAAGCAAACAGGACAAGCCCTGATTCCCAGACCCTTGGCAGGGAGATCCTGTCTCTCATGTTGGCTCAGGGCCCTTCCTGGGGCAGTGGGATAGAGGTCTATATGATGTTTAATGAAAGACATGGGCACAGAAGATCCCAGGCTCTGCATGGGGTGCAAGGACGGTGTGAAGTTCATGTCCCATATGGGCCCTGTGTATCATCGCAGGATGTGGGTTGAGAGAAGGGCCCAGGCTGAACAAGCAGTCAATTCCAATGAAACTCTGAACTTCATAACAGAAACATGGTGGGATTGCTTCCATGACTGGAGCACTGCAATGGATGGCTACAAACTCTTCAGGAAGGATAGGCAAGGAAGGAGGGGTGGTGGTGTGGCTCTCTATGTTAGGGAATTCTTTTATGCTACCGAGATTGTTACTGGGGATGATAACATTGAATCCCTATGGGTAAAGATCAGAGGAAGGGCTGACAAGGCAGACATCCTGGTGGGCGTCTGTTATAGACCGCCAAACCAGGATGAAGAGACAGATGAGGTATTCTACAAGCAGCTGGCACGAGCTGCACGGTTGTCAGCCCTTGTCCTTATTGGGGACTTCATCTTCCCTGTCATATGCTGGGAGTATAGCACGGCACAGAAGAAGCACTCTAGGAGGTTTCTGGAGTGCATAGAGGATGCCTTCCTGATGCAGCTGGTCAGAGAACCCACAAGAGGAAATGCCCCGCTAGACCTGCTGTTTGCAAACAGGGAATGTCTGGTGGGAGATGTGGAGGCTGGGGGCTGCCTTGGACAGAGTGACCATGAAATGATAAATTTCTCAATTCATGGTGAAACTTGGAGGGGGAATAGTAAAACTGCTACCTTGGACTTCTGGAGGGCGGACTTTGAATTGTTCAAGAGACTAGTAGGAGCAGTCCCCTGGCATTCAGTCTTAGCAAACAAAGGGGTCCAAGAGAGCTGGTTGCTATTCAAGAAGGAAGTCTTAAGGGCGCAGGAGCAGGCAGTCCCCCTGAGCCGCAAAATGAGCTGGTGGGGAAGTAGACCGGCGTGGATGAATAGGGAACTGTTCTTAAGGTTGCAGAAGAAGAAGAGAATCTACTGCCTGTGGAAGGAGGGAAGAGCAACTCAGAATGACTACAAAGAGGCTGGTAAGTTGTGTAGAGGGAAAGTCAGAGAGGCAAAAGCCCAGCTTGAATCTAAGCTGGCCGCTGGGGCAAAAACAAACAAGAAACCCTTTTACAAGTACATCAGCTATAAGAGGAGGACAAAGGGGAATCTCCATTCTTTACTGGACGAGGCTGGGAATGTGATCATAGAGGATAAGACAAAGGCAGATGTTCTGAATGCCTTCTTTACATCTGTCTCTAAAAGTCATCTCGGTCATCCCCAGGGCTCCCCACGCTCTGACCTGGTAGTCTCGGCTGGGGAGCAGACTGAACCCCCTGTGATTCTTGAAGAAGTGGTCAGGGAATTACTACTCCAACTGGACTGCCACAAGTCCATGGGTCCGGATGAGATTCACCCAAGAGTGCTAAAGGAGCTGACGGAGGTGATCGCTGAGCCGCTTTCCATTATCTTTCAGCACTCCCTGTTAATGGGTGAGGTCCCAGAAGACTGGAGGCTTGCCAACGTGACTCCCATTTACAAGAAAGGTTGTAAGGAGGATCTGGGGAACTACAGGCCTGTCAGCCTGACCTCGATGCCAGGGAAGGTAATGGAACGGATAGTCTTGAGGGAGATCATGTGGCAGGTGTGGGAAGACCAGGAGATCCGACCTAGCCAGCATGGGATTGTGAAGGGCAGGTCCTGCTTGACCAATCTGATCTCCTTCTACAATCCCGTGACCCGTCTAATAGATGAAGGAAAGGCTGTTGATGTGCTCTTAGACCTTAGCAAAGCCTTTGACACTGTCTCCCATGCTGTTCTCCTACAAAAGCTGGCAGCCCGTGGCTTGGATGAGTACACTCTCGGCTGGGTAAGGAGCTGGCTGGAGGGCCGGGCCCAGAGAGTGGTGGTGAATGGAGTTAAATCCAGTTGGAGACCAGTCATGAGTGGTGTTCCCCAGGGGTCGGTGCTGGGACCTGTCCTCTTCAACATCTTTATTGATGACTTGGATGGGGGCATTGAGTGCACCCTCAGTAAGTTCACAGATGACACCAAATTGGCAGGGAGTGTCGATCTGCCTGTGGGTAGAGAGGCCCTGCAGAGGGATCTGGATAGGCTGGAGAGCTGGGCCAAAGCCAACAGGATGAGGTTCAACAAGACCAAATGCCGGGTTCTGCATTTTGGCCACAACAACCCTGGGCAGCGCTACAGGCTTGGGGCAGAGTGGCTAGTGGATTGTGTTGAGGAAACAGACCTGGGGGTATTGATTGATGCTCGGCTGAACATGAGCCGTCAGTGTGCCCAGGTGGCCAAGGAGGCCAACGGCATCCTGGCTTTCATCAAAAACAGTGTTACTAGCAGCAACAGGGAGGTAATTGTCCCCCTGTAATCGGCATTGGTGCAGCCGTACCTTGAGTACTCTGTTCAGTTTGGGGCCCCTCACTGCAAGAAAGACATTGCAGCCCTGGAACGTGTTCAGAGGAGGGCTATGAAGCTGGTGAGGGATCTGGAGCACAGGCCTTATGAGGAGCAGCTGAGGGAGCTAGGATTGTTCAGCCTGGAGAAGAGGAGGCTCAGGGGAGACCTTATAGCTCTCTATAACTTCCAGAAGGGGGGTTGTAGTGAGCTGTGGGTTAGCCTCTTCTCTCGTGTAATCAGTGATAGAACTAGAGGGAATGGTTTTAAGCTGCATCAGGGGAGATTCAGGCTGGACATTAGGAAGTATTACTTTTCGGAAAGGGTAGTCAGGCATTGGAGTGCACTGCCCAGGGAGGTGGTGGAGTCACTGACCATGGGAGTGTTCAAGAAATGCTTCGATGTGGTGCTGAGGAATATGATTTAGCCAGGAAGTATTGGTAATGGTTGGACTAGATGATCTTCTAGGTCTTTCCCAACCTTGATAATTCTGTGATTCAGTGATAATTGCCCCATAAGTGCTTCATACCCGCCCCATAGCTGGCCCATAAGTGCCCCATAGCTGCCCCACAGCAGCCCAATAAGTGCCCCATAAGTGCCCCATAGCTGCTTCATAAGTGCCCCATAGCTGCCCCATACTTGCCCAATATGTGACCCATAAGTGCCCCATTGCTGCCCAATAGCAGCCCCATAAGTGCCCCATAGCTGCTCCATAAGTTCCCCATATGTGCCCATAAGTGCCCTATAAGTGCCTCATAGCTGCCCCATAACGGAACCAAAAGAGCCCCACAGCTTCCCCATAAGTGCCCCATAAAATCTCCATAGCTGCCCCATAAGTGCCCCATAGCAGCCCCATAAGTGCCCTATAAGTGCCCCATACCGGCCCCATAGCTGCCCCATAGCAGACCCATATCTGCCCCATATGTGCCTCATAAGTGCCCCATATCTGCCCCATAAGTGCCCCATAGCTGCCCCATAAGTGCCCCATAGCAGCCCCATAAGTATTCCATAGCAGCCCAATAACTGCCCCATAGCTGCCACATAGCAGCCCCATAAATGCCCCATAAGTGCCCCATAAATGCCCCATAAGTGCCCCATAGCAGCCCAATAAGTGCCCCATAGCAGCCCATTAAGTACCCCATAGCTGTCCCTAAGCTGCCACATAGCAGCCACATAAGTGCCCCATAGCTGCCCAATAAGTGCCCCATAGCAGCCCATTAAGTGCCCCATAAATGCCTCATAGCTGCCCCATGAATGCCCCATAGCTGCCCCATAAGTGCCCCATAGATGCCCCATAGCTGCCCCATAAGTGCCCAATGGCTGCCCTATAGCAGCCTCATAAGTGCCACATAGCTGCCCCATACCAGCCCCATAAGTGTCCCATATGTGCCCTATAGGTGCCCCATTACTGCCCCATAGCAGCCCCATTACTGTCCCATAGCTGACCCATAAGTGCCCCATAGCAGCCTCATAAGTGCCCCATAGCAGCCCCATTACTGTCCCATAGCTGCCCCATAAGTGCCCCATAGCAGCCTCATAAGTGCCCCATAGCAGCCTCATAAGTGCCCCATTACTGCCCCATAGCAGCCCCATAAGTGCCCCATTACTGCCCCATAGCAGCCCCATAAGTGCCCCATAGCTGCCCTATAAATGCTTCATAGCTGCCCCATAATTGCCCCATAGTTGCCTCATAAGTGCCCCATAGCTGCCCCATAAGTGCCCCATAAGTGCCCCATAGCCACCTGTCACGGGTTACTTAGATTTACCTATGCCTGTGACAGGGGAAGCCACCCTTTGGGCCCCCCCCCCCGGGGCCCGGAAAGGAGGGGGAAAAGGGGAATGGGATAAAAACAGCGGCAATCTAAGGAGGAAAAACTTATTTTACTAAATATGATATCGAAATACAAGATAACACAATATAATATAATTGAGGCTAACAAATCGAACAAACAGAGAGAGAGAGAGAGTCCCCGAAAACCGAGAGGCCGACTGTGAACTCTAGGCGACACGGCTGGAACGCTTCCCACTCTCCGAGAAGTTCGAGAGAAGAAGGAGGGCACTCCAGCCTGGGAACGAGATTATACAGCGTCCTGGTCCCGTGACTTATCATTAACCCTGTTGTTCTCTGGGATATGTAGTCTTCTTCTGTGGACTGCACATTCAATAGAAGTATCCATACTTTACATGATGTTATGATGTGGAATACTGATAGCAAAATTACAAAATTACGAAACCATGACATTCTCCTTGCAGAGGTGTCCTTGGTTCTCATGCTGTTGATCTTGCTCCACAGCTGCTGCTCTGAACAGCTTTTCTTGTATTCCCACAAGCACCAGTGCAGCCACCGCCCTCAGGCACCCTGGCCATCCCTTACTCACTTCCTTGGCAATTTGCAGCTCAGGGGTTTGGCAGATGACTTCTTTCCTGGCAGTCCTTAAGGTTCAAAGTCCAGCTGTAATCTCATTTCCCAAATATGTCACTTGCTGTTGAGTTATTTGTGCTTTCTGTAAACCAAGAAACTCAGCAAACTCTCAGTCTATTGTACACAGTCCTTTTGTTGCTGTGGCAGCCACGTGCTGCAGTAAAGTTCCACCCTAGGATGGAGGATCCCAGATCTCAGGCTCATGAGTTGACCATCATTCAGCTGTTCTCACAACCCTGGGTAACACTGTCCAGGTTAACTGAGACTCTTCTCCCCATATCAGGGCTTTCCTATTCAAAGGCTAATAACCTTGGGCTTCCTTTGGCCAAACCAGGCAGAAGAGACATCCCTCAAATCCAGAAGGTAAAATTAATCTTTTTGTTCCTTAACTTGGTTAATAAAGTGCATGGATTTGCCACCACTGAGTGTATCCATTCAACTATTCTAGTACTTGCCCTCAAGTCTTGTACCAAACTACAGCACTTGCTATCAAAATTGGAATCCAAACTCCAAAAAGTTACCTATTATTTCTTTTATCCTTCTACAGTCCCATAGCCTCAAAGGGCACCGCTTTACCCTGACTAGGCAAGCTCTTGCTTTTAACTTCTATTTAGGGCTTCATTTTTGGCCCTGATGCCCACACCACCAAGTGTGTCATATTTGAGACTGCTGTAACTCCTGGGGGTACAACATTGTTTTGCCCAATTTGTGTTAAAGCCAGAGTTACAGTTTTTAATCAGTCAATATCGTTGCACTCTTAGCTCCAGTTATATTCAATTTCTTGCCAGAGTAACCTGGCAGGTACAAGAATTTCTGTATTCCTGCTTGTTTTCTTAGCTTATGTTTAATTAATCCAAAAAAGGAAACCTTTTCTCGTTGGGCAGTAGCATCTACTACTGTTACAAAACCATCTATGGGTAGTAAGAAGCACCCATATCCACCAGAAAATGAACCTCAATATCCTGCTTTCCTAAATGCAATTTCCCATTGCAGTTTGCACACTGCTTTCCTTCCAGTGAGGTCACCCCCAAGTACATTGCCCGGTGCAACTCAAGGGTAGGTATGGCCAGCCATACGGACCACAAACCCACACAGAACCACAAGGTATCGCTGCACAGAAGACTTATTAGGACCCTTAGACAAGGATCTGGGGAAAGTCGTATTCTTACAGCAGCTTCTGGGTAAAGCTCCTACCCACAGCTCGGTTCCATTGCAAGAGTTCTGTTCAACACAGAATGTCCTCTGGTGCTGTACCGGAGATTGCCTCTTGCTGGGACATACTCGTGGGGGAGAGGAGTGAAAGGAACGCCAGGACAGCAAGGTAGAGATGCCTGAGCACAGGGGTGTGCGAATGTCCCCAGCGAAGGAAGCAAAGAGAGCCGGCAGAAAGCGATGCTTCATTAGCGTAACACAAACACCCATCCCTTCCCCCCTTCCCCCCTCCCCCGGGTGCAGATGTGCCATGAGAACGAGCTGTGAAACTGCCGAGCGCCTGGCAGCCGGCTCGGGGCGTGCTCGCTGCGGGAATTCCTGCCTTCCTGAGCCTGTGCGGAAGAGGCGAGAGCCTGGCTGGAAGCCATCCGGGCAGCACCGCGGTGGCAGGAGGTGCACCAAGGCCGTCCTGCGGCCAGCTCCGGGCTGAGGGCACTCGGCGTCCTCTGCTCTACGCGACTCCGAGGAGCCCGGCTACCTGCACCAGAGCTGGGAGCAGCCTGCTCCGCACCCAAGGTAGGTGCCCTTCGTGGCTCGCGCAGAGGAGCGCACGCTTCCTGCCCCCTGCCAGCAGCACCGGGAGAGGAGCGGGGAGCGGCCCCGGACGGGGCGGAACCCGCACTGCCGTACCCCAGGCGGGACCCTGGTCCCGGCTCCAGCTCCCGCTCAGCGCAGCAGGTTTGCTGGCCCAGACGGGCTGCAACCAGGGCAGCAGTTCATGCAGCCCGGGCTGGGCTCCGAGGGGCACGGGAATGGGCTGGGAGCTGGGACAGTGAGGAAGGGAGCAGAGGAGGTCAGCGTGCTCTGCTGCCCGGTTGGATCTCTGTAACACAGCGCAGCTGGGGCTGCAGTTCTTCCTCTGGGCCTCGGAAGACACGAGACAGCCTCGCTCTGCAGCTCTGCACGCGTGGATTGATGGAAGCTTTAAACCCCCCGATGCCTCCTTTGGAGTGTCTTAATGTGAAGCCTCCAAGTGGAAATTTGCACTCGCCCTGCTCCTCCTCCCCGGCAGCCTCCAGCTTCCCTTCGGGGACCCTGCAGGCAACATGTGCCTCTGGCGACCCTTGAAATGGCGTTACCTTTTGTTTGCTGAGCGCTTGCCTGATGGCTCAGCTGGGGTTGTGCAAACCTCTGGCAAGGCTTTTGTTCAGGCTGTCCCGGCAGCTGCAGATGCCTTGAGCACACAGCTGCGGGCCCTGAGCACGTTCAGCATCTGCAGCAGCTCTGGCACTGGACTCTGGAACAGACGATGAGAAGCTGGCAGCCTGTGGGCTGACTGGAGCACGTGTTGAGAACACGGCCGAGCAGCAGCAGGTCAGTAAAGCACAGCCCAGGTGCCTTCTGCAAAGGGCACGCGGTGCTGAGAGCGTCCCCTGGCAGTGGGCGCAGTCTGCATGCTCAGCTGAAGAGGGAGAGAGGAATGTATTTATCGATATCATGCAGGTGTCCTGGAGTGCTCTAACAACTGCTTAACAAGGCTGTTGTAACCACGTGGTTGTTTATTGCCTTAATTCTTCCATTTAGTGCTGATACTATTCGATAAGATGCCTTCACGGTTCAGTTAAAATTCCCAGCACTGCATCGGCTGGTGGTGGCTGTGACCGTCACAGGCTGGTTTGGCTGCAGTTGCTGTCAGATACTCTCTCTTCTCAGGAGATGGAAAAATAATCTCCATGTGGTTGGATGTTTTGTTCATTTATTGTTGTGTTTAAGTAAGCCATCCTATTTATTTGAGAAGTGTGAACCATCCAGTTGACTCCTCGCCATTTTGCACTTCCTTACCCGAGGAATGTGAGCCATCACCACTTTTAGGTAACATCAGCAGTAGGTGGTTTTGAGAACTACATCAGTCACCTTTACAGAGTACTTTTCCCAACCCTTTTCTGAGGGCTTGCTTGATTTCAGCAAGCCCAGGGCTACTTCCACTCCTGAGAGGATGTACGGACATCTGCCAGAGGATTTAATCCATTTGCCACCAGGTGTTCCCTCATGGATCTGTGGAGGTGGTGCTCCAGCAGGCTGCTCTGCTGGCAGCTGCCATCTGTGCTGAGGCTTGCTGTGATTGTGTGTTGGGGGCTGCATTCACGGTGTTCTTCCATGAACCAGGTGCTTTTCTGCACCTCCTGCTGGATGGTTGGATGGCCATACCATTTTCTAACAGTATTTCTGCATCTCTTTTCTGGGTAGCCGTCCCCTTTAGGCGTGCTTGCAGTCAATCAAAAGATCCCCCAGTTGGCACAGGCTGTCCTTGTTGCATGTCCTCAACTTCCTTCACCACTCAGACCTCCAATGAAACTCCCCTTTCCCATTCCTCCTGTATCACTCTTCAGTTTCCTTAACTGCAGCTAGGGCAGGCAATAAGCCGTCATTCTGCTGCCTCTGTTTGCCTTAACTGTGTAGAGGCAGTGCCTTTAATTAGTGCTATGGGTGCAGTTTTGCATCTGTTTGGAGCCAAACCCTACAGGTGGAGGATGTGTGGCCTAAAGGATTGTAGGCGACTCGGGGAGGTCTTCGTTTATTGTGTGAATAAGCATTACCTGCATAACTTGCACCGTGTAGTGCAGCAGAAATATTGTGGAATATCAGTCGCTTTTGATTCTGGGAGGACCAGTGAAGTTCTCCTTTGCTTCATATGTCACTTCCAAACCCGACACGATGCTGATAACACCTTTCCCATTTTGCATCCTATTACTGCTCCCAGTGACCTCTGCTTGCCGCTCAACTACAGCAGTTGCCACAAGAACATTCACAGAAGAATTTGGGACGCGCTTCATGTTTCTTGTCATCGGTTTGTTTCCCTTCTTGCCATCCTGCAGACTTTGCCCATTGGTCACAAGTGGATCCAAACACAGCATACACTCCTAAGGGAGAAGCAGGACTATATTTGTTGATATAATAGGGATATGCTGTAGTGATTTAACAGTGACACAACAGGATCGGAGGTGGCTGGATACACTTGGTTATTTACTGCATGGAGGGTAGGGTTACGCACACACCTACAGGAGGCCCTCCCATTGAGTCACGAGGCTCAGAGTAGTTCCCCTTTTTTTCTCATGTCTTCAGTCCACAGAGGTAAGGAGCTAGGATGTGGCTGGATCCTCTCCTAGTCCCAAGCTTGGTCAAGGCTTTGTGTGGAAGGAATCATACGTGCACAGTCCCTCTAAGACAGAACCTTAGAGAATACATGAAAGCTCCAAAGTAACCACGGGTGTCTTACAGAAGATCTGTATTGAGAAGGAGTCTTGATGTCAAACTGCAAGGGATCTCTGTGCAGGTGTGAGCTGCAGAAACAGCCCTGCTCGAGGGCAGGTCCTGTGGTGCAGCCCGCTGCTGTGCAGCAGAGCTGGAGGGGCACTTGGGCTGCTCCCTCTTTTGGGGTAAGATGACTGCCTCCTTGCCGTGCTTTGTCTTAAGTCCCCTCTCAGTCTCAGCTGTTGAACTAAGTGTCAGCTACCAGTTGTTTCAGCCTCCCAGTCTGAGACAGCTTTGTGACGGTTCATCTCTTTGAGCCAGACTGTTTCCTGTGCTGCAGCTCATTGTCTTCCTCTGCAAGGCTGGGCAGTGCCCTGCAGAAGGGCTGAGCTGGGACTGGGACTGCTGCATTCCCTCACAGCTCCCCTGCCATTTCTCTTCTCTCTGCAGGCTCCAGTTCAACTTCTGCCTTCCAGCCGTGATCATCCCAGCCTGCAGGAGAGCAGCAAATGGCCGCAGCACATCCAGTTGCGGTAGGGGTTGGGGAAGCAGGCAGGAGAGGCCAAGGGGCCAGGGATGTGAATGCAGGGGTAGAGGGAGGTGCCCTCAGCCAGCGTGTGTGTGCTGGGGACAGAAAAGCAGCTGGGGTGTGAGGTTCTGTCCTGTGCGAGCTGCTTGCCTGGGCCTTGGCTGTTCCCAGCAAGGAGCCTCTTTGCTTGCAGGAGCCCGTGAGCTTTGAGGAGGTGGCCGTGTATTTCAGCAGGGAGGAGTGGGCGCTGCTGGACCCTGTGCAACGAGCGCTCTACCGGGACGTGATGTTGGAGACATACCAGTGTGTGGCCTCGCTGGGTGAGAGCTTGTCTGCCTTTCCTCCTTGTTAGGGCACCTTTGGCTGTGCAAAATGAGCCTCTGCAAGCCGGGCCTTGAATAAACACCATGCAGCTACATATTGACTTATACCACAGTGCCAGCAAGAAAGGAGATACTGAAAAGCGTGAGTTTCAGAAGGGATTAGTATGCACGGCACTCTGATCAAAGCCACAGAGTCAGTGCTGGCAAGCAGGCATCAGCCAGGAGGGAGAAAACCAGCCCTTGTGTTGTGTGTTGCTTGGTGCCACCAGCTCCAGCTCACAGATGAATCCCTGGTTACTGCTATGGAATTGAGGATTTTCCATGCAATTGCCGTCAACATTTTGATGCCTTGACCACTGGTAGACTGTAAGAAAACAAATAAGCTGTTGTAAAGTTAATTTGAAAGAAAAAATATCCCTTCACAATGTTCAGAGATGTCAAAACATTCTTTGCTCCAAGGGAAGCTGTAGGCACAGTGTCATTTAGACCTAAATGGTGGTTTCTCCTTGGGGAGGGGCACAGAGTGGAACTGTTGAACAGGCACTGTGCCAGCATGAGGGAAATGCTCTCTTGTTCCCTGTTTCTCTCCCTGAAGCTCCACTTCCAGCCCCCAAGCCCGTGGTGATCTCCCTGCTTGAAAGAGGGGAAGACCCCTGGATCCCAGATGTGCATAGCCCTGAGGCCATGCCAGGAGACCTCAGCCCAGGTGAGGTGGTGGAGGGAAGGGGAATGTTGGGGCTGTAAGAGCCTTCTCTGCCTGTGTTTTATTTTGGGCACTGTGTGCTATTGCTGCATTTCCTCTGTCATCCAGCAGCTGATGGGATCAGAAATACAAAGGAGGTTCCGCAGAGAAATTGTGTAGCGGAAATGCAGCGGAATTGCATCTCTGAGGAAGAAATCAGAAGGGATGTCCAGGAAGTCCTGCAGCAAGGTCAGGGTGAGCACATCAAGAAGCCCCTGGGAAAGCATCTGGGAATGACACCGAGGAACCCAGTGGACTTCAACATAGGTCCAAAGCAGCCTGAGGAAACCAGGAGCAAGGATGTGTGCCAGATGAAAAAGCAGAATCCATGCTCTGAGTGTGAGAAAAGCTTTAAACTGGATTCCAGCATCACTAGCCACCAGTGCACGCACTCAGCAAAGAGGCATTACGAGTTCTGTGATTCTGCAGAGAGCATGAAATGGAGACTCCACCCCACTGGCCAGCAGTGCATGTACACAGGAGAGAGAGCCTTTGAGTGCTCTGACTGTGGAAAGACTTTTACGGACAGTGGGAGCCTCACTTCCCACCAGTGTATCCACAGAAGAGAGAGACTGTACAAGTGCCTTGAGTGTGGGAAGAGCTTGAAAGGTATTTCTAAACTCAAAATACACCAACGTGTCCACACAGGAGAGCAACCATGTAAGTGCCCTGAGTGTGGGAAGAGCTTTAAGGATAGTTCTAACCTCAAAATACACCAACGTGTCCACACAGGAGAGCGACCGTATAAGTGCCTTGAGTGTGGGAAGAGCTTCAAAACCAGTTCCAGCCTCACCATCCACCATCGCATCCACACAGGAGAGAGACCATATAAGTGCACTGAGTGTGGGAAGAGCTTCAAAAAGAGTTCCAGCCTCACCGTCCACCATCACATTCACACAGGAGAGAGACCCTGCAAGTGCTCTGAGTGTGGGAAGAGCTTCAAAATCAGATCTGAACTGAAGGTGCACCAGCGTGTCCACACAGGAGAGAGACCATATAAGTGCTCTGAGTGTGAGAAGAGCTTCATAAGCAGTTCTAATTTGAAGCTCCACCAGCGCATCCACACAGGAGAGAGACCCTGCAAGTGCTCTGAGTGTGGGAAGAGCTTCAAAAGCAGCTCTGAACTGAAGGTGCACCAGCGTGTCCACACAGGAGAGAGACCATATAAGTGCTCTGAGTGTGAGAAGACCTTCATAAGCAGTTCTGATTTGAAGCTCCACCAGCGCATCCATACAGGAGAGAAACCCTTTCAGTGTCCTGAGTGTGGGAAGAGCTTCAAAAGAAGGTGGGAATTGAAGATGCACAAGCACATCCACACAGGAGAGAGACCATATAAGTGTCCTGAGTGTGGGAAGAGCTTTAAAAGGCGTTCTGAGCTGACGCTGCATCAGAGCATCCACAGGAAAAAGAGACCCTGTGAGTGTCCTGAGTGTGGTAAGAGCTTCAAAGGGAGTTCTGAATTGAAGCTGCACCAGCATATGCACACAGGAGAGAGACCATAGCTTCTGTTGGACATTTTAGAACATTTTGGCCAGGCCTGCATGCAGGGAGATGCCTGGGAACTTGTCTTTTCTCTCCCTCAGAGAATCCCATCTGCTGTGTTACCAGAATGTCTGCACCAGTGAGCTGAAATGGCAGGAAGCCTTGAGTGTGAGAAGGGCTTTGTGCCTAGCAGAGAGCTCCTCACACTCCCAGAAGAACTTCATGCAAAGCTCAGTCCTCATTAAACATTGCAGTCCACAGGACAGGTAGCTACTAGGAGTGCATCTCCTGCAGGAAGAGTTTCTCTCAGGGCTGGTGCCTCATTTCTCATGGGAAAACCCCCAGCAGGAGAGACTCTCAGGATGCTGGATAGCCCAGGGATGAGGGAGACCAATGCTTCTCCCCATGCAGGAAGAGTTTGCAAAGGAGATGGCATCACCGACACCCTCTGCAGAAGGGACTTAACCCAGGAGCTTCAGATGGCCTTTCCTTGCTGCCCAAAGCACTTCTCTCACCATGCCCGCTTTCCACTTCTACTCTTCCCACCAGCTGCTTTTTGATGCTGTTTCCTAGTGGAGAAGTGGTTGTGTAGGGATCTGCTGTGTGTCTGTGTGCATGTGTTGCTCTCAGTCATTTCTGAGCGCACTCATGCATCCCAGAGAAGGGTAGGCAGAGCAGTAAGGTGGCTCTTGGAGGTTTTCTGAGAATCTTCTGTAGTGGAAAGAGAAAGGGGTGAATAAAGTAGCTGAGTTGTTCTGGAGCTTTCTTCACTGTAGTCTTGTTTTTGCTCTTAAAATAAATGTCAGCATGTGGAATGAGGAGAGGGAAAGGTGCAAGCAAGGTTTCGTTTTGGTGCCCTCTCCAGCCCACTGCTTGCTTCTGGACAAGGCATTTCCTTTCTTAATAGGGGAGATGCTCCAGGCCCTTCACCATCTTAGTGGCCCTCCACTGGGCTCTTTCCAAGAGATCCCTGTCTTTTTTGTACTGGGGAGCCCAGAACTGGACACAATATTCCAGATGAGGCATTAATAGGGCAGAGTAGAGGGGGAGGATCACCTCCTTCGACCTGCTGGACACGCTCTTTTTAATGCACCCCAGGATGCCATTGGCCTTCTTGGCTACAAGGGCACACTGCCGGCTCATGGCCAATGCGTCGTCCACCAGGACGCCCAGGTCCCTCTCAGCAGAGCTCCTCTCCAGCAGGTCTTCCCCCAGCCTGTACTGGTGCATGCAATTATTCCTCCCTAGGTGCAAGACTCTACACTTGCTTTTGCTAAACCTCATCCGGTTTCTTACTGCCCAGCTCTCCAGCCTGTCCAGGTCTCTCTGAATGGCAGCACAGCCTTCAGCCATGTCAGCCAATCCTCCCAACTTCGTGTCATCACAAATTTTCTGAGGGTGGTCACTATCCCCTCATCAAGGTCGCTGATGATGTTTAACAAGACCAGACCCAGTACAGACCCCAGGGGGATGCTGCTAGTTACACGCCTCCAGCCAGACACCGCACCGGCAATGACAACCCTCTGCACTCTGCCAGTCAGCCAATTCTCAACCCACTTCAATGTCCACTCATCTATCCCATACTTCCTCAGCTTTATAAGGATGTCATGGGGGACAGTATCAAAAGCCTTACTGAAATCAAGGTAGACTACATCTACCACCCTCCCCCTGTCCACCCAGCTAGTGACATCTTCATAAAAGGCGACCAGGTTGGTCGAGCACGACCTCCCCTTGGTGAACCCATGCTGAGTACTCCTGATAGCCTCCATATCACCCAGTTGTCTGGAGATGGCATCTAGAACAAGCTGTTCCATCACCTTCCCTGGGACAGAGGTGAGGCTGACTTGCCTATAATTACCCAGGTCTTCCTTCTTGCCCTTTTTGAAGACTGGAGTGACATTGGCCGTCCTCCAGTCTTCAGGCACCTCCTCAGTTCTCCAAGATCTCTGATAGATTACAGAGAGCAGCTCAGCAAAGATCTCTGCCAGCTCTCTCAGCACCCGCAGATGCACCCCATCAGGTCCCATGGATTTATCGACCTTAATGTTTCCTAGGCACTCACGGACCACCTCCTCCCCGACTAAAGAGAAATCTCCCATTCCCCGGACTCTCTCATTAACCTCCAGGGTCTGGGATTCCTGAGGGAGAGCCCTTTCACTAAAGACAGAAGCAAATGATCCTGCTGGGTTAGGAAGGGCATAGCAGAGCAGTCAGTGAGGAGCACAAGGCAGTGAAGCGCAGCACGAGCCATTGATTGCCTGCACTGATGATGTTCTGCAGCCACCTCCATTGAGATCTGCGTCCTGAGTGCAGATGGAAAGTGAAGGGAAAGGAGGAGCGGGGGATGGAGGGGCAGGAAGCGCTTGGTGCAGGCGGGAGCAGTTCCGGGCCATGGCGGCATGGGAAGGTGATCGGGGCCGGGAGGAGCGGGCTGTGCGCTGCCAACAAGGTCGGGCCGCGGTGCGGGGCATGGAGGGATGTCGGGGGAGGAGCTGGCGATGCTGCGGCACGCAGAGGCGATGCGTGCGGTGCCAGTGAGTGCGTGGAGCTGAAGGAAGGTGTGTAACATGTCCTTGCTCTGGCTGTCAGTGAGCGGGACGAGTCGGGGCTGCAGTTCTGTGCTGGTGTTTGTTGCTGGGACCGGCTGCCTGAGCAGAATGGGGGCAGCGAGAGGGAGGTTGGACAAGCGGCAGCATCCGGAGCACGGCCCGGTTCTGCTGTGCTGATGGTGCTGTACGGCTGTGGGTCCCCACTGAGGGTCAGTGAGTCAGCGTGGCCCCGTGTGTGTTCCAACATGATGTGTGGACGTGGAACGTAATCAGAGTGAGTGGATGCAAATGGAGTCGGAGGTGTTACAAGGAGAGGCTCTGGATTGGAACACGGAGAGCAGAGCTGGTGTGTCCCAGCAGGCAGGCGTAGTCAGGTGCACTTTGGAGCCTGCTGTTGTTGGCGCTGAGCTCAGGAGCCCCATCAGATCAACGTGGTGCTGCGTGCTGCGTATGGCAGCGCCAAGAGATTCCCTTGTGGGAGAAGGGGGAGGATGAAGGAGGCCGAGGGCCCTTTGCTCAGGGCCAGCTCGTCTGTAGCCTCTTGCTGGCCAGAGAGAAGGGCTGCCCGCTGGGCACAGGCAATGCCTTCTGGCTCCCGTGCCGTGCTCTGTCCTCCAGCCCCCTCCTCATGCCATGTGGAACGCCAGTGCCAGCAGTGCCAGCAGTTAGAACCCTGTTGGGCCATGTTAGAACCCTGGCCACAGCTGTTACCTTGGTCACCGCTGCCCCACACAACGCACTCGCCTCTTAGAGCTCCGGCCATTAACAGCCATGTGGGGACCTAAGAGAGCGAGGCTGGAGGAAACCCAACATTTAGCTGGGAAGATGGTTCCGGGGACTGCAGGGTCGAGGAAGAGGAGGAGGGGGCCCGCCAGGACCATCAGGCAGCAGACAGGCAAGGGAGCCCATTGCCATCGCGCCTGGACCAGGCGCGTGACCACCTCCGTGGAGCCCATGGAGGTGGATCCACCTGAGGATGAGCCCATGGAGGTGGATCCGCCCGATGCACAGCTGGCCTGGCACCACACCACCGTGCCAGGCCCTGCAGCAGTACCACCTCAGGTGCAGCATCGCTGGTCCAGGCGCTGGGCTCCATACTGTCTGAGTGGCCCCCGCCCCCGGCATTAGCCGGGCGGCTTCATTTAACATCATCTCCTCCTCTGAGACCTCTGCAGGCCCCCGGTTCCATCTAAACCCTGTTTTTATTGGTGTTTTTCATGTTAAGTTTAGTTGTAGTGTTAGGATTAGGTTGTTGTTAGTGTTTTCTAGTTAGGAGTAGGTTATTGTTTGTGTTAGTGTTCGGAGTAGATGATTGTTCCTGTTTTAGAGTTAGGTATAGGTTTCTGTTCGTACTTAGAGTTAGGTGGGGTCCTACCAGCTGCTGGCAGCAAACAGCGCTCACTCGGTAAGCACACGTCTGCTTTCTCACCCAATGCCATGAGTGCTGCTCCATGAGTGCAATGGTCTGCTGACATCTCCAAGGGATGGGATTTGCATCTTTTGACTTTTCTGTTGCAGATTGTCGAGGAGCAGAGCGTGAGTGGCTGTGAAATGCAATTGGGAAATGCTTCATGGAAACAGTCTGGAGCTGTGTCTGGAGCTTCCTGCATGGCCGTTGTAAGGTAGGTGTGCCTTACTGTAAGCATGCTCTGAAGCAGTGTTGGTTAAGCACAGCTCACTCCTCTGTCTTCAACAGATCAGCTTTCTGCACTCTTTATTTCTGTGGCTGGCGTTGTAGAGCACAGCAGCAGCAAGGCCACGAACACGTCCACAACCAGGTACGTGAACATGAGTGACTTTAATGGCTAGAATAACATTGCTGTTAGTATTAATAAGGCAGTGGTCACGCGTGTGTGCTGGAGCTCAGGGATAGGTTTATTCTTGCCTGTTAAGCTTTTCCCTTATTGACACCCACCCATCCTCTCTTGTTTCTCTTCCCTTTCAGTTGTTTGAAAGCTCCCTGACTGTTTCCCAATTGATTCTTGCAGGACTCGGAGGGTTTTGAGTATCAGACTTGGGAGACAGTGAAGAAACCCAAGGCAAGTGCTGCTCAGCTGAGCAAGAAAGCCAAGAAGGAAAGCAAAAAGAAACGATAAGGGCTTGAGCAGGAAGGCACAAAGGACAGCAGAATCGCCTGGATTGCGTCCTCACAGGTGCACCAAAGGACACACACTGCGTGGTGCGTTTTTCAGGCCTGGCCATGCTTTCCCTTTCATGGACTCCAGAGGGGAACTAAGGAAGCTGTGTCTTTAATCATTACCAGTATCCCGCCTTTTTGATTTCATATTGAAATGTATTTTGGATGCATTTAGCTTCTCTTTGTTGTAAATAAAAGTGAAACAAATATTTGAATGGTGTTGCTGCCTCTTTCAGTAGCTGCTCAATACAGTGCCTGGCTCGGGCTGGCAATTGCAGGGCCATGAAGTGTTCGGCTTCACATCCCTCCTGGAATCACAGAATCACAGAATTGTAGGGGCTAGAAGGGACCTCTAGAGATCATCGAGTCCAACCCCTCTGCAAAAGCAGGCTCCATATACCACAGCTCCAAACCAATTACATGATCCTGAAGCAGTCCGCGTTCCACGACAAAAGCAGCTCCATTTTGTTTAATCTTTCCACTATTTTGACAATGGCTGAAGTATACAGATTAACTTCTGTAGCGCTTATAAATAATTCAAGTTCCTGAAGCCTGCCAATTAGTTCATTCACAAAGGGTTTCCTGTCCCCTTTGCCATATACTAATGCAAGTGCACTGGCATGCTTTTCTGGAGCTGCTTTTGTAAAGTCACGCCACATTTGTCGTGGAACGCAGACTGCTTCAGGATCATGTAATTGGTTTGGATCGTTACGATTGAACTGGGGGCTGTATATCATTTCCATCAGAGCATTTTCTCTCAAAAATTGGATACCTTTCTCTATATCAGTCCATTTCTTTCCATCAGGCTCCAAGTCCCATTTAAAGGGGAATCTATCTCTTACCGCTATCAACATCCGCTTCCAGAGGGTGTAGGACTGATTTTGGCATGTGCCAATACCTCTGTCCACACGTGAGTCCCTGGAAATGCTACCCAGTTGGCGAGCTTCACTGCCATCGAGCCACGCACTATTGGCACCATTGTCCCAGCAGCGAAGTAACCAAGTGACCATATTTTCTTTTGGCTGACGTGTGAAATCCTTCCTTAGATCCCGAATTTCACTCAGTTTAAAAGATCAATCAATAATGGTCGTTATACTTTGCTCACCTTTTGCTCTATCAAGAGTCCCAGGTGTTGATGGTGGCAACTGTGTTGATGAGGCTGCCCCATCTCTAAGTTTGGACTCAAGAAATTCTCGTAAAGAAAATCTGGCTTTTGGCTCCTCTTCTGACTCTGACCCTGACCCTGACGCTTGTGTTATTTCCTCCAGGTAACCCTCCTTCTTTTTCCTCTCTCCAAACTTCCTCTGCTCCTCTAACTTCTTCTGCTCCTCTAACATCTTCTTGTACCCCTCTAACATCCTCTGCTCCTCCAACTTCCTCTGGTCTTCTGAGTCCCCCTGCTCTCCTGAGTCCCCTGCTCTCCTGAGTCCTGCTCTACTAACTCCCTCCGCTCTTCCAACTCCTTCTGCATTTTCTCTAACTGAGTTGAAACTCGTTTTGTCTTTCGCCCTCTTACAGGGGCAACCAACATTGTATCTGGTGTCCCTGATAGTTGGTCCAATTGGACTACATGTGTACCCGGTGGCTGGTCAGATTGAACTACATGCGCCCCCAGTGGCTGGCCAAATTGGACTACATGTGCCCCCAATGGCTGGTCAAAACTATCAGCAGGGGATAGTAGTCAGAAGGTGTCACGGTTTGAACTAAAAATCCACCTGCGTCCGTGACAGGGGGCCGTGGGCCCCGGAGGGGCCCTAGGCCGAAAGGAAAAAGTTAATTAGGAAAAGAAAACAGCGGCAACGATCTAAGGAGGCACACTTATTTACTAAATACTATATCGAAATACCGGATAACACAATATAATATAATATAATTGAAAATTGAAAATTGAGCTAACGAATCAAGCAAAATAGGAGAGAGAATGAGTCCCGTAACCGAGAGGCCTACTGTGAATCTAAGCGAACGGCTGAAGGCTCCCACACACTCCCCTGAACGCCAGAACTCGAAAGACGTCAGTCTGTTCTGCGACTGAGTTAATATAGAGTCCAGGTCCCGTGACCTATCGTGTTGCTCTCTGGGAGATGTAGTCTTCTTCTGTAAGTTGCAGATTCAGTAAAATTATTCATGCTTTATATGATGTTATGATGTGGAATACTGATAGCAAAATTACAAGATTATTAAACCATGACACTGATTGAACAAATGAACTGAACTGCTTGTTAAATATGATTAATCGGTCATTAAATCAAACCCTTTTTCAGCCTAAAAGAAAACGGGGGAAATGTAGAGAGTGTTTTTTACAGCTAGTTAGCTGAGAAGGGTCGTAAACATGGTGCAGCTAAGCAAGCAGCCGTAACACCTGCAAGGACAGCAAGAACAACAGGATGCCCTGGGATGGTGAGAAACTAGCCATGGTTCTGGGAACTCAGCAAGGGAGTAGGTTTCAGTTGATAACAACAAGCTGTTAAGATACTTGGGGATGGTATGTAATTGGGAACCAATGATGAGCTCCACTTTTGCAATATGTATGAGCTAATTATCCGTATTATAAAGGTACACGCAGCCAAGGAATAAACGAGATTAGCTGATCATATGTCAATGACAGGTGTGGTTGTTTGCTTTTCTCACATTGTTCTGCAACAATATACAACATATGCAGTTGCTAACATATATGCACAGATACTAATATTTTGTATATCTGCAAAGTCCAGGAATTGTTGCAGGGGTTTTAAAAGCCACAGGGTTTACTGTAGGAACTGAAGCAGCTGTCGGGCTGTTACAGGTGTTGGAGCAACTGCAGAGCTCATTGCCAGAGCTGGAATCAACACGGGACCTGTGGCTGAAGTTGGAGCAGCCACTGGACTCATTGGAGGGGTTGGAGCGACCGCAGGGCTGTACTTCCTGGCACAGTGCACCTTCCCTGGGAAAAATTTGTTTCATTTCCTTATCACAATACTTGGAACAGCTACAAAACCTGTAGCAGGAGTGACTGCAGAGATCATTATGAGGGGTGGAGTGACAGTGGGAACTGTTCAGAGCTTGGAGCATCTGCAGGACATGTAGCAGAAACTCGTAGCTCCTTCCTATGAATATGTAGATGAGTTCATATAGATTTGTTGAATATGTATGAGATTGACTTTGAATTATGTAACAATTCTGCATGCTAGTGTGCAAGACAGGAAGAGTGATTCCCCTTTGCACCCTGCTCTGAATAAACACATCTCTGCTTTATAACCTAATCCTGGGTTATAGAGTTTGATTCCAGAAGTCAGCTTGGTGATCCAGATGGGACAAGCCTGTTCAAAGACAGGAAAGCAATCCAGCCAATAACTGATCATTTTCAGAAACTCAGGTTTTTGATGGAGTGTTTAATCAAAAATACAACGCAGCCATCCTCCTGGTTAGAAAACTGTACAGGAACTACTAGATACTACAAGATTCAAGGACTATCAACAGAACAGTGGAGAACTTATATCCATTGGTACCATATCCGTATACACTGCTTACAAAATTATCAGTGGAATTGGCATGGTCCCTCTTGTGCCATCCCATGGCACCCAGACTGTGTTGCTGCAAGGGTTGGACTGAGGCATCAGCTCTGTCAGCCTCATCTCAAGTTTGTTGTATGACAGCAGCGTCTCCCGGTGGTGGGTGATGAGGTCGTAGAGGCTGTCAAATTCTCAGCTGTCAGTCAGAAAGAAACTGTGGATGCTGGTGTCCTGCTGCCTGTGGATGTGACAATGCTGCACTTTCCTATTACGCCAGATGGACAGAATGCATTCCCCAATGAGTTTTTAGTTCTTCCTGACAAGAAAGGAGACATCAGGTGCCCCCATCTCAGTGCAGTACTCTGTCAGCAGCCACTCAGCAATGTGCCGCCCACCACACCCTGCTCCCAGCCTGCCATGGAACCGTTCCCATGGGAGATGCAGCTCTGTGTTCAAGCTCACCTCCTTTTGCACAGCTCATCTCCCCCAGACATCTCCCCCTGTTGTCCTGACCAGTACAATATAGAGTGGGTTCCATGCACAAGTGATGGGGTCTTAAACCATTTGGCAATCCACCTTCTGCTCATCTGCCACCATTTGGCACTCTGCCGTCTGCTCCTCTGGATTTGCCATCTGCTCCTTTGTCAGACATGAACCCATGGCTCCTTACTGCTCACTTCAAGCCACCTCAGCTTTGCTGGCGCTTGCCTATGGTCTTTACAGCATCTGCTAACACCCATGCTAGGTGTCTGGTTATTATTTTGAGAGGGTCTGTCTGGCATGGATAGTTACAGTCTTTCAGTTTTCTCCCTCCATATCTGTTGAAATTAATTTATGGGGGTGGGGTGGGGAAGAGATAGGTGGTTCGGAGAGCATACAGAAATGGAGGACATGGAAATGCAGGCTTTGTTTCCAGACAGTAAAAATTTAAAATGAGATTAAAAAACAAGATACCAAAAATTGATAGAGGTCTTAGGAGGGCAGGTAGGAGAAGGAGGGTGGGTAAGGGTTCAAAACAAAATAATAGTCCCTATTATGCGCAATATTCATGGCTGAGCACAGGAAAACATACAGGGGAACAGAGGCTCTTTATAAATAGCTGAGCCATCAGATTATGGCTTGGAAGTTATACACCACCACTGAATAGGTAGCACAGCAATGTGAGGTTTGTTTGCAGAATAATCCTAGAACCAGCCCCAAGGTTTCTGTAGTACAAATAGGAAAGGGAATTTACGCTGGGCAACAATAGCAAATGGATTTCTCTGAACTCCCAAGGAAAAGGATGGTTTCATTATATGCTAGCTCTGACCAATACATTTCAGCATAGCCGTATGGGATTCATTCCCTGACCATACTCAGAATGTCCAGGATAGGGAAAAGAGAGTGGATAATCTTCCTAAAAACCCTGCAGTTGTAATAGTTGCAGAAATAAAGGATCTCAGTCAAATGTTTGAAGCTGAGACAGAGTATGGGGATATGAATGCCTGGGTAGAACTGATTAAATATACCATCCAGAATACCAAACATAGCGATTGCTATGCTTCATCATTCATCAGGATGACCTGTAGCTCAGGTAGTACCCCTTCCACTAGGGTGGACTCAGGAACCCCAAGGGATGTGGTGCATGATTGCCCTGTATCAGGAGAAAGCCGCTTAGGGAAACAGAGCCTGTAAATCGCTATCTTTACTGCTCTCTCCAATGCCTGAGGTGGATGCCAAAACCCCTCCTGCATTCCCCATGGCCACGGGTAACCATACAGTTTGCCTCTCAAGACAGGGTGTAAGAGCTACCAGGACTACAGGGAATTTCTCCCTATGCAGTGAGACCTTGAATGTCATGGAAGATTCAGCAGAAAACTACTTGAGATTGGGAATCTGTGGAGCAGATCTCTGGTGCTGTTGCAGTGTGTGGGAAGATCTTACAGTCCACTCTCCCATCTTACTGGGGAGGTACCTGTGTGCTTGCTCAACGAGCTCTACCATTCACCCTGGCATTCACGAAGGGGATGTCACACACCCCCAGAAGGAACAAAAGGAGCTTAGGGTTCTCATTTGATAATGCTGTATATAGATATAGATTTGATGGGAATGCTCAGAGGTTTCTGTGATAAATTTAAGGCAAGAAATCCAATTGCTGCAGGGTTTGAATCACTGTCCTGGTGGGTGACAATTAACAACAATGTGGACTGGATTAACTACATCTCTTAAAACAACAAAAGAGAGAATCTGGTCTACAGGCAATATGGGAACATACTAAACTACTTCATCAAGTATCGATAGATGATACTTTATTTGGATTTACCAAATTGTGTGAAAAACTTACTGCTTGGCTACCACAGTTTGCATGGCTGAAGCAGCTCTTTGTTGCTTTGTATTACTGCAGTCATCTTGCTTGTTTTAATGTACGTTGAAATGAGGTGTGCATTACGGCAGTGTAAAACCAGTGGGAATAGCTGTGAAGAATAGAAAAAGCACAAGCTAAGACAGAAAGTGGAGAGCGGAAGTTATTTGAAATCTTCCCTTTCCCAGAATGTAGCAATCTAGCAAAAGTATTTGCAAAGTCTAAGAAAAGGGGGATAGAGTTTGAACATGGGGACAATCTAAGGCTCAACTATTGCAGAGGGGCTTGGGTAAGCAGGATGTCAGATCAGATAAGAAAAGAATATTTTGAAACTCCATTGTCAGCGTTATGGGGAACACTGGGCAAGGGACCAGCTGGAAACTGTTGCAGGCTGAAGTCAACACACAATTTGATGAACAGCTGTGTGCTTCCTGCTGGATTGTGGGTTTCTGAGAACATCCGACCCCAACAGCTCCAGAAATGTCTCACAAGAAGGAGGACAGACAGAGTAACTGCACGTCCTTTATTCTTTTAAGGTTCACAGAGAGCCTGGTTCATTATGCATAGTGTATTTGGGCTACAATACAAAGGTAAAGGCTGAATAAGAATTGGTTTTAATAATGAGGTTTTAGTGAAAAACATTACAGTATTTAAAAACATAATAATAAGCAGAATAAATTACACATACTAAGTGGCATGAAACAAACAAACAATGAGAGAGAGAGCGACTCTGTAAAAAGCTGCATTACAAGTCATAAATTCCAAAAGACAGGCAATTCACTGCATTTGAAAAACATCTGGTAATCACTTTCCTCACAGCATCCTTGACCTCCCTGTTCCTCATGCTGTAGATGAGGGGGTTTACTGCTGGTGGCACAGCTGAGTACAGAACTGCCACCATCAGGTCCACGGATGGAGAGGAGACAGAGGGTGGCTTCAGGTAGGCATAAAACCCAGTGATGGTAAGTAGGGAGACCACAGCCAGGTGAGGGAGGCACGTGGAGAAGGCTTTGTGCCTTCCCTGCTCAGAGGGCATCCGCAGCACGGCCATGAAGATTTGAACATAGGACACAAATATGAAAACAAAGCACCCAAAAACTAAACCGATACTAAAATTGAGGAACACAACTTCCCTGAGATTTGATTCTGAGCAGGAGAGCTTGAGGATCTGGGGGATTTCACAGAAAAACTGGTTGACAACATTCCCTTGGCAGAGAGGCAGTGAAAACGCACTGGCAGTGTGCAGCAGGGAGTAGAGAAACCCAGCGCCCCAGGCAGCTGCTGCCATGGTGGCACAAGCTCTGCTGTCCATCAAGGTCCCGTAGTGCAGGGGCTTGCAGATGGCAACGTAGCGGTCATAGGACATGATGGTGAGAAAGGAACAGTCTGCTGAGATGAAGAGGAGAAGGAAAAAGAGCTGTGCAGCACATCCTGTGTAGGAGATGGCCCTGGTGTCCCAGAGGGCATTGGCCATGGCTTTGGGGAGAGTGGTGGAGATGCAGCCCAGGTCGAGGAGGGCCAGGTTGAGGAGGAAGAAGTACATGGGGGTGTGCAGGCGGCGGTCGCAGGCTACGGCTGTGCTGATGAGGCCGTTGCCCAGGAGGGCAGCCAGGTAGATGCCCAGGAAGAGCCAGAAGTGCAGGAGCTGCAGCTGCCGCGTGTCTGCCAACGGCAGCAGGAGGAATTCGCTGATGGAGCTCCTGTTGGGCATCTGCTGTTGTTGGGCTTTGAGTCCTGCTCAGAGTGAAGAAGATAATGACAAGTCCATACCATTCTCAGACACACTCCTCCTGCTGTACTGTGAAATGTTTTCATTTACCTTTGGGTAATTTTCATTTAACTCCATAACTTGAATTTATATTCATGAGCTTCACCATCCGTAAAGAAATAGAAGATTAAGGAGCTCTTACTTTTTCTCATTTCATAATCATATCCCAGACTCCTGAATATTTTCCTCTTGGTAACTGTTTACATGTCTCATATCTTCACTCCAACTGTTCTTAGTGCCCCCAACCCCAGCCTCTTTGCACTTCAATATGTTTTAGTCAAATATGCCTGTTTGCAGGATAAGTGCACTATTGAAGTCTGCAGAAAACAAGAAAAACATGAACTGATTCTTTCCTTTTAGAAACGAGAGGCTGAAAGCACAACCTGTGTGGCTGTTCACAAAACAAGCAATTGATTAAAGAAATATTTGGGAGTAACATAGCTGTGTTTTAAATTTTACAGCCTCTATTAGATTTCTACCTCCAGTCCTTTCTGCCTTCGCTCAGATCAAGATATGGAAAATCCCTTCCTTGGCTCTCCTCTTGCAAAGGGCCTTCACAAACATTCAGTAGTGCAGTGGAGCTGTGATCCCCTGCGCCGGGCAGCAGCTGTGGCAGCACAAGCCCTGCCGGGGAGCTCCTTCCCCCCACACAACTCCAATCAGTGCCCTGGGCAGCTCTGCAGACAGGCTGAGTGCAAACACTCAGGGCTGTGCTCTGACACTGCAGCATGGAAGCCCTCAGGTGGAGCAGAAGGCTTTTTCCACAGTAAAGAAACATGCAGTGCCTGCAGCCATATCTTCTACGGGATGTCCCTGGTTTGGTTAACCCTCTATGAAAAGCAGCTGCATGGTCAGCAGTGAGACTTACCTTTTCATGGTCTGTGAGCAATGTTCCTGCTGTGTGCACATAGCCTGCTCACACCGTACACATCCTGTAAGCTCTCTCCCCTTTCTCTCCTCTCCTTCTGTCAGCTGCAGGCTGTGCTGTGCACCAGAGCTGCTCCTGGGCACAACTGTCTGTCTGCAGCACTGCCCACTTGTATGAGCTCCATGTGTCCCAGGAGCCCGGCCCAGCTCAGCAGCAGAGGATGTCATACTTTATCCTTCCCACTCGTCTCCCCTGAGATGTCCCTGTGTCCTCTTTGCCATCAGATCCTGGAAAACAGCCACATCATGATTGTATTTTGAAATCTGATGAATTAAACACCAAATGTACAGTGGTCAGTGACTGATTCCAGGCCTGATACCTGAGATCCTGTGATGAAACAAAATGGGCATACAGGCAAGGACAGAGAGAGGTGGACTGCCACTTTGCAGGGCAGTGATTTAACTGAGGCAGTGCAGGAGTCTCATCCCTAATGGGAAACCCTGGGGCTGAAATGGGATTCAACTCCCCATGGACACACAGTATCATTGGGATTACTCAGGTTCAGCTCCGATGTACACAAGGAGTTGCCTGCATGTGAGCTCCTGCTCTGAGTCCTCGGTCCTTCAGCAGGGAGGCAGTTGCTCGCACACAGACACTGGGCGATGCCCAAGGTGCCTGGGCTGCTCCTGGATGTGTTCCAGTGCTGATAAACTGTGTGGGAAGTCCCTGAGATAGACACCTCTTTCCTGAACATCAGCTGCGGGGCAGAGAGGGAACAGAGGTATTATCGACCATCCTGAATGACAACAGACCCCAGCATTTAGGGCACTTCATTCTGCCTTTGTCTCCAGCTGTACTGAGAATGCAGCGTTACACAGCTGACTAAATGGATGAGCTCACAAAAGAAGAGCCAGATCTTTCTCTGTTCTCCATCTGAGACATATTCTGAAGGTCAAGGCAATACAAAGATAACATACGTCCTTATTCTTCAACAGACATAACCTTAGTTTTCGGTGCGCTCTCAAGTGAATGGCTTCAGAAGCAGCCTAGTGTCTCTGGGCTCTCCCACACACTCACATGCAGCTGTAAATGCAGCACAGCGCCTTCAGGAAAGCCATGCCCATGGTGTATCTGTGCTGCTATGTCAACTGCAAGACCCACAATGGATCTAATGTCTGTGTGCCACCTTCTTCACAGTAATGCCATTAATGAGCTATCCAATCAGGCTCTGTCCAGTGATGCTTTCCAATGAGGATGTTTACTTCTGTATTTTTGCACTAATGAGAACAACAAAACTTGAGGAGCTAGAAATCTTTGTAGAGTTACATGCCTGAGCTCTTGTTTGGACCACAGTGGCAGTGTGAAATGGCTTCTACAACTGCACTGTAGCACAAGGGGTATACAGATTCTTTATCATGGATTGGCGAGGAGACAAGGAAAGGAGAGTGCACTGAGCTCTGCCTCGGGACTACAGAGCAGCCATGTCAGAGCTAATGGAAATGGCCAACAGAGGAGGCCAACAGTGCCTGTTCCTGTCTTCCTGATCAGGGAGAGCAAGTGGAAGGTGCCCTCTGCAGACAGATGGGAGTCTCATGTTGTCAGGCCCTTTTTCCCTTTGGGAGCCTTTTTCACTCCAGTATGTGCTGCAGGGACAGCACAGCAGGGCATGTGCCATCCAGCAGATCCTTGGAGAGCACAGATGGCAGCTTCTTGACCAAGCTATGGGGGAACCAAGGAGTAGAGGTGCTCTGCTGGATCTCATACTCTCCAGCATGGAAGGTCTGGTGGGAATTATGAAGGTCAAAGTGGCATCAGACCACGTGTAAAAGACAAATGGATCTCTTGTTATTATTTATTTATTTATGTATTTATTTATTTATTTTGAGGATGTAAGTTTAAAAGATGATCATAGATGTCAATAAAACTGAAACAAAGAATGGAAGACAAAGATAGAAATCAGTGAAAATGTGTTAACCCTTCTCAACACGAGAAATCGTCATGAATCTTGTTCTATTTTTAGTTGTAAATATGAGAATTTGTAGGGATTTTGTGTCTTTTTTTTTTTTTTTTTTTTTTTCCCTATAATTCAGATGCCTTCAGGTACAGAGACACAGACAGCGGTGCCATTGCCCTGTGACTAAAGCCTGGCGTCCGCCGCTGCTCTTCCCTGCTGCCTTGTTGATGTTCCTCACTTTCCAGGTGTCTTCAGCTCTCCTAAATAAATGGCCTTAGTTAAGGGCATGTTTTCAACAGTTCATTTGGAAACACGCTCCTGCCAATGCCCTCCAGATTTCCCCATCCTCTGCTCTTTGTTCAGTCAGATACCTCCCAATTATCTGTCTGATTTCTTACTTACAGGGACATTATTGGAATTTGCTCCATTCCTCAAAATGCTGATGGACTCTGTTGTCAAATCCTTCACAATTTTTTTCTATCTATCCAATCCTATCTGCGTCTAAATATTTTCTTGAACAAATATTCCCTGTAAAATATAAAACTCAATAGACACAGCTTGGACATGCCATGCAGTTGATCACTGAGTTTTACTGTTCATTCAATTGCATCACCTTTCCTTCAGCTTACTGGTCAAAAAAAAAGGGGGGGGGGGAAATTTTTCCTTTTCCATGTGCAGCTGGTTCTTCCTCTTTAAGCTCTCTCTAGATATCTCTCCATTTTGCTGAACAAGTTCTGATAAACTGAAGAAGAGAACAGGAAGGCAGAAGGCACAGGAGGCTCTTTAGGTTATAATGGGCCCCAGGGCACATTCGCTGCTGAGTCCATCAACCTCCAGTGCAGAGAGAAGTTTGCACAGAGTACTCAGCAAGACATAGTCAGAAGCAACAGTGAAGTTTCTTGGAGTATGAATGGGCCCACTGAGGGCCATTAGCAAGCAAGCTTCCCAAGGCACTAATTAGAGCAGATAATTGGAAGCCATGACTCCAGTCAGGCAAAGGCACTGGCATGGTGGCTCTGATGCTAAGAAAATCCTCCTTTATCTTAAGAAGCAAACAGGACAAGCCCTGATTCCCAGACCCTTGGCAGGGAGATCCTGTCTCTCATGTTGGCTCAGGGCCCTTCCTGGGGCAGTGGGATAGAGGTCTATATGATGTTTAATGAAAGACATGGGCACAGAAGATCCCAGGCTCTGCATTGGGGTCAATGATACTGTCAAGTTCATGTCCCATGTGTGCCCTGTGTCTCATCACAGGATGTGGGATGTGAGAAGGGCTCTGTCTAAACAAGCAGTCAATCACAGTGAAATTCTGAACTTCAGATCTCCCAGTTCCAGTGCCCTCCTGTGCACACCCTCCCATTGTTTGATGTCCTTCATGTTCTGCATTGCCCGGAAGTGCACCTAGTGCTCCAGGTGATGCTGGAGCTGCACAGAGCAGAGAGGGACAATCCTTTCCCTCACCCAGATGGCAATAAAATGCCTGATGTGCTCCAGGGTACTGTTAGCTTTCCTGGCTGTCTGGGCACACTGCTGACTCACATTCAATTAGATTTTGACCAGAACCCCCAGTCCTTTTCAGTCAGAACTCTCTCCAGTGTCCCTTATACATTCTGTGTTTATGTCCAGGGTTGCCCCTACCCAGTTGCACAATCAGGCACTTGTTCTTGTTAGACGTTATTCACTTGGTGCTTAGTACCAACTGGTACCCACTTCTCTGACTTGCCCACATCTCTCTGCAAGTCCTCTCCACCCTCAGTGGAGGCAGCAGCACCTCCTCATCTGCTATCATCAGCGAACATAAGCAAAAATTCCTGCATGCAAGTCATCCACAAAAACATAGAAGAGAAGTGGCCCTATAATGGAGCCCTGGGGAACCATGATAGTGACCATCTACCAGGCTGATGGAACCCATTGACTGTAATCCTTTGGGGCTGACCTACTGGCCAACAGCTCACCCACCACATTCTGTTTCTGTCTAGCCGTATGCAGGACATTCTCTCCAGAAGGGTTCTGTGAGAAATAGTCTTAAAAGCTCTACTAAAATTCTCAAGGATAACATCAACTGTCAACCCTTGGTCAACCAATTCACTAACATTGTCATAAAAAGACCTATAGTTAAACAGGAACTTTCCCTCGGGATCTTGTGTTGACTGTGACCAATGAAACAATTGTCCATCAGGTGATTTTCAATCACTCTCACAATCACTTTCTCCATAATTTTACCAGGCACTGGAGTTAGACTGACTGGTTCATAATTGCCCCTGTCATCTTTCTTGCTCTTCCTTACAATGAGACAACATTTGCCAGCTTCTCTTCAACTTGTATGACCATGGATTTATTTAGATGCCATTGAAATGAGAGCCCAGAGAATACTAAGGTGTCATCATTGCAAGAACATACACGTGCCATAGCTTTGCAGTGTATTGAACTCTGGAGTATGCCACAGATGAAGCATAGAGAAAGACTGGCCTCTTCTGTTGGTAAGCAGAGTAACACTGCGTGATACATGGGGACTGTGTCTCTGCTCTGCTATGCTCTGCTCGCAGGGGAAAGGTGCAGGGGGCTGCTCTCATGTCAGTGCTCATATCTGAGGTGTGGGGTCAAAGTGGAGAGACCAGGCTTTTTTCAGCAGTGTGTGGAGACAAGACAAGGGGAAATGGTCAGAAAGGGGAGCATAGGAAGCTCTGCACAAATGTGTGCAAGAACATCTTTACAGTGAGGGTGACAGAGCCCTGGAACAGGCTGCACAAGGGGTTGGGGAGTCTCCTTCTCTGGAGATATTCAAGACCAGCCTGGACGCCCACCTGTGTGCCTACCTGGTGTTCCCCAGGGGTCTGTGCTGGGGCCTGTCCTCTTCAGTATCTTTACTGATGACCTGGATGAGGGCACTGAGTGCATCCTATGTAGGTTTGCAAATTACACCAAATAGGCTGGGAGTGTGGATGTGCCTGAAGTTAGCAAGGCCCTACTGAGGGATCTGGACAGGCTGGAGAGCTGGGCTGAAGCCAATAGGATGAGGTTCACCAAGACCAAATGCCACATCCTGAACTTTGGGACCTGGAATGGACTGCCCAGGCGGGTGGTGGATTCAGTGACCATGGAGGCGTTCAAGGAATAAATGGATGTTGTGTTGAGGGCCATGGATTTGTGGGAGCTATTGGTGATAGGTGACCAGCTGGACTGGATGATCTTTTACGTTTTTTCCTACCTTGGTGATTCTATTATTCTCTGATATCCCGTCTTTGTATGAGTGCCCTCTTTGAGCAAACACTCTCTGGGATGACTCAGAACATGTCTGGAATTAGTCACTGACCACTTGAAATCTGGTGTTTAATTCAACAGATTTTAATGTACTGTCATGATGCTGTTGTCTTTCAGGAGCGGTTGGCCATTAATACCCCGGGACACCACAGGGGAGATGAGTGGGAAGGATAAAAAATGACATTATCTGTTACTGAATTGGGCTGGGCTTCTGGGATACAGGGAGCTCATAAAAGTGGGAAGTGTTGTAGAGAGAATGCTGTGCCCAGGAGCATCTCTTGTGCGCAGCACAGCAGGGCTGGGGCTTGAGCAGCAATTCACATGAGGATAGAAGAAAGGGAGAGAGAGCTTACAGTGTTAGTACAGTGTGAACCAGCTGTGAACGGACTGCAGGAGCACTGATAACAGATCAACAGAATGGTAAGTGCCTTGCAGTAGGCAATGCAGCTGATTTTCCTGGAGGGATCACCAAATCGGGGACATCCCGTAGCAGATCTGGATGCAGGCACTGCATGTTTCTTTACTGTGTTAAAAGCCTTGGGCTCCAGCTGAGGGCTACCGTGCTGCAGCACCAGAGCAAAGCCCTGAGGGCTGCGTGTCCCAGCACGGCTGCAGGCTGTGCAGCCGGGGCTGCAGGCGGGTGCCCAGGGCTGTCCTGCAGAGCAGGGTCCCTGCTGTGCCCCAGGGGCTGTGTGCCGGGTATGGGACTCTGCCGCCTGCCAGGCTCAGCACTCAGCCTGCCCGGGGAGCTGCCCAGGGGAGACGTGTGGGGGGAAGGAGCCCCCCAGCAGGGCTTGTGCTGCCACAGCTGGTGCCTGGGGCGGGCGGATCAGAGCTCCACTGCACAACGGATTGGTTTTTAAGGTACTTTGCAAGAGGAGTGCCACGGCAGGAGTTTTCCATTTCCTGTTCTGAGGAAAAGAGGATTGGAAACAGAAATCTAAAAGGAGCTATCAGAGATCTGTGAATTTTTCTTCAATAAATTGCTTGTGGCCTGAACAGACAGACCTGATGTGCATTCAGTCCCCCCTTTCTCAGAAGATGGAACCAGTTGTAATTAACATCATTTTCTGTAGGCATGAATAATTCACTTATCCTACAAACAGGCAGCATTTTCTAACTGAAACTGAAAGTCACAGATGCTGGGGTAGGGGGCACTAAGGGGGGCACTTGGGGTAAAGATATGAGACACTAAACAGATGAAAATATGCAGGGAGAAGGGATAAGAAAATAAGAGGAAGATTAGAGCTCCATATGCTGCTTCTGCTTAAGGAATGCTGATCTACATGAAATTAAATGCAAGTAATGGTGCTAAATGTACACTGTTGTAGGAGAATGAAAACATTTCATAGTATAGCAGGAGGAGTGTCTCCGAGAATGGTCTGGACTTGTCATTATCTTCTGCACTCTGAGCAGGACTCCAAGCCCAGGAACAACAGCAGATGCCCAACAGCAGCTCCATCAGCGAGTTCCTCCTGCTGCCGTTGGCAGACATGCGGCAGCTGCAGCTCCTGCACTTCTGGCTCTTCCTGGGCATCTACCTGGCTGCCCTCCTGGGCAACGGCCTCATCAGCACAGCCGTAGCCTGCGACCGCCGCCTGCACACCCCCATGTACTTCTTCCTCCTCAACCTGGCCCTCCTCGACCTGGGCTGCATCTCTACCACTCTCCCCAAAGCCATTGCCAATGCCCTCTGGGACACCAGGGCCATCTCCTACACAGGATGTGCTGCACAGCTCTTTTTCCTTCTCCTCTTCATCTCAGCAGACTGTTCCTTTCTCACCATCATGTCCTATGACCGCTACGTTGCCATCTGCAAGCCCCTGCACTACGGGACCTTGATGGACAGCAGAGCTTGTGCCACCATGGCAGCAGCTGCCTGGGGCGCTGGGGTTCTCTGTTCCCTTCTGCACACTGCCAGTACGTTTTCACTGCCTCTCTGCCAAGGCAATGTTGTCAACCAGTTTTTCTGTGAAATCCCCCAGATCCTCAAGCTCTCCTGCTCAGAATCAAATCTCAGGGAAATTGTGATTCTCATTTTTGGTTCCAGCTTAGCCTTTGGGTGCTTTGTTTTCATATTTGTGTCCTATGTTCAAATCTTCATGGCCGTGCTGCGGATGCCCTCTGAGCAGGGAAGGCACAAAGCCTTCTCCACGTGCCTCCCTCACCTGGCCGTGGTCTCCCTGTTTCTCAGCACTGCCATTTTTGCCTACCTGAAGCCCCTGTCCATTTCCTCCCCACTCCTGGATCTGACAGTGGCAGTTCTGTATTCAGTGGTTCCTCCAACACTGAACCCTATTATCTACAGCATGAGGAACAGGGAGATCAAGCACGCTCTCAGGAAGGTGTTGCAGTGAGCACTATTCCAGCTTCCATAAAATGGACAACTTCCTCATAGGATTCCCAGTGATGGTTCTTCATGTTTTATGCATCTTTGATTGTTTGATCATGTGAGATATAGCAACGTGCAAAAAAATGTTATCGAACTTATAAATAAAAATGTATTACACTTATTTCCTACCTAATTTCCATTTTTTCACTCCAAGAGCTCATGTAAACATGTATCCAGATTCCCCGAATACGTTAAAATATACCTAAAAAGGTTTCAAAATAGATTTTACTTAGCTTTTCTTTTTTCCTACTTTGTCTGGATTTGGGGAGGTACAAGCAGCTCAACGTGCTCTTTTCATTTCTGATCTCTTTACACCTCCACAGTGCTCTCAAGTCCTCTCATTTGTGCAGTCCTGAACGTCTTGTGTGTCTCACGACAGTCCTGTTGTCTCTACAGCAGCAATCCAGGGCTGCAGTCAGTAGCCGGCAATATGAACAGGTCTGTCAGAGCTGGTCTCCTTGCTGGCACTGCCATAACAAGAGGGCCCCTTTAGAGCAGGACCAGAGAACTGGAGGGAGGCCTCTTCCAAAGCTGGTGTAAGGAATATACATCAGGAGCTGCTCCCTGAGAAAACCTTGAGATCTTCAGGTGCTCTTCACTGTGTGACCAGATCAGATTGAATAGTCCCAAGGAGATCCGTAAGCATCTCAGGGCAGTGCTGTGGTTTAAGGTTTATGGGTTGAGACAAAGAGAAAAAGAAAAGGATAATAATTATGACAAATGTATTTATACATATATAATATATTTAGTGTATTTTCACACATATACAACATATGCAGTTGCAAACATATATGAACTAATCCCTATGCGCATCTGTTTGCAAGTCCAGGACTAGTTGCAGGGGTTTTAGCAGCCAGAGGGTTCACTGTAGGAGCTGTACTGACTTTCAGGCTGTTGCAGGAGTTGAAGTGACCTCAGAGTTCATTGCCAGAGCTGAAACCACCACAGGAGATGTGACTATGTTGGAGCAGCCACTGGGCTCACTGGAGGGGTTGGAGTGACCACAGGGCTGAACCTCCTGGCACAGTGCACCTCACCTGGGAGGAATTTGTTTCACTTTCTTGTCACTATACTTGGAACAGCTACAGGACCTGTAGCAGGAGTGACTGCAGAGCTCATTATGAGGGGTGGAGTGACAGCGGGATCTGTCCAGAGCGTGGAGTAACTGCAGAACGTGTAGCAAAACCTTGGAGCTGCTGCAGGGTCTGTGCCAGGAGTTGCAGAGGCTGCAGCACTGTCAGCATTTCCAGCTCTCTTCCCCTTGAGGATGCTGAAGACCCACTTATGGGGCTGGGGATGCAGTTATGGGGCTGGGGACTCAGATATGGGTCTGTGCTCCCACTTATGGGGCTGGAGAAGCATTTATGGGATCGGGGATGCAGTTATGGGGCTGGGGATGCAGTTAAGGGGCTGGAGATGAACCTATGGGGCTGGGGAACCACTTATGGGTCACACTTATGGGGCTGGGTACAGGTATGTCAACCAGGGACCCCCATAGTGTCCCCACTGGGGTAACACTTATGGGGCTGGAGATGCAGTTATGGGGTTTGGGGTCTCACTTGTGGGGCTGGGGACGCAGTTATGGGGTTGGGGATGCAGTTATGGGGCTGGGGAGGCACTTATGGGGCTGGGGAGGCACTTATGGGGCTGGGGAGGCATTTATGGGTCACACTTATGGGGCTGGGGTCCCCACTGGCCCTTATGGGGCCACACTTACGGGGCTGGGAATGCACATATGGGGCTGGGGACCTCTCAAAGTCTATTGTTGAGGGTTTGGGGTCACACTTATGGGGCTGGGGACCTACTTATGGATCTGTGTTCCCACTTATGGGGCTGGGGTCCCCATTGGCCCCTATGGGGTCACACTTATGGGTCACACTTATGGGGCTGAGGATGCACTTATGGGGCTGGGGATGCACTTATGAGGCTGGGGATGCACTTATGCGTCACACTTATGGGGCTGAGGATGCACTTATGGGGCTGGGGATGCACTTATGGGGCTGGGGATGCACTTATTGGTCACACTTATGGGGCTAGAATCATACTTATAGGGTTTGGGGGTCTCACTTATGGGGCTGGGGACACACTTATGGGTCTTGGGACTCAGTTATGGGGCTGGGGACCCACTTATGGGGCTGGAACCTCACTTAAGGGTCACACTTATGGGGCTGGGGTCACACTTATGGGGCTGGGGACTCAGTTATGGGGCTGTGTTCCCACTTATGGAGCTGGGGATGTAGTTATGGGTCACACTCATGGGGCTGGGGTTACAGTTATCAGGCTGGGGTCACACTTATGGGGCTGGGGATGTAGTTATTGGGCTGGGGACCCACTTACGGGGCTGGGGATGCACTTATGGGGCTGGGGTCCCCATTGGCCCCTATGGGGTCACACTTATGGGGTTTTGTTCCCACTTATGGTTCCGTATTCCCACTTATGGGGCTGGGGTCCCCATTGGCCCCTATGGGGTCACATTTATGGGTATGGAGCCTCACTTATGGGGCTGGAGTCACACTTAGGAACCCAGTTACGGGGTTTTAGGTCCCACTTATGGGTCTGGAGACCCACTTATGGGGCTGGGGACATCTCCAAGTCTATAGTTATTGGGTTTTGGGTCACACTTATGGGTGTGTGTTCCCACTTATGGGGCTGGGGTCCCCATTCACCCCTATGGGGTCCCACTTATGGGTCACACTCACCTTGTTGCTTGCCGGCCTTCCTGTTGTCATTGGGGTGAATGAGGTCCCATTTATGTGTCTGTGTTCACACTTATGGGGTTTGGGGTCACACTTATGGGTCTGGGGATGCAGTTATGGGTCACACTTATGGGTCTGTGTTCCCACTTATGGGTCTGAGGACCCACTTATGGGTCTGGAGCCTCACTTATGGGTCCCACTTATGGGTCTGGAGCCTCGCTTATTGGGCTGGAGACCCACTTATGGGGCTGGGGACATCTCCAAGTCTACAGTTATTGGGTTTGGGGACCCACTTATGAGTCTGTGTTCCCACTTATAGGGCTGGGGTCCTCATTGGCCCCTATGGGGTCCCACTTATGGGATTTGGGGTCACACTTATGGGGCTAGGGACACAGTTATAGGGCTGGGGAGGAACTTATGGGGCTAGAATCATAAGGTTTGGGGTCTCACTTATGGAGCTGGGGTCATACTTACGGGTCTAGGGACCCACTAGTTTGTGCCCCGGTGGCACAAGTGGTAGGAGTGCCGTGTTGCAACACCGGAGGCCCTGGGTTCGAATCCCCCCTGTGGCTCAAGTGGTAGAAGTGCCGCTCTGCTACACAGAGGCTCGAATCCTGGGGGGTTGGACTCGATGATCTCTAAGGTCCCTTCCAACTCGTACGAGACTGTGATACTGTGATACTGTGATGATACTTATGGGTCTGGAGCCTCATTTATGGGTCACACATATGGAGTTTGGGGTCCCACTTATGGGTCTGGTGACCCACTTATGGGTCTGTGTTCCCACTTATGGGTCACACTTATGGGGCTGGGGACCCACTTATAGGTCACACTTATGGGGCTGGGGACCCACTTATGGGGCAGGGGTCACACTTCTGGGATTTTGGGTCACACTTATGGGGCTGGGGACGCAGTTATGGGTCCCACTTATGGGTCTGGTGACCCACTTATGGGTCTAGGGACCCACTTATGGGGCTGGGGTCACACTTATTGGGACCCCATTAGGGTTTATGGGGACGTCATTAGTGTTTGGGGTCACAGATATGGGGCTGGAGCCTCACTTATGGGTCTCAGTTATGGGGCTGTGTTCACACTTATGAGGCTTGGGGTCCCCATTGGCCCCTATAGAGTCACTTTTATGGGGCTGGGGATGCAGTTATGGGGCTGGAGCCTCACATATGGGTCACACTTATGGGAGTGGGGACATCTTGAAGTCTTTAGGGTCACACTTATGGGGCTGAGGACCCGCTTACAAGTCTGTGTTCCCACTTATGGGTTTGTGTTCCCACCTTTGGAGGCACTTACAGGGCTGGGGAGGCACTTATGGGGCTGGGGTCCCCATTGGCCCCTGTGGGGTCATACTTATGGGTCACACTTATGGGGCTGGAGATGCAGTTATGGGGCTGGAGTCCCCATTGGCCCCTATGGGGTAACACTTATGGGTATGGAGCCTCACTTACGGGGCTGGAGTCCAACTTAGGAACTCAGTTATGGGATTTTAGGTCCCACTTATGGGTCTGTGTTCCTACTTTTGGGGCTGGGGTCCCCATTCACCCCTATGAGGTCCCACTTATGGGTCGCACTCACCTTGTTGCTTGCCGGCCTTCCCATTGTCATTGGGGTGAATGAGGTCCCATGTAAATGGGGATTGGGGTCACACTTATGGGTCTGTGTTCACACTTATGGGTCTGAGGACCCACTTATGGGTCTGGAGCCTCACTTATGGGTCCCACTTATGGGTCTGGAGCCTCACTTATTGGGCTAGAGACCCACTTATGGGGCTGGGGACATCTCCAAGTCTACAGTTATTGGGTTTGGGGACCAATTATGAGTCTGTGTTCCTACTTATAGGGCTGGGGTCCCCATTGACCCCTATGGGGTCCCACTTATGGGATTTGGGATCACACTTATGGGGCTGGGGACGCAGTTATGGGGCTGGAGCCTCACTTATGGGTCACACTTATGGGAGTGGGGACATCTTGAAGTCTTTAGGGTCACACTTATGGGTCTGAGGACCTGCTTATGAGTCTGTGTTCCCACTTATGGGTCTGTGTTCCCACTTACGGGTCTGGAGCCTCACTTGTGGGTCACAATTATGGGGCTGGAGCCTCACTTACGTGTCTGGAGCCTCACTTATGGGGCCTGGGGTCCCCATTGGCCCCTATGGGGTCACACTTATGGGGCTAGAATCATAATTATGGGGTTTTGAGTCCCACTTATGGGTCTGTCTTCCCACTTATTGGTCTGGGGTCCCCATTGGCCCCTATGGGGTCACACTTATGGGTTGCACTTACCTTGTTGCTTGCCGGCCTTCTCATTGTCATTGGGATGAATGTGGTCCCATATAAAGGCCTGTCTCGCTCCAATTTAGGAGTGAGGCAAAGGTTCTTTTGATATGTTATGCCCGGCGTGAGATTAAGAAGAAGAGCATTCAAATGTTGATCCGACCAGTTTATTAGAGGTGATAGACAACTGAGGGGATGGGGAAGGGAGAGCGACGAATACCAAAATTAGGGTGATGGGGACGGGAAAGTAGGCGATAGAAAAAGGTAGAAAAGAGCAAGAATTACGTTAAAGCGGGGAATAGTCACCTCCTGGATGCAGCAGCGACCCGTAGTACGTTGTTATGTTGGTAGGGGAGAGCAGCAGCAGAGTAGCAGGCCGCAAGCAGCAGATCGGTGCAGCGCAGAAGGCGGTCACAGTACCGTGGTCTCAAGAAGCGGAGTGTCGGGCAGCGAGGTCTCACGGAGCAGAGTCTCGAGCAGCAATCCCAGGAGAGACAGTAGGCAGCAGTAGGACAACGGTGGAGGAATCTGAGGTCAGTTACCTAAAAGGTTCTTCAGCATGCAGGCATCTTCTTCAGCATGCAGGCGTTCATGTAGAGAGGCATCTGATGACAGAAAACCTCCTTGTTTCCGTAGTGAGGCATCTGGTATCAGAAAACCCAAATTCGGGGTTAGTCCGTGCCCTTTTTATCCTACTTCTTCCCAGCCTTCGTGACATTTCTGGAAGGCTCGGGTCAGAGTCATGTGAATTCCTCGGAGATGGCCATCTTCCTTGAGATAGGCCCACACAAAAAGACCACTTTAGGGCCATTAATCAGCATCTTATCTCTCTTATAGCTCCCAGACTTGTCCATCTCTTGAACAAAGGGATTTCTCGAACCTTGGTTCCTGTGTGTCTCAGACAAAGGGAGTCCTGGAACCTTGGCCAGGACTTGCCTGAACTTGTTCATTTCAGCAAACTTTGAGACAGTAATGTAAAAAGCATGGCCTCTTACACCACCCCATGACTCAAAGTTTGCTTAAAAAATGGACCACTGCTGATCCAGGATGGTGAGAAAAAGATAGCAAGCATGAGGGAAAAGGAAGGTGAGGGTGGTTTAATACAATGATTACAAAAGATCTCTTGATGTGCTCAACTTCTCCATCACTTGAGGAGGTTACAAAATACATGGACAATACAACACATTGGATAAGTTCAATGAAACGTGATATCATACACAAAACAAACATGAAAGTTGCAACAACACACAATAGATATAATAAGATGCGTTTTACACACAGTCCACCTGGAAGCCAGGAAAAAAGGTCAAGGTCTGGACTTTTCCAAGTTTGGACAGGAACATGTCCTATTTTCTGTATACCTTCAGCAATTGGTTTAATTTTACCATTATCAATGTTTAGACAACAGGTGGAATCATTTAATTTGACACAGGCACCTCTCAGTGATTCTTCAGGAGGGGTGAGACAAATATTACATAATGAATAAAAGGTAGAAAGTGAGAAGGAACAGCCATACACTGAAAACAACCATACATTTAACAATGACCAATAGCAATAAATAAACAAGTAAAACAATAGGGATCTTTGTGTCAGAAGAACTTTCCACTTGAGCATTTCCAAAATAGTTCAATTGCTGAGAGATATAAATACTAGTCTGGCAAGTTTAAGAACTGTTATAGTCACAACATAGTGTAGGATACCCCAGAATTTAAATCATAGGCAGTAATCCCAGAAACATACATGTTTCTTGTCAAAAACTCAGACACTTTCCAACAACCATGTTTTGAATGGAACTCCTGGACTGATGAGGCACTGAAAAGCATCAGTGCAAAGGATTTTATGATAAATTTCACTTTTGTGACTACATCTAACATATATTAGATGGGTTCCATTGCTCATTTCCCAATTCATTAGGAATTTGGAAACACCATGGAGTTACATGCAAATCACCATCAAGTTTGACCAAAAGAGGTGAAATAAGGGGTCAAAAGGAATGATTACCACTGTGCAAAGAGTACAAGAAAGCCAGGATGACCTGAAAAAAAACAACCTCTGAGCCCAATTGTGAAGTTTAAACAGATCCAAAGACTGATATCAATCACAACTCACAACTACAGCAAACAAAAACATAATACTATTGCAACCAAATATGTAATAAAGAGATATATCAGTATTCTAGCATGATCACATCTTCAATTTTTCTGTCATAAAACACAAATGGTTAAAATCAGCTACAAGCCATTCTGTTCCGTGAAGGTCCCACGGGGATCTTCTGTAAAATAAAGCAAGACAACTTGCCCTTCGGGGGCTTTGTTAATACAATTATCTTCTCCTTTTGTTGTGAGCTTTCTAACACATCCACCCTTCACTGCTTCCCCCCCTCCCCCCCCCCCCCACCTCCCTCTCCTCTGGGGGAGGGGGCGAAAGTATCAGCTTTCCTTGGGCTTTTGTTCTGGCCACAAGTTAACTAATTTCTCTAGCCTGACTGTGGGTAATCCATTCATCAAATCTCGTGGAACACCCTTTTGCCAGTCCAGTGTCCAGAGACGATTACGTTTATGATCAATATTTCTCCTACCTGTTCTTACTGGCAATGAGACCCTTCCATTTCCACTAAGCTTTGGGCTAGGTGGCCTAGGAGCAAGGGTGGTTGCTGCGAGCCTTACTTCCCCTGGCTCAGATTTACTGGAAGAAGCCACAGGCCCATACTTCCTTTCATAATTAATCAACTCTTGGGCAACCTCCCCCCATGTCCATACATTGTACCCTGACTGCAAATGGCCGGAGGTGCCAGTTCCTTCTAATGCTGGCCGGGTTCTTTCTCCCTGAGGCATAGCTTGTATTTTTCCCTGTAGTTGTATACCTATGGGTTTCAGCGATTCTGGAAGCCCCCTAATTAAAGGAGTCATCCTTTCAGGATCCACAGGCATCATCATAGGTGATTCGTGCCATGGCTGCAATTTCCTGTCATACATCATTTGCAGGCAAGCGGACTTTTGGACACTTTCAACCAATTGGTCAACTGTCCCATCAATGGCAAGAGGGTCTCCCCTTTCTAAAGGGTTGAGACCACCAGCCCAGTAAGCAGCCCTTTGTGTTAGGGACCAGGGAACACGGTTATTACCAGTAGTCAAAAATACTCCTGGCCCCCAATAACCCTCAGCCTCCTTTTCGGTTAACATTATTTTTTCTCCACCAGTTAGACTGACTCTCCATACATATTCTGTTTCCGATTCCTTTGGAGAGTGGCTAAAATCCTTTTTCAGTTTTGCTAATTCAGTGGCAGAAAAGGGAATTTCTTTAACATTCATTTGAGGATCCAGGTCCTCTCCATTATCAAAGGTATCTTCTGTTTTTATTAGAGGGCGCAGAGGGGCTATTGGGGTTTCAATCTTATCAAAACTTTGTTTTGCTTCTTTCAGTTCTTCCTGAGGATACAGTTTTTCTTGTGGTGCAACATGAATATCAGTGTCACCCGTATCTTTATATGTTAAAATTTCCTTAAAAGCCATTTGTAACAAGGCCGAATTATGTCTCTCTCTTTCCAATTGTACTTCTAGATTTCCAATTTGGTTTTGCAAGGCTTTCACGAGTTCCTGGGTTGTTTTAACTGTTTCTTGTAACGACTGTATAGTCTGGTTTTCCGCCTCAAACTGCTGGTCTCGGAACTCTACGGCTGCTTTTAAAGCAGCACCCAGTACTGCACAAATAAATGATTTGCCTTTCTGTAGCAAAGTATTCCCTTTTCATCTACTATGGGGTCCCTTTTCACAATTCACTGACACTTCATGATGGATGGGCAAGGAAGATGAGGAAAGGCAGCTGCCCTTTGAGAGAGTGCACTGAGCTCTGCCTGGGGATGGCAGAGGAGCCAGCTGAGAACTGATGGAAAAGGCACAAAGAGGAGAGCGGCAGATTCTGTTCCTTGCTTCCTGATCAGGAAGAACAAGAGGAAGAGGAAAGGCAGGTATGTGAGTTACAGCTGGGATGGAATTGTTTTCTTCAGACATTCCGCTATGGTGCAGTGTTTTGGTTCTAGGAGAAAACCATTGATAACACTCTGATGTTTACAGCTGCTGCTAAGCAGTGTTGTACAGAGCCAAGGCCATGGTCAGTAGAGGGCACATGGAGCTGGGAGGGAACAGAGTGAGGACAGCTGACTGAAAGTGGCCAAAGGGATGTTCTCTATCAGCTGACAGCAAGCAGAAATTGTATTGAAAGGGGTGGGAGTTCATCTCAGTCTCTTCACTGCCCAGGGCCCAGCTGAGCATCAGTCTGGTGGTACTGAGCAAGTGATTGTTTATCCGCTGTTACATACTATTCCATATCAACGGATATATAGTGATAACTATTACTCCTCTCCTTTTATCTCTCTTAGTAAATTGCTTTGTTACAACCCACAAGTTGTACTTTTTTTTCCCAGTTCTCTTCCCCATCCCATTAGGAATGGGGCAGTGCACCAAGCACTGTGTGCTGCTGAGCCACATGTTGGGTTCAACAACCACTGTCATTTTGGTGCCTGATGTGAGGCTCCAAGGGTTGAGATAACAGCACATTTGTCCAGATCGAGTTAACTCAGGGCTTTGTGGGAGCTGGAGAACTGCTGGCCATGATGCTGATAGTTTCCCTATGTGTGGAGCTTGCTGAGTCTTCTCATGAAGCTGCATTGCACAGCTCCTTGCTTGCTGCTTGTTTGCCCTGCTGCATTATTTGTCAACTCTGGATTCTGGATTAGGGTATTTATTTTGCTATGCTGTTTGACCTCGTTTTGTATTATGATAAAATTGGCAGCTGACAAAGTGTAGTTTTGTGCACATTCAGCTCTGTGATCATCTTTGGGTTTTGGAAGTAATATTGTTGGTATGATTAGAAATTCCACATTTTACATAGTCTCCTCTGGGAGCCCAGGGGTGTTCAAGGAGTGACTGGTTACTGTATTGAGGGACATGGTTTAGTGGGAGCTATTGGTAATAGATGAACAGTTGGACTGGATGACCTTTTAGGCCTTTTCCAACCTTGGTGATTCTAGAATTCTAGGACTGAGGTTAAACATTATTCAGGAATATCACTGAGAGATCTGTTTCAAGGTGAGAAGGCTCTGCATGGCAAGGGGTGTGGGACGGTCTGGGCAGCTGCCTGGAGCAGTGGGCACCCCCAGGGCTTTGGAACTTCATCTCTGGGCAACTGCAGGATCCTGAGAAACTGGTAGAATATTGGGGGCAGGTCTGCTGTGGCTCTGGTAGCCCCCAAGAAACACACATGACTGCAGTGTGCCAGATCCAGAGAGCTGGAAATGCTGACAGTGCTGCAGCCTCTGCAACTCTTGGCACAGACCCTGCAGCAGCTCCAAGGTTTTGCCACATGTCCTGCGTTTGCTCCATGCTCTGGACAGATCCCGCTGTCACTCATCCCCTCATAATGAGCTCTGCAGTCACTCCTGCTACAGGTCCTGTAGCTGTTCCAAGTATTGCTATAAGAAAATGCTACAAATTCCTCCCAAGGGAGGAAGTACAGCCCTGCGGTGGCTCCAACCCCTCCAATGAGCCCAGTGGCTGCTCCAACATAGTCACAGTTCCTGTGGTGGTTCCAGCTCTGGCAATGAACTCTGAGGTCACTTCAACTCCTGCAACAGCCCGACAGCCACTTCAGCTCCTACAGTGAACCCTGTGGCTGTTAAAACCCCTGCAACTAGTCCTGGACTTGCAAACAGATGCGCATAGGGATTAGTTCATATATGTTTGCAACTGCATATGTTGTATATGTGTGAAAATACACTAAATATATTATATATGTATAAATACATTTGTCATAATTATTATCCTTTTCTTTTTCTCTTTGTCTCAACCCATAAAACTTAAACCACAGCACTGCCCTGAGACGCTTACAGATCTCCTTGGGACTATTCAATCTGATCTGGTCACACACTGAAGAGCATCAGAAGATCTCGAGGTTTTCTCAGGGAGCAGCTCCTGATGTATATTCCTTACACCAGCTTTGGAAGAGGCCTCCCTCCAGTTCTCTGGTCCTGCACTAAAGGGGCACTCTTGTTATGGCAGTGCCAGCAAGGAGACCAGCTCTGACACAGCCGTTCGTATTGCCGGCTACTGACTGCAGCCCTGGAGTGCTGCTGTAGAGACAACAGGATGGTCGTGAGACACACAAGACCATCAGGACTGCACAAATGAGAGGGCTTGAGAGCACTGTGGTGGTGTAAAGAGATCAGAAATGAAAAGAGCATGTTGAGCTGCTGTCTGTGGCTGTACCTCCCCAAATCCAGACAAAGTAGGAAAAAAGAAAAGCTAAGTAAAAGTCTATTTTGAAACATTTTTAGGTATTTTTAACGTATTCAGAGAATCTGGATACATGTTTACATGAGCTCTTGGAGTGAAAGAATGGAAATTAGTTTGGAAAGAGGTGTAATACAATTTTATTTTTAAGTTCAATAATATATATATAGTTTTTTTGCACGTTGCTATATCTCACATAATCAAACAATCAAAGATGCATAAAATATAAAGAACCATCATTGGGAATCCTATGATGAAGCTGTACATTTTATGGAAGCTGGAACAGTGCGTATTGCAAGATCTTCCTGAGAGCGTGCTTGATCTCCCTGTTCCTCATGCTGTAGATAACAGGGTTCAGTGTTGGAGGAACCACTGAGTACAGAAGTGCCATTGTCAGATCCAGGAGTGGGGAGGAAATGGTCGGGGGCTTCAGGTTGGCAAAAATGCCAGTGCTGACAACTAGGGAGACCACGGCCAGGTGAGGGAGAAATGTGGAGAAGGCTTTCTGACGTCCCTGCTCAGAAGGCATCCTCAGAACAGCCATGAAGATCTGCACATAGGACACAACTATGAAAACAAAGCAACCAAAGCCTAAACTCACACCAAAAAAGATAAACACAACTTCCCTGAGATAGGATGCTGAGCAGGAGAGCTTGAGGATCTGGGGGATTTCACAGAAAAACTGGTTGACAACATTGCCTTGGCAGAGAGGCAGTGAAAACGTACTGGCATTGTGCAGCAGGGAATGGAGAACCCCAGTGGCCCAGGCAGCTGCTGCCATGGTGGCACAAGCTCTGCTGTCCATCAAGGTCCCGTAGTGCAGGGGCTTGCAGATGGCAACGTATCGGTCATAGGACATGATGGTGAGAAGGGAAAACTCTGCTGAGATGAAGAAGAGAAACAAAAAGAGCTGTGCAGCACATCCTGCATAGGAGATGGCCCTGTTGTCCCAGAGGGCGTTGGCCATGGCTTTGGGGAGAGTGGTGGAGATGCAGCCCAGGTCGAGGAGGGCCAGGTTGAGGAGGAAGAAGTACATGGGGGTGTGCAGGCAGCGGTCGCAGGCTACGGCTGTGCTGATGAGGCCGTTGCCCAGGAGGGCAGCCAGGTAGATGCCCAGGAAGAGCCAGAAGTGCAGGAGCTGCAGCTGCCGCGTGTCTGCCAACGGCAGCAGGAGGAACTCGCTGATGGAGCTGCTGTTGGGCATCTGCTGTTGTTGTGCTTGGAGTCCTGTTCAGAGTGCAGATGATAATGACAAATATAGACCGTTCTCAGAGACACTCCTCCTGCTATAACATAAAATATTTTCATTCTCCTACAACAGTGTACATTTAGCACCATTACTTGCATTTAATTTCATGTTGTTCAGCATTCCTAAATTAGATGCAGCATTTGGAGCTGTAACCTTCCACTTCTTTTCTTATCCCTTCTCCCTGGATATTTTCATCTGTTTCATGTCTCATATCTTTACTCCAGGTGCTCTTAGAGCCCCAAAAACAGCCTCTGTGCCATTCAGTGTGAATTCTAAAAGACTGCCTGTTTGCATTTTAAGTGAATTATTCATGTCTACTGAAAATGAGGATATTTTCTGTTGGTTCCATCCTTCAGGAAATGGGAGACTGAGAGCACATCATGTGTGACTGTTCTGAAAACAATCAATTGAGTGAAGAAAAATTCTCAGAGCTGTGACAGCCCCTTTTACATTTCTGCCTCCAATCCTTTCTACGTTCCCCCAGAACAGGAAATGGAAACCCTCTGCTTTGGCTCTCCTCCGGCAAAGCAACCTCACAATCATACTGTTGTGCAGTGTAGCTGTGATCCCCTGCCCCAGGCAGTAGCTGTGGCAGCACAAGCCCTGCCAGGGGGCTCCTTCCTCCCACACGGCTCCCCGCAGCGCCCTGGGCAGCTCCCCGGGCAGGCTGAGTGCTGAGCCTGGCAGGCGGCAGAGTCCCATACCCGGCACACAGCCCCTGGGGCACAGCAGGGACCCTGCTCTGCAGGACAGCCCTGGGCACCCGCCTCCAGCCCTGGCTGCACAGCCTGCAGCCGTGCTGGGATATGCAGCTCTGCCCCCCATCTCTTATGCTGCAGCACAGAAGCCCTCAGGTGAAGCAGAAGTCTTTTTTCCACTGTAACGAACATGCATTACCTGCAGCCAATCTGCTACGGAATGTCCCAGATTTAGTTAACCCTCAATTAAAAGCAGCTACATTGCCTACTGCATGAGACTTACCGTGTCGTGGTCTGTGAGCAATGCTCCTGCAGAGAGCTCGCAGCCCACTCACACAGTACATATCTTGTAAGCTCACTCCAATTTCTCTCCTTCTGTCACCTGCAGGCTGTGCTGTGCACAAGAGCTGCTCCTGGGCACAGCTGTCTCTCTACAGCACCATCCACTTTTATGAGCTCCCTGTGTTCCAGGAGCCCAGACAAGCAAGCAGCAGATGGTGTCATTTTTATCCTTCCCACTCATCTCCCCTGACATGTCCCTGGGTCCTCATGGCCAACATCTCCTGAAAGACAACAGCATCATGACTGTGTTTTGAAATCTGCTCAATTAACCACCACATGTCCAGTGGTCAGTGACTGATTGGAGACATATAGCAAGCACTACCAGAGTACATTTGATGAAGCACAAATGGCACTCAGAGAAGAACAGGGAGGTTTGGATTTTCCCTGTGCAGGGCAGTGATCCAGCTGAGGCAGAGCAGGAGTATCATCCCTTGACAGAAATCCTGGAGCTGAAATGGGATTCAGCTCTCTACACACCCACAGGAGCTGGGATTCCTCTGATTCAGTTCAGAAGAGCACAAGCAGTTGCCTGCATGTGAGCTCCTGCTCTGAGTCCTCGGTCCTTCAGCAGGGAGGCAGTTGCTCACACACAGACACTGGGTGATGCCCAAGGTGCCTGGGCTGCTCCTGATGTTTGCAAGTGCTTGTAAACTGTGTGGGAAATCACAGAATCACAGAATTGTAGGGGTTGGAAGGGACCTCTAGAGATCATAGAGTCCAACCCCCCAGCCAAAACCTCAGGTATTTATAAACCTGGATCAAGTCCCCTCTCAGCCTTCTTTTTTTTCTAGGCTAAACAGACCCAGTTCCCTAAGTCTCTCCTCATAGGGGAGATGCTCCAGGCCCTTCACCTTCTCTGTGGCCCTCCGCTGGACTCTTTCCAAGAGATCCCTGTCTTTTTTGTACTGGGAGCACAGAACTGGACACAATATTCCAGATGAGGCCTCACCAGGGCAGAGTAGAGGGGGAGGATCACCTCCTTTGACCTGCTGGACATGCTCTTTTTAATGCACCCCAGGATGCCATTGGCTCTTTTGGCTACAAGGGCACACTGCTGGCTCATGGTTAATCTGTCATCCACCAGGACGCCCAGGTCCCTCTCAGCAGAGCTCCTCTCCAACAGGTCTACCCCCAGCTTGTGCTGGTGCATGCAATTATTTCTACGCTCATGCAAGACTCTACACTTGCTTTTGCTAAACCTCATCCGGTTTCTTACTGCCCAGCTCTCCAGCCTGTCCAGGTCTCGCTGAATGGCAGCACAGCCTTCAGGCGTGTCAGCCAATCCTCCCAACTTCGTGTCATCAGCAAACTTGCTGAGGGTGGTCACTATCCCCTCATCAAGGTCCTTGATGAAGATGTTGAACAAGACCGGACCCAGTACGGACCCCCGGGGGACGCCGCTAGTTACAGGCCTCCAGCCAGACACCGCACCACCAACAACAACCCTCTGCACTCTGCCAGTCAGCCAATTCTCGACCCACTTCACCATCCACTAATCTATCCCATACTTCCTCAGCTTTGTTATAAGGATGTCATGGGGGACAGTATCAAAAGCCTTACTGAAATCAGGGTAGACTACAACTACCGCCCACCCCGTGTCCACCCAGCTAGTGACATCTTCATAAAAGGCGACCAGGTTGGTCGAGCATGACCTCCCCTTGGCGAACCCATGCTGGGTTCTCCTGATAACCTCCTTATCACCCAGTTGTCTGGAGATGGCATCCAGCACAAGCTGTTCCATCACCTTCCCTGGGACAGAAGTGAGGCTGACTGGCCTATAGTTACCCGGGTCTTCCTTCTTGCCCTTTTTGAAGACCGGACTGACACTGGCCATCCTCCAGTCTTCAGGCACCTCCCCAGTTCTCCAAGACCTCTGATAGATTACAGAGAGCGGCTCAGCAACGACCTCCGCCAGCTCTCTCAGCAACTGCGGATGCACCCCATCAGGTCCCATGGATTTATGGACCTTAATGTTTCCTAGGCACTCACAGACCACCTCTTCCCTGACTAAAGGGAAATATCCCATTCCCTGGACTCTCTCATCAACCTCCAGAGTTCGGGATTCCTGAGGGAGAACCCTTTCACTAAAGACAGAAGCGAAGAAGGCGTTCAGTATTTTCGCCTTCTCAGCATCCCCTGTTACCAGAGCGCCCCCCTCACTTAGTATGGGGCCCACATTCTCCCTAGCCTTCCTTTTGCTGTTAACATATTTAAAAAAGCCTTTTTTATTATCCTTTATCTCCTGAGCTAGATTCAACTCTAGGTGGGTTTTGGCCTTCCTGGTCGCATCTCTGCAGTCCCTGACTACATTCTTGTATTGTTCCCAAGTGGTAAGACCCTTTTTCCACATATCATGTACTTTCTTCCTTCCACGGAGCTGGCACATGAGCTCCTTACTCATCCACACAGGTCTCCTTGCACCTTTTCCTGATTTCTTAGTCACAGGGACTCACCAATCCTGAGCTTGGAAGAGGAGCCGTTTAAACACTAACCAGCTCTCACAGGCCCCCTTGCCTTCTAGCACCCTGGCCCATGGGATAGCCCCAAGTCGGTCCCGAAGGAGATCAAAGTTGGCTTTCCTAAAGTCCAGGGTAGCAGTCCTACTTTTTGCTTTGCTTCCTCCACTCAGGATCTCAAACTCCACCATCTCATGGTCACTACATCCCAAGCTGCCCCCAACTTTTACTTCCTTAACAAGTCCTTCCTTATTGGTGAGAATCAGGTCCAGCAATGCCCCACCCCGCGTTGGTTCCTCTACCACATGCATGAGGAAGTTGTCTTAAATGCACTGCAAGAATTGTCTGGACCGCGCATGCCTGGCCATGTTGGTTGTCCAGAAAATATCTGGATAATTGAAATCCCCCATAAGCACCAGTGCCTGGGAGCGTGCCGCTACTTCCAGTTGCTTATGGAAGGCCTCATTGACCTCCTCCTCCTGATCAGGAGGCCTGTAGTACACACCCACAGCAGGGTCCCCTTTGCCAGCCTTGCCCTTGATTCTCACCCACAAGCTCTCGACTTCTACATTACTCTCCCCCAGGTGGAGTTCAATACATTCTAGCTGTTCTCTCACGTAAAGAGCAACTCCACCACCCCGCCTTGCCAGCCGATCTTTCCTAAAAAGCACATAGCCCTCCATGACAACATTCCAGTCATGCGAGCTGTCCCACCACGTCTCCGTGATCGCAATGAGATCATGGCCACGTGACTGTACGCAGAACTCCAATTCTTCCTGTTTATTCCCCATGGTTTGCGTGTTGGTATAGAGGCACTTGAGAGAGGCAGCATCTCTCCACCCCTCTCCATGCCTTTTAACTCCATTGTCTGCACCCAGCGAGTTCTGCTTTAAGACCTGAACTGCCGCCTCAGACCCAGTGACCCTTGTTTTGTCCCCTTCCCCCATCCTACCTAGTTTAAACACCTGTCAATAAGTCCTGACAGTTCCTCACCTGGAACCCTCTTACCCCTTTGAGACAGGCCGCTTCCGTCTGCAGCTGTCATGCCAGGAGCCGAATAAATTGCCCCATGATCAAAAAAACCAAGACTCCTATGTCTGCACCAACTCTTTAACCATTTGTTTAAGAGGTGGGTTTTTAGGCCCAACTCAGTATCCCTCCCTGCCACTGAAGGTACAGATGCAATAACCACTTGCACACCTGTTCCTTCGATTACCCGCCCCAGTCCCCTGAAATCATCTTTGATAGCCTTCAGGCTTTTGTAACTAACTTCTTCACTGCCAGCCTGAACTATCAGCAGGGGATAGTAGTCAGAAGGTGTCACGGTTTGAACTAAAAATCCACCTGCGTCCGTGACAGGGGGCCGTGGGCCCCGGAGGGGCCCTAGGCCGAAAGGAAAAAGTTAATTAGGAAAAGAAAACAGCGGCAATGATCTAAGGAGGCACACTTATTTACTAAATACTATATCGAAATACAGGATAACACAATATAATACAATGTAATTAAAAATTGAGCTAACGAATCAAGCAAAATAGGAGAGAGAATGAGTCCCGTAACCGAGAGGCCTACTGTGAAATCTAGGCGAATGGCTGAAGGCTCCCACACACTCCCCTGAACGCCAGAACTCGAAAGACGTCAGTCTAGTCTGCGACAGAGTTAATATAGAGTCCAGGTCCCGTGACCTATCGTGTTGTTCCCTGGGAGATGTAGTCTTCTTCTGTAATTTGCAGATTCAGTAAAATTATTCATGCTTTATATGATGTTATGATGTGGAATACTGATAGCAAAAATTACAAAATTGTTAAACCATGACAGAAGGGCAGATCAGACTGGGAAGTCTCCCAGCAATGTCCCTGACCGGTGCCCCGGGGAGGGAGCACACCTCCCTGTGGGTAGGGTCAGGCCGGCATATAGGGCCTTCCATTCCTCGCAGAAGGGAGTCACCTATGACGACTACCCTTCTATCCTTCCGTGTGGAAGAAGTTTTGAGGCGCAGGTGTGTCCGCTTCCCCTGAGGCACCCTCACAGGTGGGGCTGCTTCCACATCGGCATTCACCTCTCCCTCGGGTTCCAGGGCCCCAAACCTATTTTGCAGAGGCACCTGGGGAGCCGAGCATGGTCGTGGGGGCGGACGCCCACTTCGCCGAGCTGCCGGTACCTGTTTCCACCCATCCTTTTCTCTCAGACTACTTTGGTCTGACTGGCAACTGCAGGATAGAGGCTCTGCCGACAGTCCCACACCCCCTACCTCTACATTTGTATTGGTAGGGGTAAGGGAGGACTGAGGGCTCAGTGCAGCAGGAGCACAGTCCATCTGCACACTCCTTTCTATCGCCTATTTGCAAGGTGACCGGGGGCAACATGCTTCTTGGGGAGCCTCAGCTGTGTGCCTGGATCCCAGGGCCGATAGGGCCTGGCACCACCCATCAATTTCAATTTCACAGTCCTTAATGGACCCCAGCCTCTCCTGTTCAGATTCTCTGATTGTCCGCAGTCTAACTACCTCCTCCCTAAGCTCCACCACAAGGCTGAGCAGCTCATCTAGCTGCTCACACCGCACACAAGTTGCATCCTTCCCATCCTCTCCTGGCAGCAGCAGGTAGAGGCACTCCTGGCAGCCAGAGACCTGAACTGCCGCATCTTGGAGCAGACCCTCTGTTTGGGTTGCCACAGTCTTTGCACGGGAAGACCGTTTCCTGGTGAGGACCATTTTTGAAGTGTTAGCATCAGGTCCTGTCAACAGAAGAGCAAGTTACCTGAGAAAAGACAAGAGCACTGACCCGTGCTCACACAGGATGCAGCCTCCACTCCCACTGCTGCCTTATTGAGTGGGTAGTCCAGGCAGCCCTCAAACACTGACTACCTCCAAACTAGGTGCTCAGAACAGCTTTTCACACCTTCTGTGTTGTGTGGGCGGGAACTAGTTCCCACCCACTCTGGCCTCTCTTTATCCACACAGCAAATGGGTGTCTCTCTGTGCACAAGAGACGCTCCTGGGCATAGCTGTCTCTCTACAGCACCATCCACTTTTATGAGCTCCCTGTGTCCCAGGAGCGTGGCCCAGCTCAACAGCAGATGATCTCATTTTTATTCTTCCCACTCATCTCCCCTGACATTTCCCTGGGTCCTCAAGGCCAACATCTCCTGAAAGACAACAGCATCATGACTGTGTTTTGAAATCCGCTCAATTAACCACCACATGTCCAGTGGTCAGTGACTGATGGAGACATATAGCGAGTGCTACTAGAGTTCGTTTGATGAAGCACAAAGGGCACCCAGGCAAGGACAGGGAGGTTTGGACTTTCCCTGTGCAGGACAGTGATCCAGCTGAGGCAGTGCAGGAGTCTCATCCCTTGATAGAAATCCTGGAGCTGAAATGAGATTCAGCTCCCTACACACACACAGGAGATGGGATTCCTCTGATTCAGTTCAGAAGTGCACAAGGAGTTGCCTGCATGTGAGCTCCTGCTCTGAGTCCTCGGTCCTTCAGCTGGGAGGCAGCTGCTCACACACAGACACTGGGTGATGCCCAAGGTGCCTGGGCTGCTCCTGATGTGTGCCAGTGCTTGTAAACCGTGTGGGAAGTCCCTGAGATAGACACCTCCTTCCTGGGCATCAGCTGAGGGCCAGAGAGGGGATAGCACAGGCTGTCTGGTGTATTCACACGCATCTGCAAGAGCAGCACAGGGCCTTCAGGAAAGCCATGCCCTAGGAGTGTCCATGTTGCTACGTCGAATCCAAGACCCATGATCCGTCTAATGTCTGTGTTTCAACTTCTGCACACTGATACCACAGATGATCTGCAGGCCTGAGCTCCTGTTTGGAGCACAGGGACACAGTTACATGGCTTCCACAACTTCACTGTAGCACAAGGGGAGTACAGAGTCTTAACAAAGGTTGGGTGAGGAGTCAAGGAAGGGCGACTGCCCTTTGTGAGAGTGCACTGAGATCTGCCTGAGGATGGAAGAGCAGACAGGTCAGAGCTAATGGAAATGGCCAACAGAGGAGACCATCAGTGTCTGTTCCTGTCTTCTTTTCATGGAGAGCAAGTGGAAGGTGCCCTCTGCAGACATATGGGAGTCTCATGTTGTCAGGCCATTGGCCCTTTTGGGAGCCTTTTTCACTCCAGTATCTGCTGCAGGGACAGCACAGCAGGGCATGTGCCATCCAGAAGATTTGTGCACAGCACAGATGGGAGATTCTTGACCAAGCCATGGAGGAACCAAAGAGGAGAGCTTCTCTGCTGGATCTCATACTCTCCGTCAACAAAAGTCTGGTGGGATCTGTGAAGGTCGAAGGGGCATCAGGCCATGTACAAGAAGCAAATGGATCTCGTTTTATTTATTTATCTATCTATCTATCTATCTATCTATCTATCTATCTATCTATCTATCTATCTATCTATTTATTTATTTATTTTGAGTCTGTAAGCTTAAATGATATTCATTTATGTCAATAAAATTGAGACAAAGAATTAAAGACAAAGATTGAAATCAATGAAAATTTGTTAACCATTCTCAACATGAGAAAACCTCATGAGTATTGTTCCATTTTAAGTTGTAAATATGTATGATTGAGGTGATTTGATGTCTTTATTTTTTCTTTTTTTTTTTTCTTTTTTTTTTTCTTTTTTTTTTTTTCTTTTTCTGAAACTACGATGTTTTCCAGAACTGTGTTTGCTGGACACAAATGCCTTCAGGTTCAGGGACACAGACCGCAGTGCCAGTGCCAATGCCCTGAGACTATAGCCCAGCGCCTGCTGCTGCTCTTCCCTGCTGCCTATTTGATGTCCCTCATACTCCAGGTGCCTCCAGCTCTCCTAAATAAATGGCTGTCGTTAAGGGCATGTTTTCAGCAGGCCATTCAGACACATGCTCTTGCCACAGCCTGCCAGATTTCCCCACCCCTTGCACTTTGTTCAGACAGATAACTCCCAATTATCTGTCTGATTTCTGGCTTTTAGGGGGATGACTCAAATTTGCTCCATCTCGCCAAAGTCTGATGGACTGTGTTGTCAACTCCTTCACCGTGATTCTACCTATCCCTTCTTATCTTTTCCTTTTCTCTTACTTTTTCTTTTTCTATGTCGTTTTCTTCTCCTTTTTCTCTCCTTTACCTTTTCCTTTTCCTTTTCCATATCCTTTTTTTTTCCTTTTCATTTTCCTTTTTCTTTTTCTATTTCTATTTTTCTTTCACTTTCTCTCTTTTAATTTTTCAGGCTTCAAAGAAAGCATGAATTCTGTAAGTTGTTCATTAATGTCAGTAAAAGTGAAAAAAAGAGTTGAAGACAAAGATAGAAATCAAGAAGAATATGTTAACCCATCTCAATTTTTGTAATACTTGTAAGTCCTGTTCAGTTTTAAGTTGATAACTCCCAACTCCCTGGCTGTTCTGTCCCAGGGAGATTACTGGAATTTGCTCCATTCCTCAAAAGTCTGTTTTCAACACCTTCACCGTGATTCTATCTATCCCATCCTATCTGTGTCTAACTCATTTCTTGTGCAGATATTCCCTATGAAAGATAAACCTCAATAGAAGCAGCTTGGACATGGCATGCAGTTGATCACTGTGTTTTACTGATCATTCAATTGCATCACCTTTCCTTCTCTTTGTTGGCCATAAATAAAGATAATTCTTTCTTTTTCTGCATGCAGCTGGTTCTCTGTGGAAAGCCATTGGGAGTTGGTACAAAGTAGGTTTAACAATGAGCGAGTGACTGCAGAGGAGAAGAGTGATGTGAGGAAAAGTGATGCAAGTCCCATGGGGCCAATGAGAGTAGAAGCGAGGTGGGGAGGTTGAGGAGGAAATTTCTCCACACAGAAACGGAATAGAACTCACTGGGGACATCCTGGATTGACATCAGTTGCAAAGTGCTTCTTTTACTTCCTGTATAAAACAAACTATAAACAAATAGACAATAACTGCATTTTGGATTCTTGCTCTTTAATCTGTCTCCATTTTGCTGAACAAGTTCTGAAAACCTGAAGAAGATAACAGGAAGGCACAAGGCACAAGAGGCTCTTTAGTTAATAATGGGCCACAGGGCACATTTGGTGCTGAGTCCATCAACTTCCATTGCAGAGAGAAGTTTGCACAAAGAACTCAGCAAGACAAAGTCAAAAGTAACAGTGAAGATTCTTGGAGTACTAATGGGCCCACTGAGGGCCATTACCAAGTAAGCTTCCCAAGGCACTAATTAGAGCAGATAATTGGAAGCCATGACTCCAGTCAGGCAAAGGCACTGGCATGGTGGCTCTGATGCTAAGAAAATCCTCCTTTATCTTAAGAAGCAAACAGGACAAACCCTGATTCCCAGACCCTTGGCAGGGAGATCCTGTCTCTCATGTTGGCTCAGGGCCCTTCCTGGGGCAGTGGGATAGAGGTCTATATGATGTTTAATGAAAGACATGGGCACAGAAGATCCCAGGCTCTGCATGGGGTGCAAGGACGGTGTGAAGTTCATGTCCCATATGGGCCCTGTGTATCATCGCAGGATGTGGGTTGAGAGAAGGGCCCAGGCTGGACAAGCAGTCAGTTCCAATGAAACTCTGAAGTTCATAACAGAAACATGGTGGGATTGCTTCCATGACTGGAGCACTGCAATGGATGGCTACAAACTCTTCAGGAAGGATAGGCAAGGAAGGAGGGGTGGTGGTGTGGCTCTCTATGTTAGGGAATTCTTTTATGCTACCGAGATTGTTACTGGGGATGATAACATTGAATCCCTATGGGTAAAGATCAGAGGAAGGGCTGACAAGGGCTGACAAGGCAGACATCCTGGTGGGCGTCTGTTATAGACCGCCAAACCAGGATGAAGAGACAGATGAGGTATTCTACAAGCAGCTGGCACGAGCTGCACGGTTGTCAGCCCTTGTCCTTATTGGGGACTTCATCTTCCCTGTCATATGCTGGGAGTATAGCACGGCACAGAAGAAGCACTCTAGGAGGTTTCTGGAGTGCATAGAGGATGCCTTCCTGATGCAGCTGGTCAGAGAACCCACAAGAGGAAATGCCCTGCTAGACCTGCTGTTTGCAAACAGGGAATGTCTGGTGGGAGATGTGGAGGCTGGGGGCTGCCTTGGACAGAGTGACCATGAAATGATAAATTTCTCAATTCATGGTGAAACTTGGAGGGGGAATAGTAAAACTGCTACCTTGGACTTCCGGAGGGCGGACTTTGAATTGTTCAAGAGACTAGTAGGAGCAGTCCCCTGGCATTCAGTCTTAGCAAACAAAGGGGTCCAAGAGAGCTGGTTGCTATTCAAGAAGGAAGTCTTAAGGGCGCAGGAGCAGGCAGTCCCCCTGAGCCGCAAAATGAGCTGGTGGGGAAGAAGACCGGCGTGGATGAATAGGGAACTGTTCTTAAGGTTGCAGAAGAAGAAGAGAATCTACCGCCTGTGGAAGGAGGGAAGAGCAACTCAGAATGACTACAAAGAGGCTGGTAAGTTGTGTAGAGGGAAAGTCAGAGAGGCAAAACCCAGCTTGAATCTAAGCTGGCTGCTGGAGTAAAAACAAACAAGAAACCCTTTTACAAGTACATCAGCTGTAAGAGGAGGACAAAGGGGAATCTCCATTCTTTACTGGACGAAGCTGGGAATGTGATTACAGACGATAAGGAAAAGGCAGGTGTTCTGAATGCCTTTTTTACGTCTGTCTTTAAAAGTCCTCTCGGTCATCCCCAGGGCTCCCCACGCTCTGACCTGGTAGTCTCGGCTGGGGAGCAGACTGAACCCCCTGTGATTCTTGAAGAAGTGGTCAGGGAATTACTACTCCAACTGGACTGCCACAAGTCCATGGGTCCGGATGAGATTCACCCAAGAGTGCTAAAGGAGCTGACGGAGGTGATCGCTGAGCCGCTTTCCATTAACTTTCAGCACTCCCTGTTAATGGGTGAGGTCCCAGAAGACTGGAGGCTTGCCAACGTGACTCCCATTTACAAGAAAGGTTGTAAGGAGGATCCGGGGAACTACAGGCCTGTCAGCCTGACCTCGATGCCAGGGAAGGTAATGGAACGGATAGTCTTGAGGGAGATCATGTGGCAGGTGTGGGAAGACCAGGAGATCCGACCTAGCCAGCATGGGATTGTGAAGGGCAGGTCCTGCTTGACCAATCTGATCTCCTTCTACGATCCCGTGACCCGTCTAATAGATGAAGGAAAGGCTGTTGATATGCTCTACTTAGACCTCAGCAAAGCCTTTGACACTGTCTCCCATGCTGTTCTCCTACAAAAGCTGGCAGCCCGTGGCTTGGATGAGTACACTCTTGGCTGGGTAAGGAGCTGGCTGGAGGGCCGGGCCCAGAGAGTGGTGGTGAATGGAGTTAAATCCAGTTGGAGACCAGTCATGAGTGGTGTTCTCCAGGGGTCGGTGCAGGGACCTGTCCTCTTCAACATCTTTATTGAAGACTTGGATGGGGGCATTGAGTGCGCCCTCAGTAAGTTCACAGATGACACCAAATTGGCAGGGAGTGTCGATCTGCCTGAGGGTAGAGAGGCCCTGCAGAAGGATCTGGATAGGCTGGAGAGCTGGGCCAAAGCCAACAGGAGGAGGTTCAACAAGACCAAATGCTGGGTTGTGCATTTTGGCCACAACAACCCTGGGCAGCTTGGGGCAGAGTGACTGGAGGACTGTGTTGAGGAAACAGACCTGGGGGTACTGATTGATGCTCGGATGATCATGAGCCGTCAGTGTGCCCGGGTGGCAAAGAAGGCCAACGGCATCCTGGCTTGCATCAAAAACAGTGTTACTAGCAGCAATAGGGAGGTAATTGTCCCCCTGTACTCGGCATTGGTGCAGCCGCACCTTGAGTACTCTGTTCAGTTTGGGGCCCCTCACTGCAAGAAAGACATTGCGGCCCTGGAACGTGTTCAGAGGAGGGCTACGAAGCTGGTGAGGGATCTGGAGCACAGGCCTTACGAGGAGCAGCTGAGGGAGCTAGGATTGTTCAGCCTGGAGAAGAGGAGGCTCAGGGGAGACCATATAGCTCTCTATAACTTCCAGAAGGGGGGTTGTAGTGAGCTGGGGGTTGGCCTCTTCTCTCATGTAATCAGTGATAGAACTAGAGGGAATGGTTTTAAGCTGCGTCAGGGGAGAGCAAGTCAACACAAGGCTTTGTGGGAGTTGGAGAACTGCTGGCCATGATGCTGATAGTTTCCCCATGTGTGGAGCTTGCTGAGTCTTCTCATGAAGCTGCATTGCACATCTCCTTGCTTGCTGCTTGTTTTCCCTGCTGCATTATTTGTCAACTCTGGATTCTGGATTAGGGTATTTATTTTGCTATGCTCTTTGACCTTGCTTTGTATGATGATAAAATTGGCAGCTGACAAAGTGAAGTTTTGTGCACATTCATCTCTGTGGTCATCTTTGGGTTTTGGAAGTAATATTGTTGGTATGATTAGGAATTACACATTTTACACCGTCTTCTCTGGGAGCCCAGGTGTATTCAAGGAGTGACTGGTTATTGTATTGAGGGACATGGTTTAGTGGGAGCTATTGGTAATAGATGAACAGTTGGACTGGATGATCTTCTGGGCCTTTTCCAACCTTGGTGATTCTAGAATTCTAGGACTGAGGTTAAACATTATTCAGGAATATCAGTGAGAGATCTGTTTCAAGGTGAGAAGGCTCTGCATGGCAGGGGGTGTGGGACGGTCTGGGCAGCTGCCTGGAGCGGTGGGAACCCCTCTGGGCAACCGCATGATCCTGAGAAACTGGTAGAATATTGGGGGAAGGTCTGATGAAACCCTGGAGATCTCAAACAGGCACAAATAACTGGAGTGTGCCAGGGCCTGGCCCACACCTACTGAGCTGTGTTTAACATTCTTCAGCATCATCAATGGGAAGAGAGCTGGATCTGCTGACAGATCCCTCTGCCACTCCACCGCTCATAATGAGCTCTGCAGTCACTCCTGCTACAGGTCCTGTAGCTGTTCCAAGTTTTTGATAAGAAAATGAAACAAATTCCTCCCAGGTGAGGTGCACTGTGCGAGGAGGTACAGCCCTGTGGTCACTCCAAACCCTCCAATGAGCACAGTGGCTGCTAAAACTTTAATCCCAGGTCCTGCAGTGATTCCAGCTCTGGCAATGAGCTCTGCAGTTGCTCCAACTCCTGCAGTAGGAAAACAGCCTCTCCAGTTCCTACAGAGAAACTTGAGGCTGATAAAACCCCTGCAACAGGTCCTAGACTTGCAAACAGATATGCATATAAACTATTATCATCTATGTATCATATGTATATGTATAAGTACATGCACATATGTTAGCAACTGCCTATATTATATATATGTGAAAATATACTATATATATAAGATATGTATATATGCATTTATCATATTTATAATCGTTTTCTTTTTATCTTGACCTTAAACCACAGATTCTAATCCTCAGCACTGCCTTGAGTCCCTTACAGATCTCCTTGGGACTTCTGAAACTATCCCTGCCAGTCAGTGAAATGCACCAGAATATCTTGAAGTCTTCTCAGAGAGCAGCTCCTGAGGTACATTCCTTAAACCAGATTTGGAAGAGGCCTCCAGTTCTCTGGACCTGCTCCGAAGGGGCCCTCTTGTTATGGCAGTGACAGCAAGGAGACCAGCTCTGACACAGTCATTCATATTGCTGGCTACTGACTGCAGCCCTGGAGTGCTGCTGTAGAGACAACAGGACTATTGTGAGACACAGAAGACCTTCAGCCTGCACAAATGAGAGGGCTTGAGAGCACTGTGGCGGTGTAAAGAGATCAGAAATGAAAACGTTGAGATGCTGTCTCTGGCTGTACGTCCCAAATCCAGACAAAGTAGGAAGACAGAATAGCTAAGCAAATGTCTTTTTTGAAACCTTTTTAGGTATCCTATAACATATTCAGGGAATCTGGTTACATGTTTACATCAGCTCCTAAAGTGACAAAATGAAATTAGGTAGGAAAGAATTTAAATTCATTTTTATTTATAAGTTCAATAACATTATTTTCTTTTGCACATTCCTATATCTCACATAATCAAACAACCAAAGATACATAAAACATGAAGAACCATCACTGGGAATCCTATGAGGAAGTTGTGCATTTTATGGAAGTTGAAATAGTGTGTGTTGCAACATCTTCCTGAAAGCGTGCTTGATCTCCCTGTTCCTCATGCTGTAGATAACAGGGTTCAGAGTTGGAGGAACCACTGCGTACAGAAGTGCCACTGTCAGATCCAGGAGTGGGGAGGAGATGGACGGGGGCTTCAGGTAGGCAAAAAAGCCAGTGCTGAGAAAGAGGGAGACCACAGCCAGGTGAGGGAGGCACGTGGAGAAGGCTTTGTGCCGTCCCTGCTCAGAGGGCATCCTCAGCACAGCCACGAAGATCTGCACATAGGACACCAATATGAAAACAAAGCAGCCAAAGGCTAAACTGGAACCAAAAAAGAGAAACACAACTTCCCTGAGATAGGATGCTGAGCAGGAGAGCTTGAGGATCTGGGGAATTTCACAGAAAAACTGGTTGACAACATTGCCTTGGCAGAGAGGCAGTGAAAACGTACTGGCAGTGTGCAGCAGGGAATAGAGAACCCCAGTGCCCCAGGCAGTTGCTGCCATGGTGGCACAAGCTCTGCTGTCCATCAAGGTCCTGTAGTGCAGGGCCTTGCAGATGGCAACGTAGCGGTCATAGGACATGATGGTGAGAAGAGACAACTCTGCTGACATGAAGAGGAGAAGGAAAAAGAGCTGTGCAGCACATCCTGTGTAGGAGGTGGCCCTGTTGTCCCAGAGGGCGTTGGCCAAGGCTTTGGGGAGAGTGGTGGAGATGCAGCCCAGGTCGAGGAGGGCCAGGTTGAGGAGGTAGAAGTACATGGGGGTGTGCAGGCGGCGGTCGCAGGCTACGGCTGTGCTGATGAGGCCGTTGCCCAGGAGGGCAGCCAGGTAGATGCCCAGGAAGAGCCAGAAGTGCAGGAGCTGCAGCTGCCGCGTGTCTGCCAACGGCAGCAGGAGGAACTTGCTGATGGAGCTGCTGTTGGGCATCTGCTGTTGTTGTGCTTGGAGTCCTGTTCAGAGTGCAGATTATAATGACAAGTCCAGACCATTCTCAGAGGCACTACTGCTATACTATGAAATGTTTTTATTCTCTAAAAACAGTGCACATTTAGCACCATTACTTGCATTTATTTTAATGTAGTTCAGCATTCCTTAAGCAGAAGCAGCAGATGGAGCTCTAACCCTCCTCTTATTTTCTTATCCCTTCTCCCTGGATATTTCCTACTGTTTCTTGTCTTATCTTTACCCCAAGTGCTCTTAGAGCCCCCTACCCCAGCTACAGTGGCATTCAGTTTCAGTTAGTTAATGCTGCCTGTTTTTATGATAAGTGAATTATTCATGCCTGCAGAAAATGAAGATAATTACAATTGGTTCCATTCTTAGAGAAGGGGTAGACTGAGAGCACATCATGTGTGACTGTTCACAAAACAAGCAAATGACTGACGAAAAATTCTCAGATCTCTGACAGCCCCTTTAAGGTTTCTGACTTCAATTCTTTTTGCCCCAGAAAAGAAAATGGAAACCTGCCTTCGCTCTCCTCTTGCCAAGGGCCTTCGCAAACATACTGTTGTGCAGTGGAGCTGTGATCCCCTGCCCCAGGAAGCAGCTGTGGCAGCACAAGCCCTGCCGGGGGGCTCCTTCCCCCCACACATCTCCCCGCAGCGCCCTGGGCAGCTCCCCGGGCAGGCTGAGTGCTGAGCCTGGCAGGCGGCAGAGTCCCATACCCGGCACACAGCCCCTGGGGCACAGCAGGGACCCTGCTCTGCAGGACAGCCCTGGGCACCCACCTGCAGCCCTGGCTGCACAGCCTGCAGCCGTGCTGGGACACGCAGCCCTCAGGGCTGTTCTCTGACACTGCAGCACGGAAGCCCCCAGCTGGAGCAGAAGGCTTTTAACACAGTAAAGAAACATGCAGTGCCTGCGGCCAGATCTGCTATGGTTTCTCCCACATTTAGATAACCCTCTATTAAAAGCATCTGCATTGTCTACTACAAGGGACTTACTGTATCATGGTCTTTGAGTAATGCTCTTTCATAGAGCTCACAGCCTGCTTACACAGTACATATCTTGTAAGCTCTCTCCAATTTCTCTCTTCTCTTTCTGTCACCTGCAGGCTGTGCTGTGCACAAGAGCTGCTCCTGGGAACAGCTGTCTCTCTAGAGCACCATCCACTTTTATGAGCTCCCTGTGTCCCAGGAGCGTGGCCCAGCTCAACAGCAGATGATCTCATTTTTATTCTTCCCACTCATCTCCCCTGACAATCCCCTGACAATCCCCTGAATTGTCTGGACCGCGCATGCCTTGCCATGTTGGTTGTCCAGCAAATATCTGGATAATTGAAATCCCCCATAAGCACCAGTGCCTGGGAGCGTGCCGCTACTTCCAGTTGCTTATGGAAGGCCTCATTGACCTCCTCCTCCTGATCAGGAGGCCTGTAGTACACACCCACAGCAGGGTCCCCTTTGCCAGCCTTGCCCTTGATTCTCACCCACAAGCTCTCGACTTCTACATTACTCTCCCCCAGGTGGAGTTCAATACATTCTAGCTGTTCTCTCACGTAAAGAGCAACTCCACCACCCCGCCTTGCCAGCCGATCTTTCCTAAAAAGCACATAGCCCTCCATGACAACATTCCAGTCATGCGAGCTGTCCCACCACGTCTCCGTGATCGCAATGAGATCATGGCCACGTGACTGTACGCAGAACTCCAATTCTTCCTGTTTATTCCCCATGGTTTGCGTGTTGGTATAGAGGCACTTGAGAGAGGCAGCATCTCTCCACCCCTCTCCATGCCTTTTAACTCCATTGTCTGCACCCAGCGAGTTCTGCTTTAAGACCTGAACTGCCGCCTCAGACCCAGTGACCCTTGTTTTGTCCCCTTCCCCCATCCTACCTAGTTTAAACACCTGTCAATAAGTCCTGACAGTTCCTCACCTGGAACCCTCTTACCCCTTTGAGACAGGCCGCTTCCGTCTGCAGCTGTCATGCCAGGAGCCGAATAAATTGCCCCATGATCAAAAAAACCAAGACTCCTATGTCTGCACCAACTCTTTAACCATTTGTTTAAGAGGTGGGTTTTTAGGCCCAACTCAGTATCCCTCCCTGCCACTGAAGGTACAGATGCAATAACCACTTGCACACCTGTTCCTTCGATTACCTGCCCCAGTCCCCTGAAATCATCTTTGATAGCCTTCAGGCTTTTGTAACTAACTTCTTCACTGCCAGCCTGAACTATCAGCAGGGGATAGTAGTCAGAAGGGCAGATCAGACTGGGAAGTCTCCCAGCAATGTCCCTGACCGGTGCCCCGGGGAGGGAGCACACCTCCCTGTGGGTAGGGTCAGGCCGGCATATAGGGCCTTCCATTCCTCGCAGAAGGGAGTCACCTATGACGACTACCCTTCTATCCTTCCGTGTGGAAGAAGTTTTGAGGCGCAGGTGTGTCCGCTTCCCCCGAGGCACCCTCACAGGTGGGGCTGCTTCCACATCGGCATTCACCTCTCCCTCGGGTTCCAGGGCCCCAAACCTATTTTGCAGAGGCACCTGGGGAGCCGAGCATGGTCGTGGGGGCGGACGCCCACTTCGCCGAGCTGCCGGTACCTGTTTCCACCCATCCTTTTCTCTCAGACTACTTTGGTCTGACTGGCAACTGCAGGATAGAGGCTCCGCCGACAGTCCCACACCCCCTACCTCTACATTTGTATTGGTAGGGGTAAGGGAGGACTGAGGGCTCAGTGCAGCAGGAACACAGTCCATCTGCACACTCCTTTCTATCGCCTATTCGCAAGGTGACCGGGGGCAACATGCTTCTTGGGGAGCCTCAGCTGTGTGCCTGGATCCCAGGGCCGATAGGGCCTGGCACCACCCATCAATTTCAATTTCACAGTCCTTAACGGACCCCAGCCTCTCCTGTTCAGATTCTCTGATTGTCCGCAGTCTAACTACCTCCTCCCTAAGCTCCACCACAAGGCTGAGCAGCTCATCTAGCTGCTCACACCGCACACAAGTTGCATCCTTCCCATCCTCTCCTGGCAGCAGCAGGTTGAGGCACTCCTGGCAGCCAGAGACCTGAACTGCCGCATCTTGGAGCAGACCCTCTGTTTGGGTTGCCACAGTCTTTGCACAGGAAGACCGTTTCCTGGTGAGGACCATTTTTGAAGTGTTAGCATCAGGTCCTGTCAACAGAAGAGCAAGTTACCTGAGAAAAGACAAGAGCACTGACCCGTGTTCACACAGGATGCAGCCTCCACTCCCACTGCTGCCTTATTGAGTGGGTAGTCCAGGCAGCCCTCAAACACTGACTACCTCCAAACTAGGTGCTCAGAACAGCTTTTCACACCTTCTGTGTTGTGTGGGTGGGAACTAGTTCCCCACCCACTCTGGCCTCTCTTTATCCACACAGCAAATGGGTGTCTCTCTGTGCACAAGAGACGCTCCTGGGCATAGCTGTCTCTCTACAGCACCATCCACTTTTATGAGCTCCCTGTGTCCCAGGAGCGTTGCCCAGCTCAACATCAGATGATCTCATTTTTATTCTTCCCACTCATCTCCCCTGACATTTCCCTGGGTCCTCAAGGCCAACATCTCCTGAAAGACAACAGCATCATGACTGTGTTTTGAAATCCGCTCAATTAACCACCACATGTCCAGTGGTCAGTGACTGATGGAGACATATAGCAAGTGCTACTAGAGTTCGTTTGATGAAGCACAAAGGGCACCCAGGCAAGGACAGGGAGGTTTGGACTTTCCCTGTGCAGGGCAGTGATCCAGCTGAGGCAGTGCAGGAATCTCATCCCTTGACAGAAATCCTGGAGCTGAAATGGGATTCAGCTCCCTACACACACACAGGAGATGGGATTCCTCTGGTTCAGTTCAGAAGTGCACAAGGAGTTGCCTGCATGTGAGCTCCTGCTCTGAGTCCTCAGTCCTTCCGCTGGGAGGCAGCTGCTCACACACAGACACTGGGTGATGCCCAAGGTGCCTGGGCTGCTCCTGATGTGTGCCAGTGCTTGTAAACCATGTGGGAAATCCCTGAGATAGACAGCTCCTTCCTGGGCATCAGCTGAGGGCCAGAGAGGGGATAGCACAAGCTGTCTGGTGTATTCACACGCATCTGCAAGAGCAGCACAGGGCCTTCAGCAAAGCCATGCCCATGGAGTGTCCGTGTTGCTACGTCGAATCCAAGACCCGTGATCCGTCTAATGTCTGTGTTTCACCTTCTGCACACTGATACCATAGATGATCTGCAGGCCTGAGCTCCTGTTTGGACCACAGGGAGACAGTTACATGGCTTCCACAACTTCACTGTAGCACAAGGGGAATACAGAGTCTTAACAAAGGTTGGGTGAGGAGTCAAGGAAGGGCGACTGCCCTCTGTGAGAGTGCACTGAGATCTGCCTGAGGATGGAAGAGCAGACAGGTCAGATCTAAGGGAAATGGCCAACAGAGGAGACCATCAGTGTCTGTTCCTGTCTTCTTTTCATGGAGAGCAAGTGGAAGGTGCCCTCTGCAGACATATGGGAGTCTCATGTTGTCAGGCCATTGGCCATTTTTGGGAGCCTTTTTCACTCCAGTATGTGCTGCAGGGACAGCACAGCAGGGCATGTGCCATCCAGAAGATTTGTGCAGAGCACAGATGGGAGATTCTTGACCAAGCCATGGAGGAACCAAAGAGGAGAGGTTCTCTCTGCTGGATCTCATACTCTCCGTCAACAAAAGTCTGGTGGGATCTGTGAAAGTCGAAGGGGCATCAGGCCATGTACAAGAAGCAAATGGATCTCGTTTTATTTATTTATTTATTTATTTATTTATTTTGAGTCCGTAAGCTTAAAAGATATTCATTAATGTCAATAATATTGAGACAAAGAATTAAAGACAAAGATTGAAATCAATGAAAATTTGTTAACCATTCTCAACATGAGAAAACCTCATGAGTATTGTTCCATTTTAAGTTGTAAATATGTATCTTTGAGGTGATTTGATGTCTTTATTTTTTTCTTTTTTTTTTTTCTTTTTTTTTTTTCTTTTTTTTTTTTTCTTTTTCTGAAACTACAATGTTTTCCAGAACTGTGTTTGCTGGACACAAATGCCTTCATGTTCAGGGACACAGACCGCGGTGCCAGTGCCAATGCCCTGAGACTATAGCCCGGCGCCCGCTGCTGCTCTTCCCTGCTGCCTATTTGATCTCCCTCATGCTCCAGGTGCCTCCAGCTCTCCTAAATAAATGGCTGTCGTTAAGGGCATGTTTTCAGCAGGCCATTTAGACACATGCTCTTGCCACAGCCTGCCAGATTTCCCCACCCCTTGCACTTTGTTCAGACAGATAACTCCCAATTATCTGTCTGATTTCTGACTTTTAGGGGGATGACTCAAATTTGCTCCATCTCCCCAAACTCTGATGGACTGTGTTGTCAACTCCTTCACCGTGATTCTACCTATCCCTTCTTATCTTTTCTTTTTCTCTTACTTTTTCTTTTTCTATGTCGTTTTCTTCTCCTTTTTCTCTCCTTTACCTTTTCCTTTTCCTTTTCCATATCCTTTTTTTTCCCTTTTCATTTTCCTTTTTCTTTTTCTATTTCTATTTTTCTTTCACTTTCTCTCTCAGGCTTCAAAGAAAGCATGAATTCTGTAAGTTGTTCATTAATGTCAGTAAAAGTGAAAAAAAGAGTTGAAGACAAAGATAGAAATCAAGAAGAATGTGTTAACCCGTCTCAAAGTAAGAAATACTCATGAGTCCTGTTCAGTGTTGATACCTCCCAACTCCCTGGCTGATCTATCCCAGGGAGATTACTGGAATTTGCTCCATTCCTCGAAAGTCTGTTGTCAGCTCCTTTACCGTGATTCTGTCTATCCCATCCTATCTGTGTCTAACTCATTTCTTGTGCAAATATTCCCTATGAAAGATAAACCTCAATAGAAGCAGCTTGGACACGGCATACAGTTGATCACTGTGTTTTACTGATCATTCAATTACATCACCTTTCCTTCTCTTTGTTGGCCATAAATAAAGATAATTCTTTCTTTTTCCATGTGCAGCTGGTTCTCTGTGGAAAGCCATTGGGAGTTGGTACAAAGTAGGTTTAACACTGAGCGGGTGATGGCAGAAGAGAAGAGTGATGTGAGGAAAAGTGATGCAAGTCCCATGGGGCCAATGAGAGTAGAAGCGAGGTGGGGAGGTTGAGGAGGAACTTTCTCCACACAGAAACGGAATAGAACTCACTGGGGACATCCTGGATTGACATCAGTTGCAAAGTGCTTCTTTTACTTCCTGTATAAAACAAACTATAAACAAATAGACAATAACTCCAGTTTGGATTCTTGCTCTTTAAGCTGTCTCCATTTTGCTTAACAAGTTCTGAAAACCTGAAGAAGATAACAGGAAGGCACAAGGCACAAGAGGCTCTTTAGTTAATAATGGGCCACAGGGCACATTTGGTGCTGAGTCCATCAACTTCCATTGCAGAGAGAAGTTTGCACAAAGAACTCAGCAAGACAAAGTCAAAAGTAACAGTGAAGATTCTTGGAGTACTAATGGGCCCACTGAGGGCCATTACCAAGTAAGCTTCCCAAGGCACTAATTAGAGCAGATAATTGGAAGCCATGACTCCAGTCAGGCAAAGGCACTGGCATGGTGGCTCTGATGCTAAGAAAATCTTCCTTTATCTTAAGAAGCAAACAGGACAAGCCCTGATTCCCAGACCCTTGGCAGGGAGATCCTGTCTCTCATGTTGGCTCAGGGCCCTTCCTGGGGCAGTGGGATAGAGGTCTATATGATGTTTAATGAAAGACATGGGCACAGAAGATCCCAGGCTCTGCATGGGGTGCAAGGACGGTGTGAAGTTCATGTCCCATATGGGCCCTGTGTATCATCGCAGGATGTGGGTTGAGAGAAGGGCCCAGGCTGAACAAGCAGTCAATTCCAATGAAACTCTGAACTTCATAACAGAAACATGGTGGGATTGCTTCCATGACTGGAGCACTGCAATGGATGGCTACAAACTCTTCAGGAAGGATAGGCAAGGAAGGAGGGGTGGTGGTGTGGCTCTCTATGTTAGGGAATTCTTTTATGCTACCGAGATTGTTACTGGGGATGATAACATTGAATCCCTATGGGTAAAGATCAGAGGAAGGGCTGACAAGGCAGACATCCTGGTGGGCGTCTGTTATAGACCGCCAAACCAGGATGAAGAGACAGATGAGGTATTCTACAAGCAGCTGGCACGAGCTGCACGGTTGTCAGCCCTTGTCCTTATTGGGGACTTCATCTTCCCTGTCATATGCTGGGAGTATAGCACGGCACAGAAGAAGCACTCTAGGAGGTTTCTGGAGTGCATAGAGGATGCCTTCCTGATGCAGCTGGTCAGAGAACCCACAAGAGGAAATGCCCCGCTAGACCTGCTGTTTGCAAACAGGGAATGTCTGGTGGGAGATGTGGAGGCTGGGGGCTGCCTTGGACAGAGTGACCATGAAATGATAAATTTCTCAATTCATGGTGAAACTTGGAGGGGGAATAGTAAAACTGCTACCTTGGACTTCTGGAGGGCGGACTTTGAATTGTTCAAGAGACTAGTAGGAGCAGTCCCCTGGCATTCAGTCTTAGCAAACAAAGGGGTCCAAGAGAGCTGGTTGCTATTCAAGAAGGAAGTCTTAAGGGCGCAGGAGCAGGCAGTCCCCCTGAGCCGCAAAATGAGCTGGTGGGGAAGTAGACCGGCGTGGATGAATAGGGAACTGTTCTTAAGGTTGCAGAAGAAGAAGAGAATCTACCGCCTGTGGAAGGAGGGAAGAGCAACTCAGAATGACTACAAAGAGGCTGGTAAGTTGTGTAGAGGGAAAGTCAGAGAGGCAAAAGCCCAGCTTGAATCTAAGCTGGCCGCTGGGGCAAAAACAAACAAGAAACCCTTTTACAAGTACATCAGCTATAAGAGGAGGACAAAGGGGAATCTCCATTCTTTACTGGACGAGGCTGGGAATGTGATCATAGAGGATAAGACAAAGGCAGATGTTCTGAATGCCTTCTTTACATCTGTCTCTAAAAGTCATCTCGGTCATCCCCAGGGCTCCCCACGCTCTGACCTGGTAGTCTCGGCTGGGGAGCAGACTGAACCCCCTGTGATTCTTGAAGAAGTGGTCAGGGAATTACTACTCCAACTGGACTGCCACAAGTCCATGGGTCCGGATGAGATTCACCCAAGAGTGCTAAAGGAGCTGACGGAGGTGATCGCTGAGCCGCTTTCCATTATCTTTCAGCACTCCCTGTTAATGGGTGAGGTCCCAGAAGACTGGAGGCTTGCCAACGTGACTCCCATTTACAAGAAAGGTTGTAAGGAGGATCTGGGGAACTACAGGCCTGTCAGCCTGACCTCGATGCCAGGGAAGGTAATGGAACGGATAGTCTTGAGGGAGATCATGTGGCAGGTGTGGGAAGACCAGGAGATCCGACCTAGCCAGCATGGGATTGTGAAGGGCAGGTCCTGCTTGACCAATCTGATCTCCTTCTACAATCCCGTGACCCGTCTAATAGATGAAGGAAAGGCTGTTGATGTGCTCTTAGACCTTAGCAAAGCCTTTGACACTGTCTCCCATGCTGTTCTCCTACAAAAGCTGGCAGCCCGTGGCTTGGATGAGTACACTCTCGGCTGGGTAAGGAGCTGGCTGGAGGGCCGGGCCCAGAGAGTGGTGGTGAATGGAGTTAAATCCAGTTGGAGACCAGTCATGAGTGGTGTTCCCCAGGGGTCGGTGCTGGGACCTGTCCTCTTCAACATCTTTATTGATGACTTGGATGGGGGCATTGAGTGCACCCTCAGTAAGTTCACAGATGACACCAAATTGGCAGGGAGTGTCGATCTGCCTGTGGGTAGAGAGGCCCTGCAGAGGGATCTGGATAGGCTGGAGAGCTGGGCCAAAGCCAACAGGATGAGGTTCAACAAGACCAAATGCCGGGTTCTGCATTTTGGCCACAACAACCCTGGGCAGCGCTACAGGCTTGGGGCAGAGTGGCTAGTGGATTGTGTTGAGGAAACAGACCTGGGGGTATTGATTGATGCTCGGCTGAACATGAGCCGTCAGTGTGCCCAGGTGGCCAAGGAGGCCAACGGCATCCTGGCTTTCATCAAAAACAGTGTTACTAGCAGCAACAGGGAGGTAATTGTCCCCCTGTAATCGGCATTGGTGCAGCCGTACCTTGAGTACTCTGTTCAGTTTGGGGCCCCTCACTGCAAGAAAGACATTGCAGCCCTGGAACGTGTTCAGAGGAGGGCTATGAAGCTGGTGAGGGATCTGGAGCACAGGCCTTATGAGGAGCAGCTGAGGGAGCTAGGATTGTTCAGCCTGGAGAAGAGGAGGCTCAGGGGAGACCTTATAGCTCTCTATAACTTCCAGAAGGGGGGTTGTAGTGAGCTGTGGGTTAGCCTCTTCTCTCGTGTAATCAGTGATAGAACTAGAGGGAATGGTTTTAAGCTGCATCAGGGGAGATTCAGGCTGGACATTAGGAAGTATTACTTTTCGGAAAGGGTAGTCAGGCATTGGAGTGCACTGCCCAGGGAGGTGGTGGAGTCACTGACCATGGGAGTGTTCAAGAAATGCTTCGATGTGGTGCTGAGGAATATGATTTAGCCAGGAAGTATTGGTAATGGTTGGACTAGATGATCTTCTAGGTCTTTCCCAACCTTGATAATTCTGTGATTCAGTGATAATTGCCCCATAAGTGCTTCATACCCGCCCCATAGCTGGCCCATAAGTGCCCCATAGCTGCCCCACAGCAGCCCAATAAGTGCCCCATAAGTGCCCCATAGCTGCTTCATAAGTGCCCCATAGCTGCCCCATACTTGCCCAATATGTGACCCATAAGTGCCCCATTGCTGCCCAATAGCAGCCCCATAAGTGCCCCATAGCTGCTCCATAAGTTCCCCATATGTGCCCATAAGTGCCCTATAAGTGCCTCATAGCTGCCCCATAACGGAACCAAAAGAGCCCCACAGCTTCCCCATAAGTGCCCCATAAAATCTCCATAGCTGCCCCATAAGTGCCCCATAGCAGCCCCATAAGTGCCCTATAAGTGCCCCATACCGGCCCCATAGCTGCCCCATAGCAGACCCATATCTGCCCCATATGTGCCTCATAAGTGCCCCATATCTGCCCCATAAGTGCCCCATAGCTGCCCCATAAGTGCCCCATAGCAGCCCCATAAGTATTCCATAGCAGCCCAATAACTGCCCCATAGCTGCCACATAGCAGCCCCATAAATGCCCCATAAGTGCCCCATAAATGCCCCATAAGTGCCCCATAGCAGCCCAATAAGTGCCCCATAGCAGCCCATTAAGTACCCCATAGCTGTCCCTAAGCTGCCACATAGCAGCCACATAAGTGCCCCATAGCTGCCCAATAAGTGCCCCATAGCAGCCCATTAAGTGCCCCATAAATGCCTCATAGCTGCCCCATGAATGCCCCATAGCTGCCCCATAAGTGCCCCATAGATGCCCCATAGCTGCCCCATAAGTGCCCAATGGCTGCCCTATAGCAGCCTCATAAGTGCCACATAGCTGCCCCATACCAGCCCCATAAGTGTCCCATATGTGCCCTATAGGTGCCCCATTACTGCCCCATAGCAGCCCCATTACTGTCCCATAGCTGACCCATAAGTGCCCCATAGCAGCCTCATAAGTGCCCCATAGCAGCCCCATTACTGTCCCATAGCTGCCCCATAAGTGCCCCATAGCAGCCTCATAAGTGCCCCATAGCAGCCTCATAAGTGCCCCATTACTGCCCCATAGCAGCCCCATAAGTGCCCCATTACTGCCCCATAGCAGCCCCATAAGTGCCCCATAGCTGCCCTATAAATGCTTCATAGCTGCCCCATAATTGCCCCATAGTTGCCTCATAAGTGCCCCATAGCTGCCCCATAAGTGCCCCATAAGTGCCCCATAGCCACCTGTCACGGGTTACTTAGATTTACCTATGCCTGTGACAGGGGAAGCCACCCTTTGGGCCCCCCCCCCGGGGCCCGGAAAGGAGGGAGAAAAGGGGAATGGGATAAAAACAGCGGCAATCTAAGGAGGAAAAACTTATTTTACTAAATATGATATCGAAATACAAGATAACACAATATAATATAATTGAGGCTAACAAATCGAACAAACAGAGAGAGAGAGAGAGTCCCCGAAAACCGAGAGGCCGACTGTGAACTCTAGGCGACACGGCTGGAACGCTTCCCACTCTCCGAGAAGTTCGAGAGAAGAAGGAGGGCACTCCAGCCTGGGAACGAGATTATACAGCGTCCTGGTCCCGTGACTTATCATTAACCCTGTTGTTCTCTGGGATATGTAGTCTTCTTCTGTGGACTGCACATTCAATAGAAGTATCCATACTTTACATGATGTTATGATGTGGAATACTGATAGCAAAATTACAAAATTACGAAACCATGACATTCTCCTTGCAGAGGTGTCCTTGGTTCTCATGCTGTTGATCTTGCTCCACAGCTGCTGCTCTGAACAGCTTTTCTTGTATTCCCACAAGCACCAGTGCAGCCACCGCCCTCAGGCACCCTGGCCATCCCTTACTCACTTCCTTGGCAATTTGCAGCTCAGGGGTTTGGCAGATGACTTCTTTCCTGGCAGTCCTTAAGGTTCAAAGTCCAGCTGTAATCTCATTTCCCAAATATGTCACTTGCTGTTGAGTTATTTGTGCTTTCTGTAAACCAAGAAACTCAGCAAACTCTCAGTCTATTGTACACAGTCCTTTTGTTGCTGTGGCAGCCACGTGCTGCAGTAAAGTTCCACCCTAGGATGGAGGATCCCAGATCTCAGGCTCATGAGTTGACCATCATTCAGCTGTTCTCACAACCCTGGGTAACACTGTCCAGGTTAACTGAGACTCTTCTCCCCATATCAGGGCTTTCCTATTCAAAGGCTAATAACCTTGGGCTTCCTTTGGCCAAACCAGGCAGAAGAGACATCCCTCAAATCCAGAAGGTAAAATTAATCTTTTTGTTCCTTAACTTGGTTAATAAAGTGCATGGATTTGCCACCACTGAGTGTATCCATTCAACTATTCTAGTACTTGCCCTCAAGTCTTGTACCAAACTACAGCACTTGCTATCAAAATTGGAATCCAAACTCCAAAAAGTTACCTATTATTTCTTTTATCCTTCTACAGTCCCATAGCCTCAAAGGGCACCGCTTTACCCTGACTAGGCAAGCTCTTGCTTTTAACTTCTATTTAGGGCTTCATTTTTGGCCCTGATGCCCACACCACCAAGTGTGTCATATTTGAGACTGCTGTAACTCCTGGGGGTACAACATTGTTTTGCCCAATTTGTGTTAAAGCCAGAGTTACAGTTTTTAATCAGTCAATATCGTTGCACTCTTAGCTCCAGTTATATTCAATTTCTTGCCAGAGTAACCTGGCAGGTACAAGAATTTCTGTATTCCTGCTTGTTTTCTTAGCTTATGTTTAATTAATCCAAAAAAGGAAACCTTTTCTCGTTGGGCAGTAGCATCTACTACTGTTACAAAACCATCTATGGGTAGTAAGAAGCACCCATATCCACCAGAAAATGAACCTCAATATCCTGCTTTCCTAAATGCAATTTCCCATTGCAGTTTGCACACTGCTTTCCTTCCAGTGAGGTCACCCCCAAGTACATTGCCCGGTGCAACTCAAGGGTAGGTATGGCCAGCCATACGGACCACAAACCCACACAGAACCACAAGGTATCGCTGCACAGAAGACTTATTAGGACCCTTAGACAAGGATCTGGGGAAAGTCGTATTCTTACAGCAGCTTCTGGGTAAAGCTCCTACCCACAGCTCGGTTCCATTGCAAGAGTTCTGTTCAACACAGAATGTCCTCTGGTGCTGTACCGGAGATTGCCTCTTGCTGGGACATACTCGTGGGGGAGAGGAGTGAAAGGAACGCCAGGACAGCAAGGTAGAGATGCCTGAGCACAGGGGTGTGCGAATGTCCCCAGCGAAGGAAGCAAAGAGAGCCGGCAGAAAGCGATGCTTCATTAGCGTAACACAAACACCCATCCCTTCCCCCCTTCCCCCCTCCCCCGGGTGCAGATGTGCCATGAGAACGAGCTGTGAAACTGCCGAGCGCCTGGCAGCCGGCTCGGGGCGTGCTCGCTGCGGGAATTCCTGCCTTCCTGAGCCTGTGCGGAAGAGGCGAGAGCCTGGCTGGAAGCCATCCGGGCAGCACCGCGGTGGCAGGAGGTGCACCAAGGCCGTCCTGCGGCCAGCTCCGGGCTGAGGGCACTCGGCGTCCTCTGCTCTACGCGACTCCGAGGAGCCCGGCTACCTGCACCAGAGCTGGGAGCAGCCTGCTCCGCACCCAAGGTAGGTGCCCTTCGTGGCTCGCGCAGAGGAGCGCACGCTTCCTGCCCCCTGCCAGCAGCACCGGGAGAGGAGCGGGGAGCGGCCCCGGACGGGGCGGAACCCGCACTGCCGTACCCCAGGCGGGACCCTGGTCCCGGCTCCAGCTCCCGCTCAGCGCAGCAGGTTTGCTGGCCCAGACGGGCTGCAACCAGGGCAGCAGTTCATGCAGCCCGGGCTGGGCTCCGAGGGGCACGGGAATGGGCTGGGAGCTGGGACAGTGAGGAAGGGAGCAGAGGAGGTCAGCGTGCTCTGCTGCCCGGTTGGATCTCTGTAACACAGCGCAGCTGGGGCTGCAGTTCTTCCTCTGGGCCTCGGAAGACACGAGACAGCCTCGCTCTGCAGCTCTGCACGCGTGGATTGATGGAAGCTTTAAACCCCCCGATGCCTCCTTTGGAGTGTCTTAATGTGAAGCCTCCAAGTGGAAATTTGCACTCGCCCTGCTCCTCCTCCCCGGCAGCCTCCAGCTTCCCTTCGGGGACCCTGCAGGCAACATGTGCCTCTGGCGACCCTTGAAATGGCGTTACCTTTTGTTTGCTGAGCGCTTGCCTGATGGCTCAGCTGGGGTTGTGCAAACCTCTGGCAAGGCTTTTGTTCAGGCTGTCCCGGCAGCTGCAGATGCCTTGAGCACACAGCTGCGGGCCCTGAGCACGTTCAGCATCTGCAGCAGCTCTGGCACTGGACTCTGGAACAGACGATGAGAAGCTGGCAGCCTGTGGGCTGACTGGAGCACGTGTTGAGAACACGGCCGAGCAGCAGCAGGTCAGTAAAGCACAGCCCAGGTGCCTTCTGCAAAGGGCACGCGGTGCTGAGAGCGTCCCCTGGCAGTGGGCGCAGTCTGCATGCTCAGCTGAAGAGGGAGAGAGGAATGTATTTATCGATATCATGCAGGTGTCCTGGAGTGCTCTAACAACTGCTTAACAAGGCTGTTGTAACCACGTGGTTGTTTATTGCCTTAATTCTTCCATTTAGTGCTGATACTATTCGATAAGATGCCTTCACGGTTCAGTTAAAATTCCCAGCACTGCATCGGCTGGTGGTGGCTGTGACCGTCACAGGCTGGTTTGGCTGCAGTTGCTGTCAGATACTCTCTCTTCTCAGGAGATGGAAAAATAATCTCCATGTGGTTGGATGTTTTGTTCATTTATTGTTGTGTTTAAGTAAGCCATCCTATTTATTTGAGAAGTGTGAACCATCCAGTTGACTCCTCGCCATTTTGCACTTCCTTACCCGAGGAATGTGAGCCATCACCACTTTTAGGTAACATCAGCAGTAGGTGGTTTTGAGAACTACATCAGTCACCTTTACAGAGTACTTTTCCCAACCCTTTTCTGAGGGCTTGCTTGATTTCAGCAAGCCCAGGGCTACTTCCACTCCTGAGAGGATGTACGGACATCTGCCAGAGGATTTAATCCATTTGCCACCAGGTGTTCCCTCATGGATCTGTGGAGGTGGTGCTCCAGCAGGCTGCTCTGCTGGCAGCTGCCATCTGTGCTGAGGCTTGCTGTGATTGTGTGTTGGGGGCTGCATTCACGGTGTTCTTCCATGAACCAGGTGCTTTTCTGCACCTCCTGCTGGATGGTTGGATGGCCATACCATTTTCTAACAGTATTTCTGCATCTCTTTTCTGGGTAGCCGTCCCCTTTAGGCGTGCTTGCAGTCAATCAAAAGATCCCCCAGTTGGCACAGGCTGTCCTTGTTGCATGTCCTCAACTTCCTTCACCACTCAGACCTCCAATGAAACTCCCCTTTCCCATTCCTCCTGTATCACTCTTCAGTTTCCTTAACTGCAGCTAGGGCAGGCAATAAGCCGTCATTCTGCTGCCTCTGTTTGCCTTAACTGTGTAGAGGCAGTGCCTTTAATTAGTGCTATGGGTGCAGTTTTGCATCTGTTTGGAGCCAAACCCTACAGGTGGAGGATGTGTGGCCTAAAGGATTGTAGGCGACTCGGGGAGGTCTTCGTTTATTGTGTGAATAAGCATTACCTGCATAACTTGCACCGTGTAGTGCAGCAGAAATATTGTGGAATATCAGTCGCTTTTGATTCTGGGAGGACCAGTGAAGTTCTCCTTTGCTTCATATGTCACTTCCAAACCCGACACGATGCTGATAACACCTTTCCCATTTTGCATCCTATTACTGCTCCCAGTGACCTCTGCTTGCCGCTCAACTACAGCAGTTGCCACAAGAACATTCACAGAAGAATTTGGGACGCGCTTCATGTTTCTTGTCATCGGTTTGTTTCCCTTCTTGCCATCCTGCAGACTTTGCCCATTGGTCACAAGTGGATCCAAACACAGCATACACTCCTAAGGGAGAAGCAGGACTATATTTGTTGATATAATAGGGATATGCTGTAGTGATTTAACAGTGACACAACAGGATCGGAGGTGGCTGGATACACTTGGTTATTTACTGCATGGAGGGTAGGGTTACGCACACACCTACAGGAGGCCCTCCCATTGAGTCACGAGGCTCAGAGTAGTTCCCCTTTTTTTCTCATGTCTTCAGTCCACAGAGGTAAGGAGCTAGGATGTGGCTGGATCCTCTCCTAGTCCCAAGCTTGGTCAAGGCTTTGTGTGGAAGGAATCATACGTGCACAGTCCCTCTAAGACAGAACCTTAGAGAATACATGAAAGCTCCAAAGTAACCACGGGTGTCTTACAGAAGATCTGTATTGAGAAGGAGTCTTGATGTCAAACTGCAAGGGATCTCTGTGCAGGTGTGAGCTGCAGAAACAGCCCTGCTCGAGGGCAGGTCCTGTGGTGCAGCCCGCTGCTGTGCAGCAGAGCTGGAGGGGCACTTGGGCTGCTCCCTCTTTTGGGGTAAGATGACTGCCTCCTTGCCGTGCTTTGTCTTAAGTCCCCTCTCAGTCTCAGCTGTTGAACTAAGTGTCAGCTACCAGTTGTTTCAGCCTCCCAGTCTGAGACAGCTTTGTGACGGTTCATCTCTTTGAGCCAGACTGTTTCCTGTGCTGCAGCTCATTGTCTTCCTCTGCAAGGCTGGGCAGTGCCCTGCAGAAGGGCTGAGCTGGGACTGGGACTGCTGCATTCCCTCACAGCTCCCCTGCCATTTCTCTTCTCTCTGCAGGCTCCAGTTCAACTTCTGCCTTCCAGCCGTGATCATCCCAGCCTGCAGGAGAGCAGCAAATGGCCGCAGCACATCCAGTTGTGGTAGGGGTTGGGGAAGCAGGCAGGAGAGGCCAAGGGGCCAGGGATGTGAATGCAGGGGTAGAGGGAGGTGCCCTCAGCCAGCGTGTGTGTGCTGGGGACAGAAAAGCAGCTGGGGTGTGAGGTTCTGTCCTGTGCGAGCTGCTTGCCTGGGCCTTGGCTGTTCCCAGCAAGGAGCCTCTTTGCTTGCAGGAGCCCGTGAGCTTTGAGGAGGTGGCCGTGTATTTCAGCAGGGAGGAGTGGGCGCTGCTGGACCCTGTGCAACGAGCGCTCTACCGGGACGTGATGTTGGAGACATACCAGTGTGTGGCCTCGCTGGGTGAGAGCTTGTCTGCCTTTCCTCCTTGTTAGGGCACCTTTGGCTGTGCAAAATGAGCCTCTGCAAGCCGGGCCTTGAATAAACACCATGCAGCTACATATTGACTTATACCACAGTGCCAGCAAGAAAGGAGATACTGAAAAGCGTGAGTTTCAGAAGGGATTAGTATGCACGGCACTCTGATCAAAGCCACAGAGTCAGTGCTGGCAAGCAGGCATCAGCCAGGAGGGAGAAAACCAGCCCTTGTGTTGTGTGTTGCTTGGTGCCACCAGCTCCAGCTCACAGATGAATCCCTGGTTACTGCTATGGAATTGAGGATTTTCCATGCAATTGCCGTCAACATTTTGATGCCTTGACCACTGGTAGACTGTAAGAAAACAAATAAGCTGTTGTAAAGTTAATTTGAAAGAAAAAATATCCCTTCACAATGTTCAGAGATGTCAAAACATTCTTTGCTCCAAGGGAAGCTGTAGGCACAGTGTCATTTAGACCTAAATGGTGGTTTCTCCTTGGGGAGGGGCACAGAGTGGAACTGTTGAACAGGCACTGTGCCAGCATGAGGGAAATGCTCTCTTGTTCCCTGTTTCTCTCCCTGAAGCTCCACTTCCAGCCCCCAAGCCCGTGGTGATCTCCCTGCTTGAAAGAGGGGAAGACCCCTGGATCCCAGATGTGCATAGCCCTGAGGCCATGCCAGGAGACCTCAGCCCAGGTGAGGTGGTGGAGGGAAGGGGAATGTTGGGGCTGTAAGAGCCTTCTCTGCCTGTGTTTTATTTTGGGCACTGTGTGCTATTGCTGCATTTCCTCTGTCATCCAGCAGCTGATGGGATCAGAAATACAAAGGAGGTTCCGCAGAGAAATTGTGTAGCGGAAATGCAGCGGAATTGCATCTCTGAGGAAGAAATCAGAAGGGATGTCCAGGAAGTCCTGCAGCAAGGTCAGGGTGAGCACATCAAGAAGCCCCTGGGAAAGCATCTGGGAATGACACCGAGGAACCCAGTGGACTTCAACATAGGTCCAAAGCAGCCTGAGGAAACCAGGAGCAAGGATGTGTGCCAGATGAAAAAGCAGAATCCATGCTCTGAGTGTGAGAAAAGCTTTAAACTGGATTCCAGCATCACTAGCCACCAGTGCACGCACTCAGCAAAGAGGCATTACGAGTTCTGTGATTCTGCAGAGAGCATGAAATGGAGACTCCACCCCACTGGCCAGCAGTGCATGTACACAGGAGAGAGAGCCTTTGAGTGCTCTGACTGTGGAAAGACTTTTACGGACAGTGGGAGCCTCACTTCCCACCAGTGTATCCACAGAAGAGAGAGACTGTACAAGTGCCTTGAGTGTGGGAAGAGCTTGAAAGGTATTTCTAAACTCAAAATACACCAACGTGTCCACACAGGAGAGCAACCATGTAAGTGCCCTGAGTGTGGGAAGAGCTTTAAGGATAGTTCTAACCTCAAAATACACCAACGTGTCCACACAGGAGAGCGACCGTATAAGTGCCTTGAGTGTGGGAAGAGCTTCAAAACCAGTTCCAGCCTCACCATCCACCATCGCATCCACACAGGAGAGAGACCGTATAAGTGCACTGAGTGTGGGAAGAGCTTCAAAAAGAGTTCCAGCCTCACCGTCCACCATCACATTCACACAGGAGAGAGACCCTGCAAGTGCTCTGAGTGTGGGAAGAGCTTCAAAATCAGATCTGAACTGAAGGTGCACCAGCGTGTCCACACAGGAGAGAGACCATATAAGTGCTCTGAGTGTGAGAAGAGCTTCATAAGCAGTTCTAATTTGAAGCTCCACCAGCGCATCCACACAGGAGAGAGACCCTGCAAGTGCTCTGAGTGTGGGAAGAGCTTCAGAAGCAGCTCTAAACTGAAGGTGCACCAGCGTGTCCACACAGGAGTGAGACCATATAAGTGCTCTGAGTGTGGGAAGAGCTTCATAAGCAGTTCTAATTTGAAGCTCCACCAGCGCATCCATACAGGAGAGAAACCCTATAAGTGTCCTGAGTGTGGGAAGAGCTTCAGTAGCAGCTTTGAACTGAAGATGCACCAGCGTGTCCATACAGGAGAGAGACCCTATAAGTGTCCTGAGTGTGGAAAGAACTTCAAAAGACGTTCTGAACTGAAGATGCACCAGCGTGTCCACACAGGAGAGAGACCATATAAGTGCTCTGAGTGTGGGAAGAGCTTCATAAGCAGTTTTGCTTTGAAGCTCCACCAGCGCATCCACACAGGAGAGAGACCATATAAGTGCTCTGAGTGTGAGAAGAGCTTCATAAGCAGTTTTAATTTGAAGCGCCACCAGAGCATCCACACAGGAGAGAGACCCTGCAAGTGCTCTGAGTGTGGGAAGAGCTTCAGAAGCAGCTCTAAACTGAAGGAGCACCAGCGTGTCCACACAGGAGTGAGACCATATAAGTGCTCTGAGTGTGGGAAGAGCTTCATAAGCAGTTCTAATTTGAAGCTCCACCAGCGCATCCATACAGGAGAGAAACCCTATAAGTGTCCTGAGTGTGGGAAGAGCTTCAAAAGCAGCTCTGAACTGAAGGTGCACCAGCGTGTCCACACAGGAGAGAGACCCTATAAGTGTCCTGAGTGTGGAATGAACTACAAAAGGCGTTTTGAACTGAAGATGCACCAGCGTGTCCACACAGGAGAGAGACCATATAAGTGCTCTGAGTGTGGGAAGAGCTTCATAAGCAGTTCACATTTGAAGCGCCACCAGCGCATCCACACAGGAGAGAAACCCTATAAGTGTCCTGAGTGTGGGAAGAGCTTTAAAAGGCGTTCTGAGCTGACGCTGCATCAGAGCATCCACAGGAAAAAGAGACCCTGTGAGTGTCCTGAGTGTGGTAAGAGCTTCAAAGGGAGTTCTGAATTGAAGCTGCACCAGCATATGCACACAGGAGAGATACCATAGGTTCTGTTGGACATCTTAGAACATTTTGGCCAGGCCTGCATGCAGGGAGATGCCTGGGAACTTGTCTTTTCTCTCCCTCAGAGAATCCCATCTGCTGTGTTACCAGAATGTCTGCACCAGTGAGCTGAAATGGCAGGAAGCCTTGAGTGTGAGAAGGGCTTTGTGCCGAGCAGAGAGCTCCTCACACTCCCAGAAGAACTTCATGCAAAGCTCAGTCCTCATTAAACATTGCAGTCCACAGGACAGGTAGCTACTAGGAGTGCATCTCCTGCAGGAAGAGTTTCTCTCAGGGCTGATGCCTCATTTCTCATGGGAAAACCCCCAGCAGGAGAGACTCTCAGGATGCTGGATAGCCCGGGGATGAGGGAGACCAATGCTTCTCCCCATGCAGGAAGAGTTTGCAAAGGAGATGGCATCACCGACACCCTCTGCAGAAGGGACTTAACCCAGGAGCTTCAGATGGCCTTTCCTTGCTGCCCAAAGCACTTCTCTCACCATGCCCGCTTTCCACTTCTACTCTTCCCACCAGCTGCTTTTTGATGCTGTTTCCTAGTGGAGAAGTGGTTGTGTAGGGATCTGCTGTGTGTCTGTGTGCATGTGTTGCTCTCAGTCATTTCTGAGCGCACTCATGCATCCCAGAGAAGGGTCAGCAGAGCAGTAAGGTGGCTCTTGGAGGTTTTCTGAGAATCTTCTGTAGTGGAAAGAGAAGGGGGTGAATAAAGTAGCTGAGTTGTTCTGGAGCTTTCTTCACTGTAGTCTTGTTTTTGCTCTTAAAATAAATGTCAGCATGTGGAATGAGGAGAGGGAAAGGTGCAAGCAGGGTTTCGTTTTGGTGCCCTCTCCAGCCCACTGCTTGCTTCTAGACAAGGCATTTCCTTTCTTAATAGAGGAGATGCTCCAGGCCCTTCACCATCTTCATGGCCCTCCGCTGGACTCTCTCCAAGAGATCCCTGTCTTTTTTGTACTGGGGAGCCATGAACTGGACACAATATTCCAGATGAGGCCTCACCAGGGCAGAGTAGAGGGGGAGGATCACCTCCTTTGACCTGCTGGACACACTCCTTTTAATGCACCCCAGGATGCCATTGGCCTTCTTGGCTACAAGGGCACACTGCTGGCTCATGGCCAATCTGTCGTCCACCAGGACACCCAGGTCCCTCTCAGCAGAGCTCCTCTCCAGCAGGTCTTCCCCCAGCCTGTACCGGTGCATGTAATTATTCCTCCCTAGGTGCAAGACTCTACACTTGCTTTTGCTAAACCTCATCCGGTTTCTTACTGCCCAGCTCTCCAGCCTGTCCAGGTCTCTCTGAATGGCAGCACAGCCTTCAGGCGTGTCAGCCAATCCTCCCAACTTCGTGTCATCACAAATTTGCTGAGGGTGGTCACTATCCCCTCATCAAGGTCCTTGATGATGTTTAACAAGACCAGACCCAGTACAGACCCCAGGGGGACGCTGCTAGTTACACGCCTCCAGCCAGACACCGCACCAGCAATGACAACCCTTTGCACTCTGCCAGTCAGCCAATTCTCAACCCACTTCACCATCCACTCATCTATCCCATACTTCCTCAGCTTTGTTATAAGGATGTCATGGGGGACAGTATCAAAAGCCTTACTGAAATCAAGGTAGACTACATCTACCGCTCTCCCCCTGTCCACCCAGCTAGTGACATCTTCATAAAAGGCGACCAGGTTGGTCGAGCACGACCTCCCCTTGGTGAACCCATGCTGAGTACTCCTGATAGCCTCCATATCACCCAGTTGTCTGGAGATGGCATCTAGAACAAGCTGTTCCATCACCTTCCCTGGGACAGAGGTGAGGCTGACCGGCCTATAATTACCCGGGTCTTCTTCTTGCCCTTTTTGAAGACTGAAGTGACATTGGCCGTCCTCCAGTCTTCAGGCACCTCCCCAGTTCTCCAAGATCTCTGATAGATTACAGAGAGCAGCTCAGCAAAGACCTCTGCCAGCTCTCTCAGCACCCGCAGATGCACCCCATCAGGTCCCATGGATTTATTGAACTTAATGTTTCCTAGGCACTCACGGACCACGTCCTCCCCGACTAAAGAGAAATCTCCCATTCCCCGGACTCTCTCATTAACCTCCAGGGTCTGAGATTCCTGAGGGAGAGCCCTTTCACTAAAGACAGAAGCAAATAATCCTACGGGGTTAGGAAAGGGCACAGCAGAGCAGTCAGTGAGGAGCACAAGGCAGTGAAGCGCAGCACGAGCCATTGATTGCCTGCACTGATGATGTTCTGCAGCCACCTCCATTGAGATCTGCGTCCTGAGTGCAGATGGAAAGTGAAGGGAAAGGAGGAGCGGGGGATGGAGGGGCAGGAAGCGCTTGGTGCAGGCGGGAGCAGTTCCGGGCCATGGCGCCATGGGAAGATGATCGTGGCCGGGAGGAGCGGGCTGTGCGCTACCAACGGGGTCGGGCCGCGGTGCGGGGCATGGAGGGATGTCGGGGGAGGAGCTGGCGGTGCTGCAGCACGCAGAGGCGATGCGTGCGGTGCCAGCGAGTGCGTGGAGCTGAAGGAAGGTGTGTAACATGTCCTTGCTCTGGCTGTCAGTGAGCGGGACGAGTCGGGGCTGCAGTTCTGTGCTGGTGTTTGTTGCTGGGACCGGCTGCCTGAGCAGAATGGGGGCAGCGAGAGGGAGGTTGGACAAGCGGCAGCATCCGGAGCACGGCCCGGTTCTGCTGTGCTGATGGTGCTGTACGGCTGTGGGTCCCCACTGAGGGTCGGTGAGGCAGCGTGGCCCCGTGTGTGTTCCAACATGATGTGTGGACGTGGAACGTAATCAGAGTGAGTGGATGCAAATGGAGTCGGAGGTGTTACAAGGAGAGGCTCTGGATTGGAACACGGAGAGCAGAGCTGGTGTGTCCCAGCAGGCAGGCGTAGTCAGGTGCCCTTTGGAGCCTGCTGTTGTTGGCGCTGAGCTCAGGAGCCCCATCAGATCAATGTGGTGCTGCGTGCTGCGTATGGCAGCGCCAAGAGATTCCCTTGTGGGAGAAGGGGGGGGATGAAGGAGGCCGAGGGCCCTATGCTCAGGGCCAGCTCGTCTGTAGCCTCTTGCTGCTGGAGAGAAGGGCTGCCCGCTGGGCACAGGCAGTGCCTTCTGGCTCCCATGCCGTGCCCTTTCCTCCAGCCCCCTCCTCATGCCATGTGGAATGCCAGTGCCAGCAGTGCCAGCAGTTAGAACCCTGTTGGGCCATGTTAGAACCCTGGCCACAGCTGTTACCTTGGTCACCGCTGCCCCACGCAACGCACTCGCCTCTTAGAGCTCCGGCCATTGACAGCCATGTGGGGGCCTAAGAGAGCGAGGCTGGAGGAAACCCAACATTTAGCTGGGAAGATGGCGGCTTCATTTAACATCATCTCCTCCTCTGAGACCTCTGCAGGCCCCTGGTTCCATCTAAACCCTGTTTTTATTGGTGTTTTTCATGTTAAGTTTAGTTGTAGTGTTAGGATTAGGTTATTGTTAGTGTTTTCTAGATAGGAGTAGATTATTGTTCGTGTTAGTGTTCGGAGTAGATGATTGTTCCTGTTTTAGAGTTAGGTATAGGTTTCTGTTCGTACTTAGAGTTAGGTGGGGTCCTACCAGCTGCTGGCAGCAAACAGCGCTCACTCGGTAAGCACACGTCTGCTTTCTCACCCAATGCCATGAGTGCTGCTCCATGAGTGCAATGGTCTGCTGACATCTCCAAGGGATGGGATTTGCATCTTTTGACTTTTCTGTTGCAGATTGTCGAGGAGCAGAGCGTGAGTGGCTGTGAAATGCAATTGGGAAATGCTTCATGGAAACAGTCTGGAGCTGTGTCTGGAGCTTCCTGCATGGCCGTTGTAAGGTAGGTGTGCCTTACTGTAAGCATGCTCTGAAGCAGTGTTGGTTAAGCACAGCTCACTCCTCTGTCTTCAACAGATCAGCTTTCTGCACTCTTTATTTCTGTGGCTGGCGTTGTAGAGCACAGCAGCAGCAAGGCCACGAACACGTCCACAACCAGGTACGTGAACATGAGTGACTTTAATGGCTAGAATAACATTGCTGTTAGTATTAATAAGGCAGTGGTCACGCGTGTGTGCTGGAGCTCAGGGATAGGTTTATTCTTGCCTGTTAAGCTTTTCCCTTATTGACACCCACCCATCCTCTCTTGTTTCTCTTCCCTTTCAGTTGTTTGAAAGCTCCCTGACTGTTTCCCAATTGATTCTTGCAGGACTCGGAGGGTTTTGAGTATCAGACTTGGGAGACAGTGAAGAAACCCAAGGCAAGTGCTGCTCAGCTGAGCAAGAAAGCCAAGAAGGAAAGCAAAAAGAAACGATAAGGGCTTGAGCAGGAAGGCACAAAGGACAGCAGAATCGCCTGGATTGCGTCCTCACAGGTGCACCAAAGGACACACACTGCGTGGTGCGTTTTTCAGGCCTGGCCATGCTTTCCCTTTCATGGACTCCAGAGGGGAACTAAGGAAGCTGTGTCTTTAATCATTACCAGTATCCCGCCTTTTTGATTTCATATTGAAATGTATTTTGGATGCATTTAGCTTCTCTTTGTTGTAAATAAAAGTGAAACAAATATTTGAATGGTGTTGCTGCCTCTTTCAGTAGCTGCTCAATACAGTGCCTGGCTCGGGCTGGCAATTGCAGGGCCATGAAGTGTTCGGCTTCACATCCCTCCTGGAATCACAGAATCACAGAATTGTAGGGGCTAGAAGGGACCTCTAGAGATCATCGAGTCCAACCCCTCTGCAAAAGCAGGCTCCATATACCACAGCTCCAAACCAATTACATGATCCTGAAGCAGTCCGCGTTCCACGACAAAAGCAGCTCCATTTTGTTTAATCTTTCCACTATTTTGACAATGGCTGAAGTATACAGATTAACTTCTGTAGCGCTTATAAATAATTCAAGTTCCTGAAGCCTGCCAATTAGTTCATTCACAAAGGGTTTCCTGTCCCCTTTGCCATATACTAATGCAAGTGCACTGGCATGCTTTTCTGGAGCTGCTTTTGTAAAGTCACGCCACATTTGTCGTGGAACGCAGACTGCTTCAGGATCATGTAATTGGTTTGGATCGTTACGATTGAACTGGGGGCTGTATATCATTTCCATCAGAGCATTTTCTCTCAAAAATTGGATACCTTTCTCTATATCAGTCCATTTCTTTCCATCAGGCTCCAAGTCCCATTTAAAGGGGAATCTATCTCTTACCGCTATCAACATCCGCTTCCAGAGGGTGTAGGACTGATTTTGGCATGTGCCAATACCTCTGTCCACACGTGAGTCCCTGGAAATGCTACCCAGTTGGCGAGCTTCACTGCCATCGAGCCACGCACTATTGGCACCATTGTCCCAGCAGCGAAGTAACCAAGTGACCATATTTTCTTTTGGCTGACGTGTGAAATCCTTCCTTAGATCCCGAATTTCACTCAGTTTAAAAGATCAATCAATAATGGTCGTTATACTTTGCTCACCTTTTGCTCTATCAAGAGTCCCAGGTGTTGATGGTGGCAACTGTGTTGATGAGGCTGCCCCATCTCTAAGTTTGGACTCAAGAAATTCTCGTAAAGAAAATCTGGCTTTTGGCTCCTCTTCTGACTCTGACCCTGACCCTGACGCTTGTGTTATTTCCTCCAGGTAACCCTCCTTCTTTTTCCTCTCTCCAAACTTCCTCTGCTCCTCTAACTTCTTCTGCTCCTCTAACATCTTCTTGTACCCCTCTAACATCCTCTGCTCCTCCAACTTCCTCTGGTCTTCTGAGTCCCCCTGCTCTCCTGAGTCCCCTGCTCTCCTGAGTCCTGCTCTACTAACTCCCTCCGCTCTTCCAACTCCTTCTGCATTTTCTCTAACTGAGTTGAAACTCGTTTTGTCTTTCGCCCTCTTACAGGGGCAACCAACATTGTATCTGGTGTCCCTGATAGTTGGTCCAATTGGACTACATGTGTACCCGGTGGCTGGTCAGATTGAACTACATGCGCCCCCAGTGGCTGGCCAAATTGGACTACATGTGCCCCCAATGGCTGGTCAAAACTATCAGCAGGGGATAGTAGTCAGAAGGTGTCACGGTTTGAACTAAAAATCCACCTGCGTCCGTGACAGGGGGCCGTGGGCCCCGGAGGGGCCCTAGACCGAAAGGAAAAAGTTAATTAGGAAAAGAAAACAGCGGCAACGATCTAAGGAGGCACACTTATTTACTAAATACTATATCGAAATACCGGATAACACAATATAATATAATATAATTGAAAATTGAAAATTGAGCTAACGAATCAAGCAAAATAGGAGAGAGAATGAGTCCCGTAACCGAGAGGCCTACTGTGAATCTAAGCGAACGGCTGAAGGCTCCCACACACTCCCCTGAACGCCAGAACTCGAAAGACGTCAGTCTGTTCTGCGACTGAGTTAATATAGAGTCCAGGTCCCGTGACCTATCGTGTTGCTCTCTGGGAGATGTAGTCTTCTTCTGTAAGTTGCAGATTCAGTAAAATTATTCATGCTTTATATGATGTTATGATGTGGAATACTGATAGCAAAATTACAAGATTATTAAACCATGACACTGATTGAACAAATGAACTGAACTGCTTGTTAAATATGATTAATCGGTCATTAAATCAAACCCTTTTTCAGCCTAAAAGAAAACGGGGGAAATGTAGAGAGTGTTTTTTACAGCTAGTTAGCTGAGAAGGGTCGTAAACATGGTGCAGCTAAGCAAGCAGCCGTAACACCTGCAAGGACAGCAAGAACAACAGGATGCCCTGGGATGGTGAGAAACTAGCCATGGTTCTGGGAACTCAGCAAGGGAGTAGGTTTCAGTTGATAACAACAAGCTGTTAAGATACTTGGGGATGGTATGTAATTGGGAACCAATGATGAGCTCCACTTTTGCAATATGTATGAGCTAATTATCCGTATTATAAAGGTACACGCAGCCAAGGAATAAACGAGATTAGCTGATCATATGTCAATGACAGGTGTGGTTGTTTGCTTTTCTCACATTGTTCTGCAACAATATACAACATATGCAGTTGCTAACATATATGCACAGATACTAATATTTTGTATATCTGCAAAGTCCAGGAATTGTTGCAGGGGTTTTAAAAGCCACAGGGTTTACTGTAGGAACTGAAGCAGCTGTCGGGCTGTTACAGGTGTTGGAGCAACTGCAGAGCTCATTGCCAGAGCTGGAATCAACACGGGACCTGTGGCTGAAGTTGGAGCAGCCACTGGACTCATTGGAGGGGTTGGAGCGACCGCAGGGCTGTACTTCCTGGCACAGTGCACCTTCCCTGGGAAAAATTTGTTTCATTTCCTTATCACAATACTTGGAACAGCTACAAAACCTGTAGCAGGAGTGACTGCAGAGATCATTATGAGGGGTGGAGTGACAGTGGGAACTGTTCAGAGCTTGGAGCATCTGCAGGACATGTAGCAGAAACTCGTAGCTCCTTCCTATGAATATGTAGATGAGTTCATATAGATTTGTTGAATATGTATGAGATTGACTTTGAATTATGTAACAATTCTGCATGCTAGTGTGCAAGACAGGAAGAGTGATTCCCCTTTGCACCCTGCTCTGAATAAACACATCTCTGCTTTATAACCTAATCCTGGGTTATAGAGTTTGATTCCAGAAGTCAGCTTGGTGATCCAGATGGGACAAGCCTGTTCAAAGACAGGAAAGCAATCCAGCCAATAACTGATCATTTTCAGAAACTCAGGTTTTTGATGGAGTGTTTAATCAAAAATACAACGCAGCCATCCTCCTGGTTAGAAAACTGTACAGGAACTACTAGATACTACAAGATTCAAGGACTATCAACAGAACAGTGGAGAACTTATATCCATTGGTACCATATCCGTATACACTGCTTACAAAATTATCAGTGGAATTGGCATGGTCCCTCTTGTGCCATCCCATGGCACCCAGACTGTGTTGCTGCAAGGGTTGGACTGAGGCATCAGCTCTGTCAGCCTCATCTCAAGTTTGTTGTATGACAGCAGCGTCTCCCGGTGGTGGGTGATGAGGTCGTAGAGGCTGTCAAATTCTCAGCTGTCAGTCAGAAAGAAACTGTGGATGCTGGTGTCCTGCTGCCTGTGGATGTGACAATGCTGCACTTTCCTATTACGCCAGATGGACAGAATGCATTCCCCAATGAGTTTTTAGTTCTTCCTGACAAGAAAGGAGACATCAGGTGCCCCCATCTCAGTGCAGTACTCTGTCAGCAGCCACTCAGCAATGTGCCGCCCACCACACCCTGCTCCCAGCCTGCCATGGAACCGTTCCCATGGGAGATGCAGCTCTGTGTTCAAGCTCACCTCCTTTTGCACAGCTCATCTCCCCCAGACATCTCCCCCTGTTGTCCTGACCAGTACAATATAGAGTGGGTTCCATGCACAAGTGATGGGGTCTTAAACCATTTGGCAATCCACCTTCTGCTCATCTGCCACCATTTGGCACTCTGCCGTCTGCTCCTCTGGATTTGCCATCTGCTCCTTTGTCAGACATGAACCCATGGCTCCTTACTGCTCACTTCAAGCCACCTCAGCTTTGCTGGCGCTTGCCTATGGTCTTTACAGCATCTGCTAACACCCATGCTAGGTGTCTGGTTATTATTTTGAGAGGGTCTGTCTGGCATGGATAGTTACAGTCTTTCAGTTTTCTCCCTCCATATCTGTTGAAATTAATTTATGGGGGTGGGGTGGGGAAGAGATAGGTGGTTCGGAGAGCATACAGAAATGGAGGACATGGAAATGCAGGCTTTGTTTCCAGACAGTAAAAATTTAAAATGAGATTAAAAAACAAGATACCAAAAATTGATAGAGGTCTTAGGAGGGCAGGTAGGAGAAGGAGGGTGGGTAAGGGTTCAAAACAAAATAATAGTCCCTATTATGCGCAATATTCATGGCTGAGCACAGGAAAACATACAGGGGAACAGAGGCTCTTTATAAATAGCTGAGCCATCAGATTATGGCTTGGAAGTTATACACCACCACTGAATAGGTAGCACAGCAATGTGAGGTTTGTTTGCAGAATAATCCTAGAACCAGCCCCAAGGTTTCTGTAGTACAAATAGGAAAGGGAATTTACGCTGGGCAACAATAGCAAATGGATTTCTCTGAACTCCCAAGGAAAAGGATGGTTTCATTATATGCTAGCTCTGACCAATACATTTCAGCATAGCCGTATGGGATTCATTCCCTGACCATACTCAGAATGTCCAGGATAGGGAAAAGAGAGTGGATAATCTTCCTAAAAACCCTGCAGTTGTAATAGTTGCAGAAATAAAGGATCTCAGTCAAATGTTTGAAGCTGAGACAGAGTATGGGGATATGAATGCCTGGGTAGAACTGATTAAATATACCATCCAGAATACCAAACATAGCGATTGCTATGCTTCATCATTCATCAGGATGACCTGTAGCTCAGGTAGTACCCCTTCCACTAGGGTGGACTCAGGAACCCCAAGGGATGTGGTGCATGATTGCCCTGTATCAGGAGAAAGCCGCTTAGGGAAACAGAGCCTGTAAATCGCTATCTTTACTGCTCTCTCCAATGCCTGAGGTGGATGCCAAAACCCCTCCTGCATTCCCCATGGCCACGGGTAACCATACAGTTTGCCTCTCAAGACAGGGTGTAAGAGCTACCAGGACTACAGGGAATTTCTCCCTATGCAGTGAGACCTTGAATGTCATGGAAGATTCAGCAGAAAACTACTTGAGATTGGGAATCTGTGGAGCAGATCTCTGGTGCTGTTGCAGTGTGTGGGAAGATCTTACAGTCCACTCTCCCATCTTACTGGGGAGGTACCTGTGTGCTTGCTCAACGAGCTCTACCATTCACCCTGGCATTCACGAAGGGGATGTCACACACCCCCAGAAGGAACAAAAGGAGCTTAGGGTTCTCATTTGATAATGCTGTATATAGATATAGATTTGATGGGAATGCTCAGAGGTTTCTGTGATAAATTTAAGGCAAGAAATCCAATTGCTGCAGGGTTTGAATCACTGTCCTGGTGGGTGACAATTAACAACAATGTGGACTGGATTAACTACATCTCTTAAAACAACAAAAGAGAGAATCTGGTCTACAGGCAATATGGGAACATACTAAACTACTTCATCAAGTATCGATAGATGATACTTTATTTGGATTTACCAAATTGTGTGAAAAACTTACTGCTTGGCTACCACAGTTTGCATGGCTGAAGCAGCTCTTTGTTGCTTTGTATTACTGCAGTCATCTTGCTTGTTTTAATGTACGTTGAAATGAGGTGTGCATTACGGCAGTGTAAAACCAGTGGGAATAGCTGTGAAGAATAGAAAAAGCACAAGCTAAGACAGAAAGTGGAGAGCGGAAGTTATTTGAAATCTTCCCTTTCCCAGAATGTAGCAATCTAGCAAAAGTATTTGCAAAGTCTAAGAAAAGGGGGATAGAGTTTGAACATGGGGACAATCTAAGGCTCAACTATTGCAGAGGGGCTTGGGTAAGCAGGATGTCAGATCAGATAAGAAAAGAATATTTTGAAACTCCATTGTCAGCGTTATGGGGAACACTGGGCAAGGGACCAGCTGGAAACTGTTGCAGGCTGAAGTCAACACACAATTTGATGAACAGCTGTGTGCTTCCTGCTGGATTGTGGGTTTCTGAGAACATCCGACCCCAACAGCTCCAGAAATGTCTCACAAGAAGGAGGACAGACAGAGTAACTGCACGTCCTTTATTCTTTTAAGGTTCACAGAGAGCCTGGTTCATTATGCATAGTGTATTTGGGCTACAATACAAAGGTAAAGGCTGAATAAGAATTGGTTTTAATAATGAGGTTTTAGTGAAAAACATTACAGTATTTAAAAACATAATAATAAGCAGAATAAATTACACATACTAAGTGGCATGAAACAAACAAACAATGAGAGAGAGAGCGACTCTGTAAAAAGCTGCATTACAAGTCATAAATTCCAAAAGACAGGCAATTCACTGCATTTGAAAAACATCTGGTAATCACTTTCCTCACAGCATCCTTGACCTCCCTGTTCCTCATGCTGTAGATGAGGGGGTTTACTGCTGGTGGCACAGCTGAGTACAGAACTGCCACCATCAGGTCCACGGATGGAGAGGAGACAGAGGGTGGCTTCAGGTAGGCATAAAACCCAGTGATGGTAAGTAGGGAGACCACAGCCAGGTGAGGGAGGCACGTGGAGAAGGCTTTGTGCCTTCCCTGCTCAGAGGGCATCCGCAGCACGGCCATGAAGATTTGAACATAGGACACAAATATGAAAACAAAGCACCCAAAAACTAAACCGATACTAAAATTGAGGAACACAACTTCCCTGAGATTTGATTCTGAGCAGGAGAGCTTGAGGATCTGGGGGATTTCACAGAAAAACTGGTTGACAACATTCCCTTGGCAGAGAGGCAGTGAAAACGCACTGGCAGTGTGCAGCAGGGAGTAGAGAAACCCAGCGCCCCAGGCAGCTGCTGCCATGGTGGCACAAGCTCTGCTGTCCATCAAGGTCCCGTAGTGCAGGGGCTTGCAGATGGCAACGTAGCGGTCATAGGACATGATGGTGAGAAAGGAACAGTCTGCTGAGATGAAGAGGAGAAGGAAAAAGAGCTGTGCAGCACATCCTGTGTAGGAGATGGCCCTGGTGTCCCAGAGGGCATTGGCCATGGCTTTGGGGAGAGTGGTGGAGATGCAGCCCAGGTCGAGGAGGGCCAGGTTGAGGAGGAAGAAGTACATGGGGGTGTGCAGGCGGCGGTCGCAGGCTACGGCTGTGCTGATGAGGCCGTTGCCCAGGAGGGCAGCCAGGTAGATGCCCAGGAAGAGCCAGAAGTGCAGGAGCTGCAGCTGCCGCGTGTCTGCCAACGGCAGCAGGAGGAATTCGCTGATGGAGCTCCTGTTGGGCATCTGCTGTTGTTGGGCTTTGAGTCCTGCTCAGAGTGAAGAAGATAATGACAAGTCCATACCATTCTCAGACACACTCCTCCTGCTGTACTGTGAAATGTTTTCATTTACCTTTGGGTAATTTTCATTTAACTCCATAACTTGAATTTATATTCATGAGCTTCACCATCCCTAAAGAAATAGAAGATTAAGGAGCTCTTACTTTTTCTCATTTCATAATCATATCCCAGACTCCTGAATATTTTCCTCTTGGTAACTGTTTACATGTCTCATATCTTCACTCCAACTGTTCTTAGTGCCCCCAACCCCAGCCTCTTTGCACTTCAATATGTTTTAGTCAAATATGCCTGTTTGCAGGATAAGTGCACTATTGAAGTCTGCAGAAAACAAGAAAAACATGAACTGATTCTTTCCTTTTAGAAACGAGAGGCTGAAAGCACAACCTGTGTGGCTGTTCACAAAACAAGCAATTGATTAAAGAAATATTTGGGAGTAACATAGCTGTGTTTTAAATTTTACAGCCTCTATTAGATTTCTACCTCCAGTCCTTTCTGCCTTCGCTCAGATCAAGATATGGAAAATCCCTTCCTTGGCTCTCCTCTTGCAAAGGGCCTTCACAAACATTCAGTAGTGCAGTGGAGCTGTGATCCCCTGCGCCGGGCAGCAGCTGTGGCAGCACAAGCCCTGCCGGGGAGCTCCTTCCCCCCACACAACTCCAATCAGTGCCCTGGGCAGCTCTGCAGACAGGCTGAGTGCAAACACTCAGGGCTGTGCTCTGACACTGCAGCATGGAAGCCCTCAGGTGGAGCAGAAGGCTTTTTCCACAGTAAAGAAACATGCAGTGCCTGCAGCCATATCTTCTACGGGATGTCCCTGGTTTGGTTAACCCTCTATGAAAAGCAGCTGCATGGTCAGCAGTGAGACTTACCTTTTCATGGTCTGTGAGCAATGTTCCTGCTGTGTGCACATAGCCTGCTCACACCGTACACATCCTGTAAGCTCTCTCCCCTTTCTCTCCTCTCCTTCTGTCAGCTGCAGGCTGTGCTGTGCACCAGAGCTGCTCCTGGGCACAACTGTCTGTCTGCAGCACTGCCCACTTGTATGAGCTCCATGTGTCCCAGGAGCCCGGCCCAGCTCAGCAGCAGAGGATGTCATACTTTATCCTTCCCACTCGTCTCCCCTGAGATGTCCCTGTGTCCTCTTTGCCATCAGATCCTGGAAAACAGCCACATCATGATTGTATTTTGAAATCTGATGAATTAAACACCAAATGTACAGTGGTCAGTGACTGATTCCAGGCCTGATACCTGAGATCCTGTGATGAAACAAAATGGGCATACAGGCAAGGACAGAGAGAGGTGGACTGCCACTTTGCAGGGCAGTGATTTAACTGAGGCAGTGCAGGAGTCTCATCCCTAATGGGAAACCCTGGGGCTGAAATGGGATTCAACTCCCCATGGACACACAGTATCATTGGGATTACTCAGGTTCAGCTCCGATGTACACAAGGAGTTGCCTGCATGTGAGCTCCTGCTCTGAGTCCTCGGTCCTTCAGCAGGGAGGCAGTTGCTCGCACACAGACACTGGGCGATGCCCAAGGTGCCTGGGCTGCTCCTGGATGTGTTCCAGTGCTGATAAACTGTGTGGGAAGTCCCTGAGATAGACACCTCTTTCCTGAACATCAGCTGCGGGGCAGAGAGGGAACAGAGGTATTATCGACCATCCTGAATGACAACAGACCCCAGCATTTAGGGCACTTCATTCTGCCTTTGTCTCCAGCTGTACTGAGAATGCAGCGTTACACAGCTGACTAAATGGATGAGCTCACAAAAGAAGAGCCAGATCTTTCTCTGTTCTCCATCTGAGACATATTCTGAAGGTCAAGGCAATACAAAGATAACATACGTCCTTATTCTTCAACAGACATAACCTTAGTTTTCGGTGCGCTCTCAAGTGAATGGCTTCAGAAGCAGCCTAGTGTCTCTGGGCTCTCCCACACACTCACATGCAGCTGTAAATGCAGCACAGCGCCTTCAGGAAAGCCATGCCCATGGTGTATCTGTGCTGCTATGTCAACTGCAAGACCCACAATGGATCTAATGTCTGTGTGCCACCTTCTTCACAGTAATGCCATTAATGAGCTATCCAATCAGGCTCTGTCCAGTGATGCTTTCCAATGAGGATGTTTACTTCTGTATTTTTGCACTAATGAGAACAACAAAACTTGAGGAGCTAGAAATCTTTGTAGAGTTACATGCCTGAGCTCTTGTTTGGACCACAGTGGCAGTGTGAAATGGCTTCTACAACTGCACTGTAGCACAAGGGGTATACAGATTCTTTATCATGGATTGGCGAGGAGACAAGGAAAGGAGAGTGCACTGAGCTCTGCCTCGGGACTACAGAGCAGCCATGTCAGAGCTAATGGAAATGGCCAACAGAGGAGGCCAACAGTGCCTGTTCCTGTCTTCCTGATCAGGGAGAGCAAGTGGAAGGTGCCCTCTGCAGACAGATGGGAGTCTCATGTTGTCAGGCCCTTTTTCCCTTTGGGAGCCTTTTTCACTCCAGTATGTGCTGCAGGGACAGCACAGCAGGGCATGTGCCATCCAGCAGATCCTTGGAGAGCACAGATGGCAGCTTCTTGACCAAGCTATGGGGGAACCAAGGAGTAGAGGTGCTCTGCTGGATCTCATACTCTCCAGCATGGAAGGTCTGGTGGGAATTATGAAGGTCAAAGTGGCATCAGACCACATGTAAAAGACAAATGGATCTCTTGTTATTATTTATTTATTTATGTATTTATTTATTTATTTTGAGGATGTAAGTTTAAAAGATGATCATAGATGTCAATAAAACTGAAACAAAGAATGGAAGACAAAGATAGAAATCAGTGAAAATGTGTTAACCCTTCTCAACACGAGAAATCGTCATGAATCTTGTTCTATTTTTAGTTGTAAATATGAGAATTTGTAGGGATTTTGTGTCTTTTTTTTTTTTTTTTTTTTTTTCCCTATAATTCAGATGCCTTCAGGTACAGAGACACAGACAGCGGTGCCATTGCCCTGTGACTAAAGCCTGGCGTCCGCCGCTGCTCTTCCCTGCTGCCTTGTTGATGTTCCTCACTTTCCAGGTGTCTTCAGCTCTCCTAAATAAATGGCCTTAGTTAAGGGCATGTTTTCAACAGTTCATTTGGAAACACGCTCCTGCCAATGCCCTCCAGATTTCCCCATCCTCTGCTCTTTGTTCAGTCAGATACCTCCCAATTATCTGTCTGATTTCTTACTTACAGGGACATTATTGGAATTTGCTCCATTCCTCAAAATGCTGATGGACTCTGTTGTCAAATCCTTCACAATTTTTTTCTATCTATCCAATCCTATCTGCGTCTAAATATTTTCTTGAACAAATATTCCCTGTAAAATATAAAACTCAATAGACACAGCTTGGACATGCCATGCAGTTGATCACTGAGTTTTACTGTTCATTCAATTGCATCACCTTTCCTTCAGCTTACTGGTCAAAAAAAAAGGGGGGGGGGGAAATTTTTCCTTTTCCATGTGCAGCTGGTTCTTCCTCTTTAAGCTCTCTCTAGATATCTCTCCATTTTGCTGAACAAGTTCTGATAAACTGAAGAAGAGAACAGGAAGGCAGAAGGCACAGGAGGCTCTTTAGGTTATAATGGGCCCCAGGGCACATTCGCTGCTGAGTCCATCAACCTCCAGTGCAGAGAGAAGTTTGCACAGAGTACTCAGCAAGACATAGTCAGAAGCAACAGTGAAGTTTCTTGGAGTATGAATGGGCCCACTGAGGGCCATTAGCAAGCAAGCTTCCCAAGGCACTAATTAGAGCAGATAATTGGAAGCCATGACTCCAGTCAGGCAAAGGCACTGGCATGGTGGCTCTGATGCTAAGAAAATCCTCCTTTATCTTAAGAAGCAAACAGGACAAGCCCTGATTCCCAGACCCTTGGCAGGGAGATCCTGTCTCTCATGTTGGCTCAGGGCCCTTCCTGGGGCAGTGGGATAGAGGTCTATATGATGTTTAATGAAAGACATGGGCACAGAAGATCCCAGGCTCTGCATTGGGGTCAATGATACTGTCAAGTTCATGTCCCATGTGTGCCCTGTGTCTCATCACAGGATGTGGGATGTGAGAAGGGCTCTGTCTAAACAAGCAGTCAATCACAGTGAAATTCTGAACTTCAGATCTCCCAGTTCCAGTGCCCTCCTGTGCACACCCTCCCATTGTTTGATGTCCTTCATGTTCTGCATTGCCCGGAAGTGCACCTAGTGCTCCAGGTGATGCTGGAGCTGCACAGAGCAGAGAGGGACAATCCTTTCCCTCACCCAGATGGCAATAAAATGCCTGATGTGCTCCAGGGTACTGTTAGCTTTCCTGGCTGTCTGGGCACACTGCTGACTCACATTCAATTAGATTTTGACCAGAACCCCCAGTCCTTTTCAGTCAGAACTCTCTCCAGTGTCCCTTATACATTCTGTGTTTATGTCCAGGGTTGCCCCTACCCAGTTGCACAATCAGGCACTTGTTCTTGTTAGACGTTATTCACTTGGTGCTTAGTACCAACTGGTACCCACTTCTCTGACTTGCCCACATCTCTCTGCAAGTCCTCTCCACCCTCAGTGGAGGCAGCAGCACCTCCTCATCTGCTATCATCAGCGAACATAAGCAAAAATTCCTGCATGCAAGTCATCCACAAAAACATAGAAGAGAAGTGGCCCTATAATGGAGCCCTGGGGAACCATGATAGTGACCATCTACCAGGCTGATGGAACCCATTGACTGTAATCCTTTGGGGCTGACCTACTGGCCAACAGCTCACCCACCACATTCTGTTTCTGTCTAGCCGTATGCAGGACATTCTCTCCAGAAGGGTTCTGTGAGAAATAGTCTTAAAAGCTCTACTAAAATTCTCAAGGATAACATCAACTGTCAACCCTTGGTCAACCAATTCACTAACATTGTCATAAAAAGACCTATAGTTAAACAGGAACTTTCCCTCGGGATCTTGTGTTGACTGTGACCAATGAAACAATTGTCCATCAGGTGATTTTCAATCACTCTCACAATCACTTTCTCCATAATTTTACCAGGCACTGGAGTTAGACTGACTGGTTCATAATTGCCCCTGTCATCTTTCTTGCTCTTCCTTACAATGAGACAACATTTGCCAGCTTCTCTTCAACTTGTATGACCATGGATTTATTTAGATGCCATTGAAATGAGAGCCCAGAGAATACTAAGGTGTCATCATTGCAAGAACATACACGTGCCATAGCTTTGCAGTGTATTGAACTCTGGAGTATGCCACAGATGAAGCATAGAGAAAGACTGGCCTCTTCTGTTGGTAAGCAGAGTAACACTGCGTGATACATGGGGACTGTGTCTCTGCTCTGCTATGCTCTGCTCGCAGGGGAAAGGTGCAGGGGGCTGCTCTCATGTCAGTGCTCATATCTGAGGTGTGGGGTCAAAGTGGAGAGACCAGGCTTTTTTCAGCAGTGTGTGGAGACAAGACAAGGGGAAATGGTCAGAAAGGGGAGCATAGGAAGCTCTGCACAAATGTGTGCAAGAACATCTTTACAGTGAGGGTGACAGAGCCCTGGAACAGGCTGCACAAGGGGTTGGGGAGTCTCCTTCTCTGGAGATATTCAAGACCAGCCTGGACGCCCACCTGTGTGCCTACCTGGTGTTCCCCAGGGGTCTGTGCTGGGGCCTGTCCTCTTCAGTATCTTTACTGATGACCTGGATGAGGGCACTGAGTGCATCCTATGTAGGTTTGCAAATTACACCAAATAGGCTGGGAGTGTGGATGTGCCTGAAGTTAGCAAGGCCCTACTGAGGGATCTGGACAGGCTGGAGAGCTGGGCTGAAGCCAATAGGATGAGGTTCACCAAGACCAAATGCCACATCCTGAACTTTGGGACCTGGAATGGACTGCCCAGGCGGGTGGTGGATTCAGTGACCATGGAGGCGTTCAAGGAATAAATGGATGTTGTGTTGAGGGCCATGGATTTGTGGGAGCTATTGGTGATAGGTGACCAGCTGGACTGGATGATCTTTTACGTTTTTTCCTACCTTGGTGATTCTATTATTCTCTGATATCCCGTCTTTGTATGAGTGCCCTCTTTGAGCAAACACTCTCTGGGATGACTCAGAACATGTCTGGAATTAGTCACTGACCACTTGAAATCTGGTGTTTAATTCAACAGATTTTAATGTACTGTCATGATGCTGTTGTCTTTCAGGAGCGGTTGGCCATTAATACCCCGGGACACCACAGGGGAGATGAGTGGGAAGGATAAAAAATGACATTATCTGTTACTGAATTGGGCTGGGCTTCTGGGATACAGGGAGCTCATAAAAGTGGGAAGTGTTGTAGAGAGAATGCTGTGCCCAGGAGCATCTCTTGTGCGCAGCACAGCAGGGCTGGGGCTTGAGCAGCAATTCACATGAGGATAGAAGAAAGGGAGAGAGAGCTTACAGTGTTAGTACAGTGTGAACCAGCTGTGAACGGACTGCAGGAGCACTGATAACAGATCAACAGAATGGTAAGTGCCTTGCAGTAGGCAATGCAGCTGATTTTCCTGGAGGGATCACCAAATCGGGGACATCCCGTAGCAGATCTGGATGCAGGCACTGCATGTTTCTTTACTGTGTTAAAAGCCTTGGGCTCCAGCTGAGGGCTACCGTGCTGCAGCACCAGAGCAAAGCCCTGAGGGCTGCGTGTCCCAGCACGGCTGCAGGCTGTGCAGCCGGGGCTGCAGGCGGGTGCCCAGGGCTGTCCTGCAGAGCAGGGTCCCTGCTGTGCCCCAGGGGCTGTGTGCCGGGTATGGGACTCTGCCGCCTGCCAGGCTCAGCACTCAGCCTGCCCGGGGAGCTGCCCAGGGGAGACGTGTGGGGGGAAGGAGCCCCCCAGCAGGGCTTGTGCTGCCACAGCTGGTGCCTGGGGCGGGCGGATCAGAGCTCCACTGCACAACGGATTGGTTTTTAAGGTACTTTGCAAGAGGAGTGCCACGGCAGGAGTTTTCCATTTCCTGTTCTGAGGAAAAGAGGATTGGAAACAGAAATCTAAAAGGAGCTATCAGAGATCTGTGAATTTTTCTTCAATAAATTGCTTGTGGCCTGAACAGACAGACCTGATGTGCATTCAGTCCCCCCTTTCTCAGAAGATGGAACCAGTTGTAATTAACATCATTTTCTGTAGGCATGAATAATTCACTTATCCTACAAACAGGCAGCATTTTCTAACTGAAACTGAAAGTCACAGATGCTGGGGTAGGGGGCACTAAGGGGGGCACTTGGGGTAAAGATATGAGACACTAAACAGATGAAAATATGCAGGGAGAAGGGATAAGAAAATAAGAGGAAGATTAGAGCTCCATATGCTGCTTCTGCTTAAGGAATGCTGATCTACATGAAATTAAATGCAAGTAATGGTGCTAAATGTACACTGTTGTAGGAGAATGAAAACATTTCATAGTATAGCAGGAGGAGTGTCTCCGAGAATGGTCTGGACTTGTCATTATCTTCTGCACTCTGAGCAGGACTCCAAGCCCAGGAACAACAGCAGATGCCCAACAGCAGCTCCATCAGCGAGTTCCTCCTGCTGCCGTTGGCAGACATGCGGCAGCTGCAGCTCCTGCACTTCTGGCTCTTCCTGGGCATCTACCTGGCTGCCCTCCTGGGCAACGGCCTCATCAGCACAGCCGTAGCCTGCGACCGCCGCCTGCACACCCCCATGTACTTCTTCCTCCTCAACCTGGCCCTCCTCGACCTGGGCTGCATCTCTACCACTCTCCCCAAAGCCATTGCCAATGCCCTCTGGGACACCAGGGCCATCTCCTACACAGGATGTGCTGCACAGCTCTTTTTCCTTCTCCTCTTCATCTCAGCAGACTGTTCCTTTCTCACCATCATGTCCTATGACCGCTACGTTGCCATCTGCAAGCCCCTGCACTACGGGACCTTGATGGACAGCAGAGCTTGTGCCACCATGGCAGCAGCTGCCTGGGGCGCTGGGGTTCTCTGTTCCCTTCTGCACACTGCCAGTACGTTTTCACTGCCTCTCTGCCAAGGCAATGTTGTCAACCAGTTTTTCTGTGAAATCCCCCAGATCCTCAAGCTCTCCTGCTCAGAATCAAATCTCAGGGAAATTGTGATTCTCATTTTTGGTTCCAGCTTAGCCTTTGGGTGCTTTGTTTTCATATTTGTGTCCTATGTTCAAATCTTCATGGCCGTGCTGCGGATGCCCTCTGAGCAGGGAAGGCACAAAGCCTTCTCCACGTGCCTCCCTCACCTGGCCGTGGTCTCCCTGTTTCTCAGCACTGCCATTTTTGCCTACCTGAAGCCCCTGTCCATTTCCTCCCCACTCCTGGATCTGACAGTGGCAGTTCTGTATTCAGTGGTTCCTCCAACACTGAACCCTATTATCTACAGCATGAGGAACAGGGAGATCAAGCACGCTCTCAGGAAGGTGTTGCAGTGAGCACTATTCCAGCTTCCATAAAATGGACAACTTCCTCATAGGATTCCCAGTGATGGTTCTTCATGTTTTATGCATCTTTGATTGTTTGATCATGTGAGATATAGCAACGTGCAAAAAAATGTTATCGAACTTATAAATAAAAATGTATTACACTTATTTCCTACCTAATTTCCATTTTTTCACTCCAAGAGCTCATGTAAACATGTATCCAGATTCCCCGAATACGTTAAAATATACCTAAAAAGGTTTCAAAATAGATTTTACTTAGCTTTTCTTTTTTCCTACTTTGTCTGGATTTGGGGAGGTACAAGCAGCTCAACGTGCTCTTTTCATTTCTGATCTCTTTACACCTCCACAGTGCTCTCAAGTCCTCTCATTTGTGCAGTCCTGAACGTCTTGTGTGTCTCACGACAGTCCTGTTGTCTCTACAGCAGCAATCCAGGGCTGCAGTCAGTAGCCGGCAATATGAACAGGTCTGTCAGAGCTGGTCTCCTTGCTGGCACTGCCATAACAAGAGGGCCCCTTTAGAGCAGGACCAGAGAACTGGAGGGAGGCCTCTTCCAAAGCTGGTGTAAGGAATATACATCAGGAGCTGCTCCCTGAGAAAACCTTGAGATCTTCAGGTGCTCTTCACTGTGTGACCAGATCAGATTGAATAGTCCCAAGGAGATCCGTAAGCATCTCAGGGCAGTGCTGTGGTTTAAGGTTTATGGGTTGAGACAAAGAGAAAAAGAAAAGGATAATAATTATGACAAATGTATTTATACATATATAATATATTTAGTGTATTTTCACACATATACAACATATGCAGTTGCAAACATATATGAACTAATCCCTATGCGCATCTGTTTGCAAGTCCAGGACTAGTTGCAGGGGTTTTAGCAGCCAGAGGGTTCACTGTAGGAGCTGTACTGACTTTCAGGCTGTTGCAGGAGTTGAAGTGACCTCAGAGTTCATTGCCAGAGCTGAAACCACCACAGGAGATGTGACTATGTTGGAGCAGCCACTGGGCTCATTGGAGGGGTTGGAGTGACCACAGGGCTGAACCTCCTGGCACAGTGCACCTCACCTGGGAGGAATTTGTTTCACTTTCTTGTCACTATACTTGGAACAGCTACAGGACCTGTAGCAGGAGTGACTGCAGAGCTCATTATGAGGGGTGGAGTGACAGCGGGATCTGTCCAGAGCGTGGAGTAACTGCAGAACGTGTAGCAAAACCTTGGAGCTGCTGCAGGGTCTGTGCCAGGAGTTGCAGAGGCTGCAGCACTGTCAGCATTTCCAGCTCTCTTCCCCTTGAGGATGCTGAAGACCCACTTATGGGGCTGGGGATGCAGTTATGGGGCTGGGGACTCAGATATGGGTCTGTGCTCCCACTTATGGGGCTGGAGAAGCATTTATGGGATCGGGGATGCAGTTATGGGGCTGGGGATGCAGTTAAGGGGCTGGAGATGAACCTATGGGGCTGGGGAACCACTTATGGGTCACACTTATGGGGCTGGGTACAGGTATGTCAACCAGGGACCCCCATAGTGTCCCCACTGGGGTAACACTTATGGGGCTGGAGATGCAGTTATGGGGTTTGGGGTCTCACTTGTGGGGCTGGGGACGCAGTTATGGGGTTGGGGATGCAGTTATGGGGCTGGGGAGGCACTTATGGGGCTGGGGAGGCACTTATGGGGCTGGGGAGGCATTTATGGGTCACACTTATGGGGCTGGGGTCCCCACTGGCCCTTATGGGGCCACACTTACGGGGCTGGGAATGCACATATGGGGCTGGGGACCTCTCAAAGTCTATTGTTGAGGGTTTGGGGTCACACTTATGGGGCTGGGGACCTACTTATGGATCTGTGTTCCCACTTATGGGGCTGGGGTCCCCATTGGCCCCTATGGGGTCACACTTATGGGTCACACTTATGGGGCTGAGGATGCACTTATGGGGCTGGGGATGCACTTATGAGGCTGGGGATGCACTTATGCGTCACACTTATGGGGCTGAGGATGCACTTATGGGGCTGGGGATGCACTTATGGGGCTGGGGATGCACTTATTGGTCACACTTATGGGGCTAGAATCATACTTATAGGGTTTGGGGGTCTCACTTATGGGGCTGGGGACACACTTATGGGTCTTGGGACTCAGTTATGGGGCTGGGGACCCACTTATGGGGCTGGAACCTCACTTAAGGGTCACACTTATGGGGCTGGGGTCACACTTATGGGGCTGGGGACTCAGTTATGGGGCTGTGTTCCCACTTATGGAGCTGGGGATGTAGTTATGGGTCACACTCATGGGGCTGGGGTTACAGTTATCAGGCTGGGGTCACACTTATGGGGCTGGGGATGTAGTTATTGGGCTGGGGACCCACTTACGGGGCTGGGGATGCACTTATGGGGCTGGGGTCCCCATTGGCCCCTATGGGGTCACACTTATGGGGTTTTGTTCCCACTTATGGTTCCGTATTCCCACTTATGGGGCTGGGGTCCCCATTGGCCCCTATGGGGTCACATTTATGGGTATGGAGCCTCACTTATGGGGCTGGAGTCACACTTAGGAACCCAGTTACGGGGTTTTAGGTCCCACTTATGGGTCTGGAGACCCACTTATGGGGCTGGGGACATCTCCAAGTCTATAGTTATTGGGTTTTGGGTCACACTTATGGGTGTGTGTTCCCACTTATGGGGCTGGGGTCCCCATTCACCCCTATGGGGTCCCACTTATGGGTCACACTCACCTTGTTGCTTGCCGGCCTTCCTGTTGTCATTGGGGTGAATGAGGTCCCATTTATGTGTCTGTGTTCACACTTATGGGGTTTGGGGTCACACTTATGGGTCTGGGGATGCAGTTATGGGTCACACTTATGGGTCTGTGTTCCCACTTATGGGTCTGAGGACCCACTTATGGGTCTGGAGCCTCACTTATGGGTCCCACTTATGGGTCTGGAGCCTCGCTTATTGGGCTGGAGACCCACTTATGGGGCTGGGGACATCTCCAAGTCTACAGTTATTGGGTTTGGGGACCCACTTATGAGTCTGTGTTCCCACTTATAGGGCTGGGGTCCTCATTGGCCCCTATGGGGTCCCACTTATGGGATTTGGGGTCACACTTATGGGGCTAGGGACACAGTTATAGGGCTGGGGAGGAACTTATGGGGCTAGAATCATAAGGTTTGGGGTCTCACTTATGGAGCTGGGGTCATACTTACGGGTCTAGGGACCCACTAGTTTGTGCCCCGGTGGCACAAGTGGTAGGAGTGCCGTGTTGCAACACCGGAGGCCCTGGGTTCGAATCCCCCCTGTGGCTCAAGTGGTAGAAGTGCCGCTCTGCTACACAGAGGCTCGAATCCTGGGGGGTTGGACTCGATGATCTCTAAGGTCCCTTCCAACTCGTACGAGACTGTGATACTGTGATACTGTGATGATACTTATGGGTCTGGAGCCTCATTTATGGGTCACACATATGGAGTTTGGGGTCCCACTTATGGGTCTGGTGACCCACTTATGGGTCTGTGTTCCCACTTATGGGTCACACTTATGGGGCTGGGGACCCACTTATAGGTCACACTTATGGGGCTGGGGACCCACTTATGGGGCAGGGGTCACACTTCTGGGATTTTGGGTCACACTTATGGGGCTGGGGACGCAGTTATGGGTCCCACTTATGGGTCTGGTGACCCACTTATGGGTCTAGGGACCCACTTATGGGGCTGGGGTCACACTTATTGGGACCCCATTAGGGTTTATGGGGACGTCATTAGTGTTTGGGGTCACAGATATGGGGCTGGAGCCTCACTTATGGGTCTCAGTTATGGGGCTGTGTTCACACTTATGAGGCTTGGGGTCCCCATTGGCCCCTATAGAGTCACTTTTATGGGGCTGGGGATGCAGTTATGGGGCTGGAGCCTCACATATGGGTCACACTTATGGGAGTGGGGACATCTTGAAGTCTTTAGGGTCACACTTATGGGGCTGAGGACCCGCTTACAAGTCTGTGTTCCCACTTATGGGTTTGTGTTCCCACCTTTGGAGGCACTTACAGGGCTGGGGAGGCACTTATGGGGCTGGGGTCCCCATTGGCCCCTGTGGGGTCATACTTATGGGTCACACTTATGGGGCTGGAGATGCAGTTATGGGGCTGGAGTCCCCATTGGCCCCTATGGGGTAACACTTATGGGTATGGAGCCTCACTTACGGGGCTGGAGTCCAACTTAGGAACTCAGTTATGGGATTTTAGGTCCCACTTATGGGTCTGTGTTCCTACTTTTGGGGCTGGGGTCCCCATTCACCCCTATGAGGTCCCACTTATGGGTCGCACTCACCTTGTTGCTTGCCGGCCTTCCCATTGTCATTGGGGTGAATGAGGTCCCATGTAAATGGGGATTGGGGTCACACTTATGGGTCTGTGTTCACACTTATGGGTCTGAGGACCCACTTATGGGTCTGGAGCCTCACTTATGGGTCCCACTTATGGGTCTGGAGCCTCACTTATTGGGCTAGAGACCCACTTATGGGGCTGGGGACATCTCCAAGTCTACAGTTATTGGGTTTGGGGACCAATTATGAGTCTGTGTTCCTACTTATAGGGCTGGGGTCCCCATTGACCCCTATGGGGTCCCACTTATGGGATTTGGGATCACACTTATGGGGCTGGGGACGCAGTTATGGGGCTGGAGCCTCACTTATGGGTCACACTTATGGGAGTGGGGACATCTTGAAGTCTTTAGGGTCACACTTATGGGTCTGAGGACCTGCTTATGAGTCTGTGTTCCCACTTATGGGTCTGTGTTCCCACTTACGGGTCTGGAGCCTCACTTGTGGGTCACAATTATGGGGCTGGAGCCTCACTTACGTGTCTGGAGCCTCACTTATGGGGCCTGGGGTCCCCATTGGCCCCTATGGGGTCACACTTATGGGGCTAGAATCATAATTATGGGGTTTTGAGTCCCACTTATGGGTCTGTCTTCCCACTTATTGGTCTGGGGTCCCCATTGGCCCCTATGGGGTCACACTTATGGGTTGCACTTACCTTGTTGCTTGCCGGCCTTCTCATTGTCATTGGGATGAATGTGGTCCCATATAAAGGCCTGTCTCGCTCCAATTTAGGAGTGAGGCAAAGGTTCTTTTGATATGTTATGCCCGGCGTGAGATTAAGAAGAAGAGCATTCAAATGTTGATCCGACCAGTTTATTAGAGGTGATAGACAACTGAGGGGATGGGGAAGGGAGAGCGACGAATACCAAAATTAGGGTGATGGGGACGGGAAAGTAGGCGATAGAAAAAGGTAGAAAAGAGCAAGAATTACGTTAAAGCGGGGAATAGTCACCTCCTGGATGCAGCAGCGACCCGTAGTACGTTGTTATGTTGGTAGGGGAGAGCAGCAGCAGAGTAGCAGGCCGCAAGCAGCAGATCGGTGCAGCGCAGAAGGCGGTCACAGTACCGTGGTCTCAAGAAGCGGAGTGTCGGGCAGCGAGGTCTCACGGAGCAGAGTCTCGAGCAGCAATCCCAGGAGAGACAGTAGGCAGCAGTAGGACAACGGTGGAGGAATCTGAGGTCAGTTACCTAAAAGGTTCTTCAGCATGCAGGCATCTTCTTCAGCATGCAGGCGTTCATGTAGAGAGGCATCTGATGACAGAAAACCTCCTTGTTTCCGTAGTGAGGCATCTGGTATCAGAAAACCCAAATTCGGGGTTAGTCCGTGCCCTTTTTATCCTACTTCTTCCCAGCCTTCGTGACATTTCTGGAAGGCTCGGGTCAGAGTCATGTGAATTCCTCGGAGATGGCCATCTTCCTTGAGATAGGCCCACACAAAAAGACCACTTTAGGGCCATTAATCAGCATCTTATCTCTCTTATAGCTCCCAGACTTGTCCATCTCTTGAACAAAGGGATTTCTCGAACCTTGGTTCCTGTGTGTCTCAGACAAAGGGAGTCCTGGAACCTTGGCCAGGACTTGCCTGAACTTGTTCATTTCAGCAAACTTTGAGACAGTAATGTAAAAAGCATGGCCTCTTACACCACCCCATGACTCAAAGTTTGCTTAAAAAATGGACCACTGCTGATCCAGGATGGTGAGAAAAAGATAGCAAGCATGAGGGAAAAGGAAGGTGAGGGTGGTTTAATACAATGATTACAAAAGATCTCTTGATGTGCTCAACTTCTCCATCACTTGAGGAGGTTACAAAATACATGGACAATACAACACATTGGATAAGTTCAATGAAACGTGATATCATACACAAAACAAACATGAAAGTTGCAACAACACACAATAGATATAATAAGATGAGTTATACACACAGTCCACCTGGAAGCCAGGAAAAAAGGTCAAGGTCTGGACTTTTCCAAGTTTGGACAGGAACATGTCCTATTTTCTGTATACCTTCAGCAATTGGTTTAATTTTACCATTATCAATGTTTAGACAACAGGTGGAATCATTTAATTTGACACAGGCACCTCTCAGTGATTCTTCAGGAGGGGTGAGACAAATATTACATAATGAATAAAAGGTAGAAAGTGAGAAGGAACAGCCATACACTGAAAACAACCATACATTTAACAATGACCAATAGCAATAAATAAACAAGTAAAACAATAGGGATCTTTGTGTCAGAAGAACTTTCCACTTGAGCATTTCCAAAATAGTTCAATTGCTGAGAGATATAAATACTAGTCTGGCAAGTTTAAGAACTGTTATAGTCACAACATAGTGTAGGATACCCCAGAATTTAAATCATAGGCAGTAATCCCAGAAACATACATGTTTCTTGTCAAAAACTCAGACACTTTCCAACAACCATGTTTTGAATGGAACTCCTGGACTGATGAGGCACTGAAAAGCATCAGTGCAAAGGATTTTATGATAAATTTCACTTTTGTGACTACATCTAACATATATTAGATGGGTTCCATTGCTCATTTCCCAATTCATTAGGAATTTGGAAACACCATGGAGTTACATGCAAATCACCATCAAGTTTGACCAAAAGAGGTGAAATAAGGGGTCAAAAGGAATGATTACCACTGTGCAAAGAGTACAAGAAAGCCAGGATGACCTGAAAAAAAACAACCTCTGAGCCCAATTGTGAAGTTTAAACAGATCCAAAGACTGATATCAATCACAACTCACAACTACAGCAAACAAAAACATAATACTATTGCAACCAAATATGTAATAAAGAGATATATCAGTATTCTAGCATGATCACATCTTCAATTTTTCTGTCATAAAACACAAATGGTTAAAATCAGCTACAAGCCATTCTGTTCCGTGAAGGTCCCACGGGGATCTTCTGTAAAATAAAGCAAGACAACTTGCCCTTCGGGGGCTTTGTTAATACAATTATCTTCTCCTTTTGTTGTGAGCTTTCTAACACATCCACCCTTCACTGCTTCCCCCCCTCCCCCCCCCCCCCACCTCCCTCTCCTCTGGGGGAGGGGGCGAAAGTATCAGCTTTCCTTGGGCTTTTGTTCTGGCCACAAGTTAACTAATTTCTCTAGCCTGACTGTGGGTAATCCATTCATCAAATCTCGTGGAACACCCTTTTGCCAGTCCAGTGTCCAGAGACGATTACGTTTATGATCAATATTTCTCCTACCTGTTCTTACTGGCAATGAGACCCTTCCATTTCCACTAAGCTTTGGGCTAGGTGGCCTAGGAGCAAGGGTGGTTGCTGCGAGCCTTACTTCCCCTGGCTCAGATTTACTGGAAGAAGCCACAGGCCCATACTTCCTTTCATAATTAATCAACTCTTGGGCAACCTCCCCCCATGTCCATACATTGTACCCTGACTGCAAATGGCCGGAGGTGCCAGTTCCTTCTAATGCTGGCCGGGTTCTTTCTCCCTGAGGCATAGCTTGTATTTTTCCCTGTAGTTGTATACCTATGGGTTTCAGCGATTCTGGAAGCCCCCTAATTAAAGGAGTCATCCTTTCAGGATCCACAGGCATCATCATAGGTGATTCGTGCCATGGCTGCAATTTCCTGTCATACATCATTTGCAGGCAAGCGGACTTTTGGACACTTTCAACCAATTGGTCAACTGTCCCATCAATGGCAAGAGGGTCTCCCCTTTCTAAAGGGTTGAGACCACCAGCCCAGTAAGCAGCCCTTTGTGTTAGGGACCAGGGAACACGGTTATTACCAGTAGTCAAAAATACTCCTGGCCCCCAATAACCCTCAGCCTCCTTTTCGGTTAACATTATTTTTTCTCCACCAGTTAGACTGACTCTCCATACATATTCTGTTTCCGATTCCTTTGGAGAGTGGCTAAAATCCTTTTTCAGTTTTGCTAATTCAGTGGCAGAAAAGGGAATTTCTTTAACATTCATTTGAGGATCCAGGTCCTCTCCATTATCAAAGGTATCTTCTGTTTTTATTAGAGGGCGCAGAGGGGCTATTGGGGTTTCAATCTTATCAAAACTTTGTTTTGCTTCTTTCAGTTCTTCCTGAGGATACAGTTTTTCTTGTGGTGCAACATGAATATCAGTGTCACCCGTATCTTTATATGTTAAAATTTCCTTAAAAGCCATTTGTAACAAGGCCGAATTATGTCTCTCTCTTTCCAATTGTACTTCTAGATTTCCAATTTGGTTTTGCAAGGCTTTCACGAGTTCCTGGGTTGTTTTAACTGTTTCTTGTAACGACTGTATAGTCTGGTTTTCCGCCTCAAACTGCTGGTCTCGGAACTCTACGGCTGCTTTTAAAGCAGCACCCAGTACTGCACAAATAAATGATTTGCCTTTCTGTAGCAAAGTATTCCCTTTTCATCTACTATGGGGTCCCTTTTCACAATTCACTGACACTTCATGATGGATGGGCAAGGAAGATGAGGAAAGGCAGCTGCCCTTTGAGAGAGTGCACTGAGCTCTGCCTGGGGATGGCAGAGGAGCCAGCTGAGAACTGATGGAAAAGGCACAAAGAGGAGAGCGGCAGATTCTGTTCCTTGCTTCCTGATCAGGAAGAACAAGAGGAAGAGGAAAGGCAGGTATGTGAGTTACAGCTGGGATGGAATTGTTTTCTTCAGACATTCCGCTATGGTGCAGTGTTTTGGTTCTAGGAGAAAACCATTGATAACACTCTGATGTTTACAGCTGCTGCTAAGCAGTGTTGTACAGAGCCAAGGCCATGGTCAGTAGAGGGCACATGGAGCTGGGAGGGAACAGAGTGAGGACAGCTGACTGAAAGTGGCCAAAGGGATGTTCTCTATCAGCTGACAGCAAGCAGAAATTGTATTGAAAGGGGTGGGAGTTCATCTCAGTCTCTTCACTGCCCAGGGCCCAGCTGAGCATCAGTCTGGTGGTACTGAGCAAGTGATTGTTTATCCGCTGTTAAATACTATTCCATATCAACGGATATATAGTGATAACTATTACTCCTCTCCTTTTATCTCTCTTAGTAAATTGCTTTGTTACAACCCACAAGTTGTACTTTTTTTTCCCAGTTCTCTTCCCCATCCCATTAGGAATGGGGCAGTGCACCAAGCACTGTGTGCTGCTGAGCCACATGTTGGGTTCAACAACCACTGTCATTTTGGTGCCTGATGTGAGGCTCCAAGGGTTGAGATAACAGCACATTTGTCCAGATCGAGTTAACTCAGGGCTTTGTGGGAGCTGGAGAACTGCTGGCCATGATGCTGATAGTTTCCCTATGTGTGGAGCTTGCTGAGTCTTCTCATGAAGCTGCATTGCACAGCTCCTTGCTTGCTGCTTGTTTGCCCTGCTGCATTATTTGTCAACTCTGGATTCTGGATTAGGGTATTTATTTTGCTATGCTGTTTGACCTCGTTTTGTATTATGATAAAATTGGCAGCTGACAAAGTGTAGTTTTGTGCACATTCAGCTCTGTGATCATCTTTGGGTTTTGGAAGTAATATTGTTGGTATGATTAGAAATTCCACATTTTACATAGTCTCCTCTGGGAGCCCAGGGGTGTTCAAGGAGTGACTGGTTACTGTATTGAGGGACATGGTTTAGTGGGAGCTATTGGTAATAGATGAACAGTTGGACTGGATGACCTTTTAGGCCTTTTCCAACCTTGGTGATTCTAGAATTCTAGGACTGAGGTTAAACATTATTCAGGAATATCACTGAGAGATCTGTTTCAAGGTGAGAAGGCTCTGCATGGCAAGGGGTGTGGGACGGTCTGGGCAGCTGCCTGGAGCAGTGGGCACCCCCAGGGCTTTGGAACTTCATCTCTGGGCAACTGCAGGATCCTGAGAAACTGGTAGAATATTGGGGGCAGGTCTGCTGTGGCTCTGGTAGCCCCCAAGAAACACACATGACTGCAGTGTGCCAGATCCAGAGAGCTGGAAATGCTGACAGTGCTGCAGCCTCTGCAACTCTTGGCACAGACCCTGCAGCAGCTCCAAGGTTTTGCCACATGTCCTGCGTTTGCTCCATGCTCTGGACAGATCCCGCTGTCACTCATCCCCTCATAATGAGCTCTGCAGTCACTCCTGCTACAGGTCCTGTAGCTGTTCCAAGTATTGCTATAAGAAAATGCTACAAATTCCTCCCAAGGGAGGAAGTACAGCCCTGCGGTGGCTCCAACCCCTCCAATGAGCCCAGTGGCTGCTCCAACATAGTCACAGTTCCTGTGGTGGTTCCAGCTCTGGCAATGAACTCTGAGGTCACTTCAACTCCTGCAACAGCCCGACAGCCACTTCAGCTCCTACAGTGAACCCTGTGGCTGTTAAAACCCCTGCAACTAGTCCTGGACTTGCAAACAGATGCGCATAGGGATTAGTTCATATATGTTTGCAACTGCATATGTTGTATATGTGTGAAAATACACTAAATATATTATATATGTATAAATACATTTGTCATAATTATTATCCTTTTCTTTTTCTCTTTGTCTCAACCCATAAAACTTAAACCACAGCACTGCCCTGAGACGCTTACAGATCTCCTTGGGACTATTCAATCTGATCTGGTCACACACTGAAGAGCATCAGAAGATCTCGAGGTTTTCTCAGGGAGCAGCTCCTGATGTATATTCCTTACACCAGCTTTGGAAGAGGCCTCCCTCCAGTTCTCTGGTCCTGCACTAAAGGGGCACTCTTGTTATGGCAGTGCCAGCAAGGAGACCAGCTCTGACACAGCCGTTCGTATTGCCGGCTACTGACTGCAGCCCTGGAGTGCTGCTGTAGAGACAACAGGATGGTCGTGAGACACACAAGACCATCAGGACTGCACAAATGAGAGGGCTTGAGAGCACTGTGGTGGTGTAAAGAGATCAGAAATGAAAAGAGCATGTTGAGCTGCTGTCTGTGGCTGTACCTCCCCAAATCCAGACAAAGTAGGAAAAAAGAAAAGCTAAGTAAAAGTCTATTTTGAAACATTTTTAGGTATTTTTAACGTATTCAGAGAATCTGGATACATGTTTACATGAGCTCTTGGAGTGAAAGAATGGAAATTAGTTTGGAAAGAGGTGTAATACAATTTTATTTTTAAGTTCAATAATATATATATAGTTTTTTTGCACGTTGCTATATCTCACATAATCAAACAATCAAAGATGCATAAAATATAAAGAACCATCATTGGGAATCCTATGATGAAGCTGTACATTTTATGGAAGCTGGAACAGTGCGTATTGCAAGATCTTCCTGAGAGCGTGCTTGATCTCCCTGTTCCTCATGCTGTAGATAACAGGGTTCAGTGTTGGAGGAACCACTGAGTACAGAAGTGCCATTGTCAGATCCAGGAGTGGGGAGGAAATGGTCGGGGGCTTCAGGTTGGCAAAAATGCCAGTGCTGACAACTAGGGAGACCACGGCCAGGTGAGGGAGAAATGTGGAGAAGGCTTTCTGACGTCCCTGCTCAGAAGGCATCCTCAGAACAGCCATGAAGATCTGCACATAGGACACAACTATGAAAACAAAGCAACCAAAGCCTAAACTCACACCAAAAAAGATAAACACAACTTCCCTGAGATAGGATGCTGAGCAGGAGAGCTTGAGGATCTGGGGGATTTCACAGAAAAACTGGTTGACAACATTGCCTTGGCAGAGAGGCAGTGAAAACGTACTGGCATTGTGCAGCAGGGAATGGAGAACCCCAGTGGCCCAGGCAGCTGCTGCCATGGTGGCACAAGCTCTGCTGTCCATCAAGGTCCCGTAGTGCAGGGGCTTGCAGATGGCAACGTATCGGTCATAGGACATGATGGTGAGAAGGGAAAACTCTGCTGAGATGAAGAAGAGAAACAAAAAGAGCTGTGCAGCACATCCTGCATAGGAGATGGCCCTGTTGTCCCAGAGGGCGTTGGCCATGGCTTTGGGGAGAGTGGTGGAGATGCAGCCCAGGTCGAGGAGGGCCAGGTTGAGGAGGAAGAAGTACATGGGGGTGTGCAGGCAGCGGTCGCAGGCTACGGCTGTGCTGATGAGGCCGTTGCCCAGGAGGGCAGCCAGGTAGATGCCCAGGAAGAGCCAGAAGTGCAGGAGCTGCAGCTGCCGCGTGTCTGCCAACGGCAGCAGGAGGAACTCGCTGATGGAGCTGCTGTTGGGCATCTGCTGTTGTTGTGCTTGGAGTCCTGTTCAGAGTGCAGATGATAATGACAAATATAGACCGTTCTCAGAGACACTCCTCCTGCTATAACATAAAATATTTTCATTCTCCTACAACAGTGTACATTTAGCACCATTACTTGCATTTAATTTCATGTTGTTCAGCATTCCTAAATTAGATGCAGCATTTGGAGCTGTAACCTTCCACTTCTTTTCTTATCCCTTCTCCCTGGATATTTTCATCTGTTTCATGTCTCATATCTTTACTCCAGGTGCTCTTAGAGCCCCAAAAACAGCCTCTGTGCCATTCAGTGTGAATTCTAAAAGACTGCCTGTTTGCATTTTAAGTGAATTATTCATGTCTACTGAAAATGAGGATATTTTCTGTTGGTTCCATCCTTCAGGAAATGGGAGACTGAGAGCACATCATGTGTGACTGTTCTGAAAACAATCAATTGAGTGAAGAAAAATTCTCAGAGCTGTGACAGCCCCTTTTACATTTCTGCCTCCAATCCTTTCTACGTTCCCCCAGAACAGGAAATGGAAACCCTCTGCTTTGGCTCTCCTCCGGCAAAGCAACCTCACAATCATACTGTTGTGCAGTGTAGCTGTGATCCCCTGCCCCAGGCAGTAGCTGTGGCAGCACAAGCCCTGCCAGGGGGCTCCTTCCTCCCACACGGCTCCCCGCAGCGCCCTGGGCAGCTCCCCGGGCAGGCTGAGTGCTGAGCCTGGCAGGCGGCAGAGTCCCATACCCGGCACACAGCCCCTGGGGCACAGCAGGGACCCTGCTCTGCAGGACAGCCCTGGGCACCCGCCTCCAGCCCTGGCTGCACAGCCTGCAGCCGTGCTGGGATATGCAGCTCTGCCCCCCATCTCTTATGCTGCAGCACAGAAGCCCTCAGGTGAAGCAGAAGTCTTTTTTCCACTGTAACGAACATGCATTACCTGCAGCCAATCTGCTACGGAATGTCCCAGATTTAGTTAACCCTCAATTAAAAGCAGCTACATTGCCTACTGCATGAGACTTACCGTGTCGTGGTCTGTGAGCAATGCTCCTGCAGAGAGCTCGCAGCCCACTCACACAGTACATATCTTGTAAGCTCACTCCAATTTCTCTCCTTCTGTCACCTGCAGGCTGTGCTGTGCACAAGAGCTGCTCCTGGGCACAGCTGTCTCTCTACAGCACCATCCACTTTTATGAGCTCCCTGTGTTCCAGGAGCCCAGACAAGCAAGCAGCAGATGGTGTCATTTTTATCCTTCCCACTCATCTCCCCTGACATGTCCCTGGGTCCTCATGGCCAACATCTCCTGAAAGACAACAGCATCATGACTGTGTTTTGAAATCTGCTCAATTAACCACCACATGTCCAGTGGTCAGTGACTGATTGGAGACATATAGCAAGCACTACCAGAGTACATTTGATGAAGCACAAATGGCACTCAGAGAAGAACAGGGAGGTTTGGATTTTCCCTGTGCAGGGCAGTGATCCAGCTGAGGCAGAGCAGGAGTATCATCCCTTGACAGAAATCCTGGAGCTGAAATGGGATTCAGCTCTCTACACACCCACAGGAGCTGGGATTCCTCTGATTCAGTTCAGAAGAGCACAAGCAGTTGCCTGCATGTGAGCTCCTGCTCTGAGTCCTCGGTCCTTCAGCAGGGAGGCAGTTGCTCACACACAGACACTGGGTGATGCCCAAGGTGCCTGGGCTGCTCCTGATGTTTGCAAGTGCTTGTAAACTGTGTGGGAAATCACAGAATCACAGAATTGTAGGGGTTGGAAGGGACCTCTAGAGATCATAGAGTCCAACCCCCCAGCCAAAACCTCAGGTATTTATAAACCTGGATCAAGTCCCCTCTCAGCCTTCTTTTTTTTCTAGGCTAAACAGACCCAGTTCCCTAAGTCTCTCCTCATAGGGGAGATGCTCCAGGCCCTTCACCTTCTCTGTGGCCCTCCGCTGGACTCTTTCCAAGAGATCCCTGTCTTTTTTGTACTGGGAGCACAGAACTGGACACAATATTCCAGATGAGGCCTCACCAGGGCAGAGTAGAGGGGGAGGATCACCTCCTTTGACCTGCTGGACATGCTCTTTTTAATGCACCCCAGGATGCCATTGGCTCTTTTGGCTACAAGGGCACACTGCTGGCTCATGGTTAATCTGTCATCCACCAGGACGCCCAGGTCCCTCTCAGCAGAGCTCCTCTCCAACAGGTCTACCCCCAGCTTGTGCTGGTGCATGCAATTATTTCTACGCTCATGCAAGACTCTACACTTGCTTTTGCTAAACCTCATCCGGTTTCTTACTGCCCAGCTCTCCAGCCTGTCCAGGTCTCGCTGAATGGCAGCACAGCCTTCAGGCGTGTCAGCCAATCCTCCCAACTTCGTGTCATCAGCAAACTTGCTGAGGGTGGTCACTATCCCCTCATCAAGGTCCTTGATGAAGATGTTGAACAAGACCGGACCCAGTACGGACCCCCGGGGGACGCCGCTAGTTACAGGCCTCCAGCCAGACACCGCACCACCAACAACAACCCTCTGCACTCTGCCAGTCAGCCAATTCTCGACCCACTTCACCATCCACTAATCTATCCCATACTTCCTCAGCTTTGTTATAAGGATGTCATGGGGGACAGTATCAAAAGCCTTACTGAAATCAGGGTAGACTACAACTACCGCCCACCCCGTGTCCACCCAGCTAGTGACATCTTCATAAAAGGCGACCAGGTTGGTCGAGCATGACCTCCCCTTGGCGAACCCATGCTGGGTTCTCCTGATAACCTCCTTATCACCCAGTTGTCTGGAGATGGCATCCAGCACAAGCTGTTCCATCACCTTCCCTGGGACAGAAGTGAGGCTGACTGGCCTATAGTTACCCGGGTCTTCCTTCTTGCCCTTTTTGAAGACCGGACTGACACTGGCCATCCTCCAGTCTTCAGGCACCTCCCCAGTTCTCCAAGACCTCTGATAGATTACAGAGAGCGGCTCAGCAACGACCTCCGCCAGCTCTCTCAGCAACTGCGGATGCACCCCATCAGGTCCCATGGATTTATGGACCTTAATGTTTCCTAGGCACTCACAGACCACCTCTTCCCTGACTAAAGGGAAATATCCCATTCCCTGGACTCTCTCATCAACCTCCAGAGTTCGGGATTCCTGAGGGAGAACCCTTTCACTAAAGACAGAAGCGAAGAAGGCGTTCAGTATTTTCGCCTTCTCAGCATCCCCTGTTACCAGAGCGCCCCCCTCACTTAGTATGGGGCCCACATTCTCCCTAGCCTTCCTTTTGCTGTTAACATATTTAAAAAAGCCTTTTTTATTATCCTTTATCTCCTGAGCTAGATTCAACTCTAGGTGGGTTTTGGCCTTCCTGGTCGCATCTCTGCAGTCCCTGACTACATTCTTGTATTGTTCCCAAGTGGTAAGACCCTTTTTCCACATATCATGTACTTTCTTCCTTCCACGGAGCTGGCACATGAGCTCCTTACTCATCCACACAGGTCTCCTTGCACCTTTTCCTGATTTCTTAGTCACAGGGACTCACCAATCCTGAGCTTGGAAGAGGAGCCGTTTAAACACTAACCAGCTCTCACAGGCCCCCTTGCCTTCTAGCACCCTGGCCCATGGGATAGCCCCAAGTCGGTCCCGAAGGAGATCAAAGTTGGCTTTCCTAAAGTCCAGGGTAGCAGTCCTACTTTTTGCTTTGCTTCCTCCACTCAGGATCTCAAACTCCACCATCTCATGGTCACTACATCCCAAGCTGCCCCCAACTTTTACTTCCTTAACAAGTCCTTCCTTATTGGTGAGAATCAGGTCCAGCAATGCCCCACCCCGCGTTGGTTCCTCTACCACATGCATGAGGAAGTTGTCTTAAATGCACTGCAAGAATTGTCTGGACCGCGCATGCCTGGCCATGTTGGTTGTCCAGAAAATATCTGGATAATTGAAATCCCCCATAAGCACCAGTGCCTGGGAGTGTGCCGCTACTTCCAGTTGCTTATGGAAGGCCTCATTGACCTCCTCCTCCTGATCAGGAGGCCTGTAGTACACACCCACAACAGTGTCCCCTTTGCCAGCCTGGCCCTTGATTCTCACCCACAAGCTCTCGACTTCTACATTACTCTCCCCCAGGTGGAGTTCAATACATTCTAGCTGCTCTCTCACGTAAAGAGCAACTCCACCACCCCGCCTTACCAGCCGATCTTTCCTAAAAAGCACATAGCCCTCCATGACAACATTCCAGTCATGCGAGCTGTCCCACCATGTCTCCGTGATCGCAATGAGATCATGGCCACGTGACTGTACGCAGAACTCCAATTCTTCCTGTTTATTCCCCATGCTTTGCGTGTTGGTATAGAGGCACTTGAGAGAGGCAGCATCTCTCCACCCCTCTCCATGCCTTTTAACTCCATTGTCTGCACCCAGCGAGTTCTGCTTTAAGACCTGAACTGCCGCCTCAGACCCAGTGACCCTTGTTTTGTCCCCTTCCCCCATCCTACCTAGTTTAAACACCTGTCAATAAGTCCTGACAGTTCCTCACCTGGAACCCTCTTACCCCTTTGAGACAGGCCGCTTCCGTCTGCAGCTGTCATGCCAGGAGCCGAATAAATTGCCCCATGATCAAAAAAACCAAGACTCCTATGTCTGCACCAACTCTTTAACCATTTGTTTAAGAGGTGGGTTTTTAGGCCCAACTCAGTATCCCTCCCTGCCACTGAAGGTACAGATGCAATAACCACTTGCACACCTGTTCCTTCGATTACCCGCCCCAGTCCCCTGAAATCATCTTTGATAGCCTTCAGGCTTTTGTAACTAACTTCTTCACTGCCAGCCTGAACTATCAGCAGGGGATAGTAGTCAGAAGGTGTCACGGTTTGAACTAAAAATCCACCTGCGTCCGTGACAGGGGGCCGTGGGCCCCGGAGGGGCCCTAGGCCGAAAGGAAAAAGTTAATTAGGAAAAGAAAACAGCGGCAATGATCTAAGGAGGCACACTTATTTACTAAATACTATATCGAAATACAGGATAACACAATATAATACAATGTAATTAAAAATTGAGCTAACGAATCAAGCAAAATAGGAGAGAGAATGAGTCCCGTAACCGAGAGGCCTACTGTGAAATCTAGGCGAATGGCTGAAGGCTCCCACACACTCCCCTGAACGCCAGAACTCGAAAGACGTCAGTCTAGTCTGCGACAGAGTTAATATAGAGTCCAGGTCCCGTGACCTATCGTGTTGTTCCCTGGGAGATGTAGTCTTCTTCTGTAATTTGCAGATTCAGTAAAATTATTCATGCTTTATATGATGTTATGATGTGGAATACTGATAGCAAAAATTACAAAATTGTTAAACCATGACAGAAGGGCAGATCAGACTGGGAAGTCTCCCAGCAATGTCCCTGACCGGTGCCCCGGGGAGGGAGCACACCTCCCTGTGGGTAGGGTCAGGCCGGCATATAGGGCCTTCCATTCCTCGCAGAAGGGAGTCACCTATGACGACTACCCTTCTATCCTTCCGTGTGGAAGAAGTTTTGAGGCGCAGGTGTGTCCGCTTCCCCTGAGGCACCCTCACAGGTGGGGCTGCTTCCACATCGGCATTCACCTCTCCCTCGGGTTCCAGGGCCCCAAACCTATTTTGCAGAGGCACCTGGGGAGCCGAGCATGGTCGTGGGGGCGGACGCCCACTTCGCCGAGCTGCCGGTACCTGTTTCCACCCATCCTTTTCTCTCAGACTACTTTGGTCTGACTGGCAACTGCAGGATAGAGGCTCTGCCGACAGTCCCACACCCCCTACCTCTACATTTGTATTGGTAGGGGTAAGGGAGGACTGAGGGCTCAGTGCAGCAGGAGCACAGTCCATCTGCACACTCCTTTCTATCGCCTATTCGCAAGGTGACCGGGGGCAACATGCTTCTTGGGGAGCCTCAGCTGTGTGCCTGGATCCCAGGGCCGATAGGGCCTGGCACCACCCATCAATTTCAATTTCACAGTCCTTAATGGACCCCAGCCTCTCCTGTTCAGATTCTCTGATTGTCCGCAGTCTAACTACCTCCTCCCTAAGCTCCACCACAAGGCTGAGCAGCTCATCTAGCTGCTCACACCGCACACAAGTTGCATCCTTCCCATCCTCTCCTGGCAGCAGCAGGTAGAGGCACTCCTGGCAGCCAGAGACCTGAACTGCCGCATCTTGGAGCAGACCCTCTGTTTGGGTTGCCACAGTCTTTGCACGGGAAGACCGTTTCCTGGTGAGGACCATTTTTGAAGTGTTAGCATCAGGTCCTGTCAACAGAAGAGCAAGTTACCTGAGAAAAGACAAGAGCACTGACCCGTGCTCACACAGGATGCAGCCTCCACTCCCACTGCTGCCTTATTGAGTGGGTAGTCCAGGCAGCCCTCAAACACTGACTACCTCCAAACTAGGTGCTCAGAACAGCTTTTCACACCTTCTGTGTTGTGTGGGCGGGAACTAGTTCCCACCCACTCTGGCCTCTCTTTATCCACACAGCAAATGGGTGTCTCTCTGTGCACAAGAGACGCTCCTGGGCATAGCTGTCTCTCTACAGCACCATCCACTTTTATGAGCTCCCTGTGTCCCAGGAGCGTGGCCCAGCTCAACAGCAGATGATCTCATTTTTATTCTTCCCACTCATCTCCCCTGACATTTCCCTGGGTCCTCAAGGCCAACATCTCCTGAAAGACAACAGCATCATGACTGTGTTTTGAAATCCGCTCAATTAACCACCACATGTCCAGTGGTCAGTGACTGATGGAGACATATAGCGAGTGCTACTAGAGTTCGTTTGATGAAGCACAAAGGGCACCCAGGCAAGGACAGGGAGGTTTGGACTTTCCCTGTGCAGGACAGTGATCCAGCTGAGGCAGTGCAGGAGTCTCATCCCTTGATAGAAATCCTGGAGCTGAAATGAGATTCAGCTCCCTACACACACACAGGAGATGGGATTCCTCTGATTCAGTTCAGAAGTGCACAAGGAGTTGCCTGCATGTGAGCTCCTGCTCTGAGTCCTCGGTCCTTCAGCTGGGAGGCAGCTGCTCACACACAGACACTGGGTGATGCCCAAGGTGCCTGGGCTGCTCCTGATGTGTGCCAGTGCTTGTAAACCGTGTGGGAAGTCCCTGAGATAGACACCTCCTTCCTGGGCATCAGCTGAGGGCCAGAGAGGGGATAGCACAGGCTGTCTGGTGTATTCACACGCATCTGCAAGAGCAGCACAGGGCCTTCAGGAAAGCCATGCCCTAGGAGTGTCCATGTTGCTACGTCGAATCCAAGACCCATGATCCGTCTAATGTCTGTGTTTCAACTTCTGCACACTGATACCACAGATGATCTGCAGGCCTGAGCTCCTGTTTGGAGCACAGGGACACAGTTACATGGCTTCCACAACTTCACTGTAGCACAAGGGGAGTACAGAGTCTTAACAAAGGTTGGGTGAGGAGTCAAGGAAGGGCGACTGCCCTTTGTGAGAGTGCACTGAGATCTGCCTGAGGATGGAAGAGCAGACAGGTCAGAGCTAATGGAAATGGCCAACAGAGGAGACCATCAGTGTCTGTTCCTGTCTTCTTTTCATGGAGAGCAAGTGGAAGGTGCCCTCTGCAGACATATGGGAGTCTCATGTTGTCAGGCCATTGGCCCTTTTGGGAGCCTTTTTCACTCCAGTATCTGCTGCAGGGACAGCACAGCAGGGCATGTGCCATCCAGAAGATTTGTGCACAGCACAGATGGGAGATTCTTGACCAAGCCATGGAGGAACCAAAGAGGAGAGCTTCTCTGCTGGATCTCATACTCTCCGTCAACAAAAGTCTGGTGGGATCTGTGAAGGTCGAAGGGGCATCAGGCCATGTACAAGAAGCAAATGGATCTCGTTTTATTTATTTATCTATCTATCTATCTATCTATCTATCTATCTATCTATCTATCTATCTATTTATTTATTTATTTTGAGTCTGTAAGCTTAAATGATATTCATTTATGTCAATAAAATTGAGACAAAGAATTAAAGACAAAGATTGAAATCAATGAAAATTTGTTAACCATTCTCAACATGAGAAAACCTCATGAGTATTGTTCCATTTTAAGTTGTAAATATGTATGATTGAGGTGATTTGATGTCTTTATTTTTTCTTTTTTTTTTTTCTTTTTTTTTTTCTTTTTTTTTTTTTCTTTTTCTGAAACTACAATGTTTTCCAGAACTGTGTTTGCTGGACACAAATGCCTTCAGGTTCAGGGACACAGACCGCAGTGCCAGTGCCAATGCCCTGAGACTATAGCCCAGCGCCCGCTGCTGCTCTTCCCTGCTGCCTATTTGATGTCCCTCATACTCCAGGTGCCTCCAGCTCTCCTAAATAAATGGCTGTCGTTAAGGGCATGTTTTCAGCAGGCCATTTAGACACATGCTCTTGCCACAGCCTGCCAGATTTCCCCACCCCTTGCACTTTGTTCAGACAGATAACTCCCAATTATCTGTCTGATTTCTGGCTTTTAGGGGGATGACTCAAATTTGCTCCATCTCGCCAAAGTCTGATGGACTGTGTTGTCAACTCCTTCACCGTGATTCTACCTATCCCTTCTTATCTTTTCCTTTTCTCTTACTTTTTCTTTTTCTATGTCGTTTTCTTCTCCTTTTTCTCTCCTTTACCTTTTCCTTTTCCTTTTCCATATCCTTTTTTTTTCCTTTTCATTTTCCTTTTTCTTTTTCTATTTCTATTTTTCTTTCACTTTCTCTCTTTTAATTTTTCAGGCTTCAAAGAAAGCATGAATTCTGTAAGTTGTTCATTAATGTCAGTAAAAGTGAAAAAAAGAGTTGAAGACAAAGATAGAAATCAAGAAGAATATGTTAACCCATCTCAATTTTTGTAATACTTGTAAGTCCTGTTCAGTTTTAAGTTGATAACTCCCAACTCCCTGGCTGTTCTGTCCCAGGGAGATTACTGGAATTTGCTCCATTCCTCAAAAGTCTGTTTTCAACACCTTCACCGTGATTCTATCTATCCCATCCTATCTGTGTCTAACTCATTTCTTGTGCAGATATTCCCTATGAAAGATAAACCTCAATAGAAGCAGCTTGGACATGGCATGCAGTTGATCACTGTGTTTTACTGATCATTCAATTGCATCACCTTTCCTTCTCTTTGTTGGCCATAAATAAAGATAATTCTTTCTTTTTCTGCATGCAGCTGGTTCTCTGTGGAAAGCCATTGGGAGTTGGTACAAAGTAGGTTTAACAATGAGCGAGTGACTGCAGAGGAGAAGAGTGATGTGAGGAAAAGTGATGCAAGTCCCATGGGGCCAATGAGAGTAGAAGCGAGGTGGGGAGGTTGAGGAGGAAATTTCTCCACACAGAAACGGAATAGAACTCACTGGGGACATCCTGGATTGACATCAGTTGCAAAGTGCTTCTTTTACTTCCTGTATAAAACAAACTATAAACAAATAGACAATAACTGCATTTTGGATTCTTGCTCTTTAATCTGTCTCCATTTTGCTGAACAAGTTCTGAAAACCTGAAGAAGATAACAGGAAGGCACAAGGCACAAGAGGCTCTTTAGTTAATAATGGGCCACAGGGCACATTTGGTGCTGAGTCCATCAACTTCCATTGCAGAGAGAAGTTTGCACAAAGAACTCAGCAAGACAAAGTCAAAAGTAACAGTGAAGATTCTTGGAGTACTAATGGGCCCACTGAGGGCCATTACCAAGTAAGCTTCCCAAGGCACTAATTAGAGCAGATAATTGGAAGCCATGACTCCAGTCAGGCAAAGGCACTGGCATGGTGGCTCTGATGCTAAGAAAATCCTCCTTTATCTTAAGAAGCAAACAGGACAAACCCTGATTCCCAGACCCTTGGCAGGGAGATCCTGTCTCTCATGTTGGCTCAGGGCCCTTCCTGGGGCAGTGGGATAGAGGTCTATATGATGTTTAATGAAAGACATGGGCACAGAAGATCCCAGGCTCTGCATGGGGTGCAAGGACGGTGTGAAGTTCATGTCCCATATGGGCCCTGTGTATCATCGCAGGATGTGGGTTGAGAGAAGGGCCCAGGCTGGACAAGCAGTCAGTTCCAATGAAACTCTGAAGTTCATAACAGAAACATGGTGGGATTGCTTCCATGACTGGAGCACTGCAATGGATGGCTACAAACTCTTCAGGAAGGATAGGCAAGGAAGGAGGGGTGGTGGTGTGGCTCTCTATGTTAGGGAATTCTTTTATGCTACCGAGATTGTTACTGGGGATGATAACATTGAATCCCTATGGGTAAAGATCAGAGGAAGGGCTGACAAGGGCTGACAAGGCAGACATCCTGGTGGGCGTCTGTTATAGACCGCCAAACCAGGATGAAGAGACAGATGAGGTATTCTACAAGCAGCTGGCACGAGCTGCACGGTTGTCAGCCCTTGTCCTTATTGGGGACTTCATCTTCCCTGTCATATGCTGGGAGTATAGCACGGCACAGAAGAAGCACTCTAGGAGGTTTCTGGAGTGCATAGAGGATGCCTTCCTGATGCAGCTGGTCAGAGAACCCACAAGAGGAAATGCCCTGCTAGACCTGCTGTTTGCAAACAGGGAATGTCTGGTGGGAGATGTGGAGGCTGGGGGCTGCCTTGGACAGAGTGACCATGAAATGATAAATTTCTCAATTCATGGTGAAACTTGGAGGGGGAATAGTAAAACTGCTACCTTGGACTTCCGGAGGGCGGACTTTGAATTGTTCAAGAGACTAGTAGGAGCAGTCCCCTGGCATTCAGTCTTAGCAAACAAAGGGGTCCAAGAGAGCTGGTTGCTATTCAAGAAGGAAGTCTTAAGGGCGCAGGAGCAGGCAGTCCCCCTGAGCCGCAAAATGAGCTGGTGGGGAAGAAGACCGGCGTGGATGAATAGGGAACTGTTCTTAAGGTTGCAGAAGAAGAAGAGAATCTACCGCCTGTGGAAGGAGGGAAGAGCAACTCAGAATGACTACAAAGAGGCTGGTAAGTTGTGTAGAGGGAAAGTCAGAGAGGCAAAACCCAGCTTGAATCTAAGCTGGCTGCTGGAGTAAAAACAAACAAGAAACCCTTTTACAAGTACATCAGCTGTAAGAGGAGGACAAAGGGGAATCTCCATTCTTTACTGGACGAAGCTGGGAATGTGATTACAGACGATAAGGAAAAGGCAGGTGTTCTGAATGCCTTTTTTACGTCTGTCTTTAAAAGTCCTCTCGGTCATCCCCAGGGCTCCCCACGCTCTGACCTGGTAGTCTCGGCTGGGGAGCAGACTGAACCCCCTGTGATTCTTGAAGAAGTGGTCAGGGAATTACTACTCCAACTGGACTGCCACAAGTCCATGGGTCCGGATGAGATTCACCCAAGAGTGCTAAAGGAGCTGACGGAGGTGATCGCTGAGCCGCTTTCCATTAACTTTCAGCACTCCCTGTTAATGGGTGAGGTCCCAGAAGACTGGAGGCTTGCCAACGTGACTCCCATTTACAAGAAAGGTTGTAAGGAGGATCCGGGGAACTACAGGCCTGTCAGCCTGACCTCGATGCCAGGGAAGGTAATGGAACGGATAGTCTTGAGGGAGATCATGTGGCAGGTGTGGGAAGACCAGGAGATCCGACCTAGCCAGCATGGGATTGTGAAGGGCAGGTCCTGCTTGACCAATCTGATCTCCTTCTACGATCCCGTGACCCGTCTAATAGATGAAGGAAAGGCTGTTGATATGCTCTACTTAGACCTCAGCAAAGCCTTTGACACTGTCTCCCATGCTGTTCTCCTACAAAAGCTGGCAGCCCGTGGCTTGGATGAGTACACTCTCGGCTGGGTAAGGAGCTGGCTGGAGGGCCGGGCCCAGAGAGTGGTGGTGAATGGAGTTAAATCCAGTTGGAGACCAGTCATGAGTGGTGTTCTCCAGGGGTCGGTGCAGGGACCTGTCCTCTTCAACATCTTTATTGAAGACTTGGATGGGGGCATTGAGTGCGCCCTCAGTAAGTTCACAGATGACACCAAATTGGCAGGGAGTGTCGATCTGCCTGAGGGTAGAGAGGCCCTGCAGAAGGATCTGGATAGGCTGGAGAGCTGGGCCAAAGCCAACAGGAGGAGGTTCAACAAGACCAAATGCTGGGTTGTGCATTTTGGCCACAACAACCCTGGGCAGCTTGGGGCAGAGTGACTGGAGGACTGTGTTGAGGAAACAGACCTGGGGGTACTGATTGATGCTCGGATGATCATGAGCCGTCAGTGTGCCCGGGTGGCAAAGAAGGCCAACGGCATCCTGGCTTGCATCAAAAACAGTGTTACTAGCAGCAATAGGGAGGTAATTGTCCCCCTGTACTCGGCATTGGTGCAGCCGCACCTTGAGTACTCTGTTCAGTTTGGGGCCCCTCACTGCAAGAAAGACATTGCGGCCCTGGAACGTGTTCAGAGGAGGGCTACGAAGCTGGTGAGGGATCTGGAGCACAGGCCTTACGAGGAGCAGCTGAGGGAGCTAGGATTGTTCAGCCTGGAGAAGAGGAGGCTCAGGGGAGACCATATAGCTCTCTATAACTTCCAGAAGGGGGGTTGTAGTGAGCTGGGGGTTGGCCTCTTCTCTCATGTAATCAGTGATAGAACTAGAGGGAATGGTTTTAAGCTGCGTCAGGGGAGAGCAAGTCAACACAAGGCTTTGTGGGAGTTGGAGAACTGCTGGCCATGATGCTGATAGTTTCCCCATGTGTGGAGCTTGCTGAGTCTTCTCATGAAGCTGCATTGCACATCTCCTTGCTTGCTGCTTGTTTTCCCTGCTGCATTATTTGTCAACTCTGGATTCTGGATTAGGGTATTTATTTTGCTATGCTCTTTGACCTTGCTTTGTATGATGATAAAATTGGCAGCTGACAAAGTGAAGTTTTGTGCACATTCATCTCTGTGGTCATCTTTGGGTTTTGGAAGTAATATTGTTGGTATGATTAGGAATTACACATTTTACACCGTCTTCTCTGGGAGCCCAGGTGTATTCAAGGAGTGACTGGTTATTGTATTGAGGGACATGGTTTAGTGGGAGCTATTGGTAATAGATGAACAGTTGGACTGGATGATCTTCTGGGCCTTTTCCAACCTTGGTGATTCTAGAATTCTAGGACTGAGGTTAAACATTATTCAGGAATATCAGTGAGAGATCTGTTTCAAGGTGAGAAGGCTCTGCATGGCAGGGGGTGTGGGACGGTCTGGGCAGCTGCCTGGAGCGGTGGGAACCCCTCTGGGCAACCGCATGATCCTGAGAAACTGGTAGAATATTGGGGGAAGGTCTGATGAAACCCTGGAGATCTCAAACAGGCACAAATAACTGGAGTGTGCCAGGGCCTGGCCCACACCTACTGAGCTGTGTTTAACATTCTTCAGCATCATCAATGGGAAGAGAGCTGGATCTGCTGACAGATCCCTCTGCCACTCCACCGCTCATAATGAGCTCTGCAGTCACTCCTGCTACAGGTCCTGTAGCTGTTCCAAGTTTTTGATAAGAAAATGAAACAAATTCCTCCCAGGTGAGGTGCACTGTGCGAGGAGGTACAGCCCTGTGGTCACTCCAAACCCTCCAATGAGCACAGTGGCTGCTAAAACTTTAATCCCAGGTCCTGCAGTGATTCCAGCTCTGGCAATGAGCTCTGCAGTTGCTCCAACTCCTGCAGTAGGAAAACAGCCTCTCCAGTTCCTACAGAGAAACTTGAGGCTGATAAAACCCCTGCAACAGGTCCTAGACTTGCAAACAGATATGCATATAAACTATTATCATCTATGTATCATATGTATATGTATAAGTACATGCACATATGTTAGCAACTGCCTATATTATATATATGTGAAAATATACTATATATATAAGATATGTATATATGCATTTATCATATTTATAATCGTTTTCTTTTTATCTTGACCTTAAACCACAGATTCTAATCCTCAGCACTGCCTTGAGTCCCTTACAGATCTCCTTGGGACTTCTGAAACTATCCCTGCCAGTCAGTGAAATGCACCAGAATATCTTGAAGTCTTCTCAGAGAGCAGCTCCTGAGGTACATTCCTTAAACCAGATTTGGAAGAGGCCTCCAGTTCTCTGGACCTGCTCCGAAGGGGCCCTCTTGTTATGGCAGTGACAGCAAGGAGACCAGCTCTGACACAGTCATTCATATTGCTGGCTACTGACTGCAGCCCTGGAGTGCTGCTGTAGAGACAACAGGACTATTGTGAGACACAGAAGACCTTCAGCCTGCACAAATGAGAGGGCTTGAGAGCACTGTGGCGGTGTAAAGAGATCAGAAATGAAAACGTTGAGATGCTGTCTCTGGCTGTACGTCCCAAATCCAGACAAAGTAGGAAGACAGAATAGCTAAGCAAATGTCTTTTTTGAAACCTTTTTAGGTATCCTATAACATATTCAGGGAATCTGGTTACATGTTTACATCAGCTCCTAAAGTGACAAAATGAAATTAGGTAGGAAAGAATTTAAATTCATTTTTATTTATAAGTTCAATAACATTATTTTCTTTTGCACATTCCTATATCTCACATAATCAAACAACCAAAGATACATAAAACATGAAGAACCATCACTGGGAATCCTATGAGGAAGTTGTGCATTTTATGGAAGTTGAAATAGTGTGTGTTGCAACATCTTCCTGAAAGCGTGCTTGATCTCCCTGTTCCTCATGCTGTAGATAACAGGGTTCAGAGTTGGAGGAACCACTGCGTACAGAAGTGCCACTGTCAGATCCAGGAGTGGGGAGGAGATGGACGGGGGCTTCAGGTAGGCAAAAAAGCCAGTGCTGAGAAAGAGGGAGACCACAGCCAGGTGAGGGAGGCACGTGGAGAAGGCTTTGTGCCGTCCCTGCTCAGAGGGCATCCTCAGCACAGCCACGAAGATCTGCACATAGGACACCAATATGAAAACAAAGCAGCCAAAGGCTAAACTGGAACCAAAAAAGAGAAACACAACTTCCCTGAGATAGGATGCTGAGCAGGAGAGCTTGAGGATCTGGGGAATTTCACAGAAAAACTGGTTGACAACATTGCCTTGGCAGAGAGGCAGTGAAAACGTACTGGCAGTGTGCAGCAGGGAATAGAGAACCCCAGTGCCCCAGGCAGTTGCTGCCATGGTGGCACAAGCTCTGCTGTCCATCAAGGTCCTGTAGTGCAGGGCCTTGCAGATGGCAACGTAGCGGTCATAGGACATGATGGTGAGAAGAGACAACTCTGCTGACATGAAGAGGAGAAGGAAAAAGAGCTGTGCAGCACATCCTGTGTAGGAGGTGGCCCTGTTGTCCCAGAGGGCGTTGGCCAAGGCTTTGGGGAGAGTGGTGGAGATGCAGCCCAGGTCGAGGAGGGCCAGGTTGAGGAGGTAGAAGTACATGGGGGTGTGCAGGCGGCGGTCGCAGGCTACGGCTGTGCTGATGAGGCCGTTGCCCAGGAGGGCAGCCAGGTAGATGCCCAGGAAGAGCCAGAAGTGCAGGAGCTGCAGCTGCCGCGTGTCTGCCAACGGCAGCAGGAGGAACTTGCTGATGGAGCTGCTGTTGGGCATCTGCTGTTGTTGTGCTTGGAGTCCTGTTCAGAGTGCAGATTATAATGACAAGTCCAGACCATTCTCAGAGGCACTACTGCTATACTATGAAATGTTTTTATTCTCTAAAAACAGTGCACATTTAGCACCATTACTTGCATTTATTTTAATGTAGTTCAGCATTCCTTAAGCAGAAGCAGCAGATGGAGCTCTAACCCTCCTCTTATTTTCTTATCCCTTCTCCCTGGATATTTCCTACTGTTTCTTGTCTTATCTTTACCCCAAGTGCTCTTAGAGCCCCCTACCCCAGCTACAGTGGCATTCAGTTTCAGTTAGTTAATGCTGCCTGTTTTTATGATAAGTGAATTATTCATGCCTGCAGAAAATGAAGATAATTACAATTGGTTCCATTCTTAGAGAAGGGGTAGACTGAGAGCACATCATGTGTGACTGTTCACAAAACAAGCAAATGACTGACGAAAAATTCTCAGATCTCTGACAGCCCCTTTAAGGTTTCTGACTTCAATTCTTTTTGCCCCAGAAAAGAAAATGGAAACCTGCCTTCGCTCTCCTCTTGCCAAGGGCCTTCGCAAACATACTGTTGTGCAGTGGAGCTGTGATCCCCTGCCCCAGGAAGCAGCTGTGGCAGCACAAGCCCTGCCGGGGGGCTCCTTCCCCCCACACATCTCCCCGCAGCGCCCTGGGCAGCTCCCCGGGCAGGCTGAGTGCTGAGCCTGGCAGGCGGCAGAGTCCCATACCCGGCACACAGCCCCTGGGGCACAGCAGGGACCCTGCTCTGCAGGACAGCCCTGGGCACCCACCTGCAGCCCTGGCTGCACAGCCTGCAGCCGTGCTGGGACACGCAGCCCTCAGGGCTGTGCTCTGACACTGCAGCACGGAAGCCCCCAGCTGGAGCAGAAGGCTTTTAACACAGTAAAGAAACATGCAGTGCCTGCGGCCAGATCTGCTATGGTTTCTCCCACATTTAGATAACCCTCTATTAAAAGCATCTGCATTGTCTACTACAAGGGACTTACTGTATCATGGTCTTTGAGTAATGCTCTTTCATAGAGCTCACAGCCTGCTTACACAGTACATATCTTGTAAGCTCTCTCCAATTTCTCTCTTCTCTTTCTGTCACCTGCAGGCTGTGCTGTGCACAAGAGCTGCTCCTGGGAACAGCTGTCTCTCTAGAGCACCATCCACTTTTATGAGCTCCCTGTGTCCCAGGAGCGTGGCCCAGCTCAACAGCAGATGATCTCATTTTTATTCTTCCCACTCATCTCCCCTGACAATCCCCTGACAATCCCCTGAATTGTCTGGACCGCTCATGCCTTGCCATGTTGGTTGTCCAGCAAATATCTGGATAATTGAAATCCCCCATAAGCACCAGTGCCTGGGAGCGTGCCGCTACTTCCAGTTGCTTATGGAAGGCCTCATTGACCTCCTCCTCCTGATCAGGAGGCCTGTAGTACACACCCACAGCAGGGTCCCCTTTGCCAGCCTGGCCCTTGATTCTCACCCACAAGCTCTCGACTTCTACATTACTCTCCCCCAGGTGGAGTTCAATACATTCTAGCTGTTCTCTCACGTAAAGAGCAACTCCACCACCCCGCCTTGCCAGCCGATCTTTCCTAAAAAGCACATAGCCCTCCATGACAACATTCCAGTCATGCGAGCTGTCCCACCACGTCTCCGTGATCGCAATGAGATCATGGCCACGTGACTGTACGCAGAACTCCAATTCTTCCTGTTTATTCCCCATGGTTTGCGTGTTGGTATAGAGGCACTTGAGAGAGGCAGCATCTCTCCACCCCTCTCCATGCCTTTTAACTCCATTGTCTGCACCCAGCGAGTTCTGCTTTAAGACCTGAACTGCCGCCTCAGACCCAGTGACCCTTGTTTTGTCCCCTTCCCCCATCCTACCTAGTTTAAACACCTGTCAATAAGTCCTGACAGTTCCTCACCTGGAACCCTCTTACCCCTTTGAGACAGGCCGCTTCCGTCTGCAGCTGTCATGCCAGGAGCCGAATAAATTGCCCCATGATCAAAAAAACCAAGACTCCTATGTCTGCACCAACTCTTTAACCATTTGTTTAAGAGGTGGGTTTTTAGGCCCAACTCAGTATCCCTCCCTGCCACTGAAGGTACAGATGCAATAACCACTTGCACACCTGTTCCTTCGATTACCTGCCCCAGTCCCCTGAAATCATCTTTGATAGCCTTCAGGCTTTTGTAACTAACTTCTTCACTGCCAGCCTGAACTATCAGCAGGGGATAGTAGTCAGAAGGGCAGATCAGACTGGGAAGTCTCCCAGCAATGTCCCTGACCGGTGCCCCGGGGAGGGAGCACACCTCCCTGTGGGTAGGGTCAGGCCGGCATATAGGGCCTTCCATTCCTCGCAGAAGGGAGTCACCTATGACGACTACCCTTCTATCCTTCCGTGTGGAAGAAGTTTTGAGGCGCAGGTGTGTCCGCTTCCCCCGAGGCACCCTCACAGGTGGGGCTGCTTCCACATCGGCATTCACCTCTCCCTCGGGTTCCAGGGCCCCAAACCTATTTTGCAGAGGCACCTGGGGAGCCGAGCATGGTCGTGGGGGCGGACGCCCACTTCGCCGAGCTGCCGGTACCTGTTTCCACCCATCCTTTTCTCTCAGACTACTTTGGTCTGACTGGCAACTGCAGGATAGAGGCTCCGCCGACAGTCCCACACCCCCTACCTCTACATTTGTATTGGTAGGGGTAAGGGAGGACTGAGGGCTCAGTGCAGCAGGAACACAGTCCATCTGCACACTCCTTTCTATCGCCTATTCGCAAGGTGACCGGGGGCAACATGCTTCTTGGGGAGCCTCAGCTGTGTGCCTGGATCCCAGGGCCGATAGGGCCTGGCACCACCCATCAATTTCAATTTCACAGTCCTTAACGGACCCCAGCCTCTCCTGTTCAGATTCTCTGATTGTCCGCAGTCTAACTACCTCCTCCCTAAGCTCCACCACAAGGCTGAGCAGCTCATCTAGCTGCTCACACCGCACACAAGTTGCATCCTTCCCATCCTCTCCTGGCAGCAGCAGGTTGAGGCACTCCTGGCAGCCAGAGACCTGAACTGCCGCATCTTGGAGCAGACCCTCTGTTTGGGTTGCCACAGTCTTTGCACAGGAAGACCGTTTCCTGGTGAGGACCATTTTTGAAGTGTTAGCATCAGGTCCTGTCAACAGAAGAGCAAGTTACCTGAGAAAAGACAAGAGCACTGACCCGTGTTCACACAGGATGCAGCCTCCACTCCCACTGCTGCCTTATTGAGTGGGTAGTCCAGGCAGCCCTCAAACACTGACTACCTCCAAACTAGGTGCTCAGAACAGCTTTTCACACCTTCTGTGTTGTGTGGGTGGGAACTAGTTCCCCACCCACTCTGGCCTCTCTTTATCCACACAGCAAATGGGTGTCTCTCTGTGCACAAGAGACGCTCCTGGGCATAGCTGTCTCTCTACAGCACCATCCACTTTTATGAGCTCCCTGTGTCCCAGGAGCGTTGCCCAGCTCAACATCAGATGATCTCATTTTTATTCTTCCCACTCATCTCCCCTGACATTTCCCTGGGTCCTCAAGGCCAACATCTCCTGAAAGACAACAGCATCATGACTGTGTTTTGAAATCCGCTCAATTAACCACCACATGTCCAGTGGTCAGTGACTGATGGAGACATATAGCAAGTGCTACTAGAGTTCGTTTGATGAAGCACAAAGGGCACCCAGGCAAGGACAGGGAGGTTTGGACTTTCCCTGTGCAGGGCAGTGATCCAGCTGAGGCAGTGCAGGAATCTCATCCCTTGACAGAAATCCTGGAGCTGAAATGGGATTCAGCTCCCTACACACACACAGGAGATGGGATTCCTCTGGTTCAGTTCAGAAGTGCACAAGGAGTTGCCTGCATGTGAGCTCCTGCTCTGAGTCCTCAGTCCTTCCGCTGGGAGGCAGCTGCTCACACACAGACACTGGGTGATGCCCAAGGTGCCTGGGCTGCTCCTGATGTGTGCCAGTGCTTGTAAACCATGTGGGAAATCCCTGAGATAGACAGCTCCTTCCTGGGCATCAGCTGAGGGCCAGAGAGGGGATAGCACAAGCTGTCTGGTGTATTCACACGCATCTGCAAGAGCAGCACAGGGCCTTCAGCAAAGCCATGCCCATGGAGTGTCCGTGTTGCTACGTCGAATCCAAGACCCGTGATCCGTCTAATGTCTGTGTTTCACCTTCTGCACACTGATACCATAGATGATCTGCAGGCCTGAGCTCCTGTTTGGACCACAGGGAGACAGTTACATGGCTTCCACAACTTCACTGTAGCACAAGGGGAATACAGAGTCTTAACAAAGGTTGGGTGAGGAGTCAAGGAAGGGCGACTGCCCTCTGTGAGAGTGCACTGAGATCTGCCTGAGGATGGAAGAGCAGACAGGTCAGATCTAAGGGAAATGGCCAACAGAGGAGACCATCAGTGTCTGTTCCTGTCTTCTTTTCATGGAGAGCAAGTGGAAGGTGCCCTCTGCAGACATATGGGAGTCTCATGTTGTCAGGCCATTGGCCATTTTTGGGAGCCTTTTTCACTCCAGTATGTGCTGCAGGGACAGCACAGCAGGGCATGTGCCATCCAGAAGATTTGTGCAGAGCACAGATGGGAGATTCTTGACCAAGCCATGGAGGAACCAAAGAGGAGAGGTTCTCTCTGCTGGATCTCATACTCTCCGTCAACAAAAGTCTGGTGGGATCTGTGAAAGTCGAAGGGGCATCAGGCCATGTACAAGAAGCAAATGGATCTCGTTTTATTTATTTATTTATTTATTTATTTATTTTGAGTCCGTAAGCTTAAAAGATATTCATTAATGTCAATAATATTGAGACAAAGAATTAAAGACAAAGATTGAAATCAATGAAAATTTGTTAACCATTCTCAACATGAGAAAACCTCATGAGTATTGTTCCATTTTAAGTTGTAAATATGTATCTTTGAGGTGATTTGATGTCTTTATTTTTTTCTTTTTTTTTTTTCTTTTTTTTTTTTCTTTTTTTTTTTTTCTTTTTCTGAAACTACAATGTTTTCCAGAACTGTGTTTGCTGGACACAAATGCCTTCATGTTCAGGGACACAGACCGCGGTGCCAGTGCCAATGCCCTGAGACTATAGCCCGGCGCCCGCTGCTGCTCTTCCCTGCTGCCTATTTGATCTCCCTCATGCTCCAGGTGCCTCCAGCTCTCCTAAATAAATGGCTGTCGTTAAGGGCATGTTTTCAGCAGGCCATTTAGACACATGCTCTTGCCACAGCCTGCCAGATTTCCCCACCCCTTGCACTTTGTTCAGACAGATAACTCCCAATTATCTGTCTGATTTCTGACTTTTAGGGGGATGACTCAAATTTGCTCCATCTCCCCAAACTCTGATGGACTGTGTTGTCAACTCCTTCACCGTGATTCTACCTATCCCTTCTTATCTTTTCTTTTTCTCTTACTTTTTCTTTTTCTATGTCGTTTTCTTCTCCTTTTTCTCTCCTTTACCTTTTCCTTTTCCTTTTCCATATCCTTTTTTTTCCCTTTTCATTTTCCTTTTTCTTTTTCTATTTCTATTTTTCTTTCACTTTCTCTCTCAGGCTTCAAAGAAAGCATGAATTCTGTAAGTTGTTCATTAATGTCAGTAAAAGTGAAAAAAAGAGTTGAAGACAAAGATAGAAATCAAGAAGAATGTGTTAACCCGTCTCAAAGTAAGAAATACTCATGAGTCCTGTTCAGTGTTGATACCTCCCAACTCCCTGGCTGATCTATCCCAGGGAGATTACTGGAATTTGCTCCATTCCTCGAAAGTCTGTTGTCAGCTCCTTTACCGTGATTCTGTCTATCCCATCCTATCTGTGTCTAACTCATTTCTTGTGCAAATATTCCCTATGAAAGATAAACCTCAATAGAAGCAGCTTGGACACGGCATACAGTTGATCACTGTGTTTTACTGATCATTCAATTACATCACCTTTCCTTCTCTTTGTTGGCCATAAATAAAGATAATTCTTTCTTTTTCCATGTGCAGCTGGTTCTCTGTGGAAAGCCATTGGGAGTTGGTACAAAGTAGGTTTAACACTGAGCGGGTGATGGCAGAAGAGAAGAGTGATGTGAGGAAAAGTGATGCAAGTCCCATGGGGCCAATGAGAGTAGAAGCGAGGTGGGGAGGTTGAGGAGGAACTTTCTCCACACAGAAACGGAATAGAACTCACTGGGGACATCCTGGATTGACATCAGTTGCAAAGTGCTTCTTTTACTTCCTGTATAAAACAAACTATAAACAAATAGACAATAACTCCAGTTTGGATTCTTGCTCTTTAAGCTGTCTCCATTTTGCTTAACAAGTTCTGAAAACCTGAAGAAGATAACAGGAAGGCACAAGGCACAAGAGGCTCTTTAGTTAATAATGGGCCACAGGGCACATTTGGTGCTGAGTCCATCAACTTCCATTGCAGAGAGAAGTTTGCACAAAGAACTCAGCAAGACAAAGTCAAAAGTAACAGTGAAGATTCTTGGAGTACTAATGGGCCCACTGAGGGCCATTACCAAGTAAGCTTCCCAAGGCACTAATTAGAGCAGATAATTGGAAGCCATGACTCCAGTCAGGCAAAGGCACTGGCATGGTGGCTCTGATGCTAAGAAAATCTTCCTTTATCTTAAGAAGCAAACAGGACAAGCCCTGATTCCCAGACCCTTGGCAGGGAGATCCTGTCTCTCATGTTGGCTCAGGGCCCTTCCTGGGGCAGTGGGATAGAGGTCTATATGATGTTTAATGAAAGACATGGGCACAGAAGATCCCAGGCTCTGCATGGGGTGCAAGGACGGTGTGAAGTTCATGTCCCATATGGGCCCTGTGTATCATCGCAGGATGTGGGTTGAGAGAAGGGCCCAGGCTGAACAAGCAGTCAATTCCAATGAAACTCTGAACTTCATAACAGAAACATGGTGGGATTGCTTCCATGACTGGAGCACTGCAATGGATGGCTACAAACTCTTCAGGAAGGATAGGCAAGGAAGGAGGGGTGGTGGTGTGGCTCTCTATGTTAGGGAATTCTTTTATGCTACCGAGATTGTTACTGGGGATGATAACATTGAATCCCTATGGGTAAAGATCAGAGGAAGGGCTGACAAGGCAGACATCCTGGTGGGCGTCTGTTATAGACCGCCAAACCAGGATGAAGAGACAGATGAGGTATTCTACAAGCAGCTGGCACGAGCTGCACGGTTGTCAGCCCTTGTCCTTATTGGGGACTTCATCTTCCCTGTCATATGCTGGGAGTATAGCACGGCACAGAAGAAGCACTCTAGGAGGTTTCTGGAGTGCATAGAGGATGCCTTCCTGATGCAGCTGGTCAGAGAACCCACAAGAGGAAATGCCCCGCTAGACCTGCTGTTTGCAAACAGGGAATGTCTGGTGGGAGATGTGGAGGCTGGGGGCTGCCTTGGACAGAGTGACCATGAAATGATAAATTTCTCAATTCATGGTGAAACTTGGAGGGGGAATAGTAAAACTGCTACCTTGGACTTCTGGAGGGCGGACTTTGAATTGTTCAAGAGACTAGTAGGAGCAGTCCCCTGGCATTCAGTCTTAGCAAACAAAGGGGTCCAAGAGAGCTGGTTGCTATTCAAGAAGGAAGTCTTAAGGGCGCAGGAGCAGGCAGTCCCCCTGAGCCGCAAAATGAGCTGGTGGGGAAGTAGACCGGCGTGGATGAATAGGGAACTGTTCTTAAGGTTGCAGAAGAAGAAGAGAATCTACCGCCTGTGGAAGGAGGGAAGAGCAACTCAGAATGACTACAAAGAGGCTGGTAAGTTGTGTAGAGGGAAAGTCAGAGAGGCAAAAGCCCAGCTTGAATCTAAGCTGGCCGCTGGGGCAAAAACAAACAAGAAACCCTTTTACAAGTACATCAGCTATAAGAGGAGGACAAAGGGGAATCTCCATTCTTTACTGGACGAGGCTGGGAATGTGATCATAGAGGATAAGACAAAGGCAGATGTTCTGAATGCCTTCTTTACATCTGTCTCTAAAAGTCATCTCGGTCATCCCCAGGGCTCCCCACGCTCTGACCTGGTAGTCTCGGCTGGGGAGCAGACTGAACCCCCTGTGATTCTTGAAGAAGTGGTCAGGGAATTACTACTCCAACTGGACTGCCACAAGTCCATGGGTCCGGATGAGATTCACCCAAGAGTGCTAAAGGAGCTGACGGAGGTGATCGCTGAGCCGCTTTCCATTATCTTTCAGCACTCCCTGTTAATGGGTGAGGTTCCAGAAGACTGGAGGCTTGCCAACGTGACTCCCATTTACAAGAAAGGTTGTAAGGAGGATCTGGGGAACTACAGGCCTGTCAGCCTGACCTCGATGCCAGGGAAGGTAATGGAACGGATAGTCTTGAGGGAGATCATGTGGCAGGTGTGGGAAGACCAGGAGATCCGACCTAGCCAGCATGGGATTGTGAAGGGCAGGTCCTGCTTGACCAATCTGATCTCCTTCTACAATCCCGTGACCCGTCTAATAGATGAAGGAAAGGCTGTTGATGTGCTCTTAGACCTTAGCAAAGCCTTTGACACTGTCTCCCATGCTGTTCTCCTACAAAAGCTGGCAGCCCGTGGCTTGGATGAGTACACTCTCGGCTGGGTAAGGAGCTGGCTGGAGGGCCGGGCCCAGAGAGTGGTGGTGAATGGAGTTAAATCCAGTTGGAGACCAGTCATGAGTATTGTTCCCCAGGGGTCGGTGCTGGGACCTGTCCTCTTCAACATCTTTATTGATGACTTGGATGGGGGCATTGAGTGCACCCTCAGTAAGTTCACAGATGACACCAAATTGGCAGGGAGTGTCGATCTGCCTGTGGGTAGAGAGGCCCTGCAGAGGGATCTGGATAGGCTGGAGAGCTGGGCCAAAGCCAACAGGATGAGGTTCAACAAGACCAAATGCCGGGTTCTGCATTTTGGCCACAACAACCCTGGGCAGCGCTACAGGCTTGGGGCAGAGTGGCTAGTGGATTGTGTTGAGGAAACAGACCTGGGGGTATTGATTGATGCTCGGCTGAACATGAGCCGTCAGTGTGCCCAGGTGGCCAAGGAGGCCAACGGCATCCTGGCTTTCATCAAAAACAGTGTTACTAGCAGCAACAGGGAGGTAATTGTCCCCCTGTAATCGGCATTGGTGCAGCCGTACCTTGAGTACTCTGTTCAGTTTGGGGCCCCTCACTGCAAGAAAGACATTGCAGCCCTGGAACGTGTTCAGAGGAGGGCTATGAAGCTGGTGAGGGATCTGGAGCACAGGCCTTATGAGGAGCAGCTGAGGGAGCTAGGATTGTTCAGCCTGGAGAAGAGGAGGCTCAGGGGAGACCTTATAGCTCTCTATAACTTCCAGAAGGGGGGTTGTAGTGAGCTGTGGGTTAGCCTCTTCTCTCGTGTAATCAGTGATAGAACTAGAGGGAATGGTTTTAAGCTGCATCAGGGGAGATTCAGGCTGGACATTAGGAAGTATTACTTTTCGGAAAGGGTAGTCAGGCATTGGAGTGCACTGCCCAGGGAGGTGGTGGAGTCACTGACCATGGGAGTGTTCAAGAAATGCTTCGATGTGGTGCTGAGGAATATGATTTAGCCAGGAAGTATTGGTAATGGTTGGACTAGATGATCTTCTAGGTCTTTCCCAACCTTGATAATTCTGTGATTCAGTGATAATTGCCCCATAAGTGCTTCATACCCGCCCCATAGCTGGCCCATAAGTGCCCCATAGCTGCCCCACAGCAGCCCAATAAGTGCCCCATAAGTGCCCCATAGCTGCTTCATAAGTGCCCCATAGCTGCCCCATACTTGCCCAATATGTGACCCATAAGTGCCCCATTGCTGCCCAATAGCAGCCCCATAAGTGCCCCATAGCTGCTCCATAAGTTCCCCATATGTGCCCATAAGTGCCCTATAAGTGCCTCATAGCTGCCCCATAACGGAACCAAAAGAGCCCCACAGCTTCCCCATAAGTGCCCCATAAAATCTCCATAGCTGCCCCATAAGTGCCCCATAGCAGCCCCATAAGTGCCCTATAAGTGCCCCATACCGGCCCCATAGCTGCCCCATAGCAGACCCATATCTGCCCCATATGTGCCTCATAAGTGCCCCATATCTGCCCCATAAGTGCCCCATAGCTGCCCCATAAGTGCCCCATAGCAGCCCCATAAGTATTCCATAGCAGCCCAATAACTGCCCCATAGCTGCCACATAGCAGCCCCATAAATGCCCCATAAGTGCCCCATAAATGCCCCATAAGTGCCCCATAGCAGCCCAATAAGTGCCCCATAGCAGCCCATTAAGTACCCCATAGCTGTCCCTAAGCTGCCACATAGCAGCCACATAAGTGCCCCATAGCTGCCCAATAAGTGCCCCATAGCAGCCCATTAAGTGCCCCATAAATGCCTCATAGCTGCCCCATGAATGCCCCATAGCTGCCCCATAAGTGCCCCATAGATGCCCCATAGCTGCCCCATAAGTGCCCAATGGCTGCCCTATAGCAGCCTCATAAGTGCCACATAGCTGCCCCATACCAGCCCCATAAGTGTCCCATATGTGCCCTATAGGTGCCCCATTACTGCCCCATAGCAGCCCCATTACTGTCCCATAGCTGACCCATAAGTGCCCCATAGCAGCCTCATAAGTGCCCCATAGCAGCCCCATTACTGTCCCATAGCTGCCCCATAAGTGCCCCATAGCAGCCTCATAAGTGCCCCATAGCAGCCTCATAAGTGCCCCATTACTGCCCCATAGCAGCCCCATAAGTGCCCCATTACTGCCCCATAGCAGCCCCATAAGTGCCCCATAGCTGCCCTATAAATGCTTCATAGCTGCCCCATAATTGCCCCATAGTTGCCTCATAAGTGCCCCATAGCTGCCCCATAAGTGCCCCATAAGTGCCCCATAGCCACCTGTCACGGGTTACTTAGATTTACCTATGCCTGTGACAGGGGAAGCCACCCTTTGGGCCCCCCCCCCGGGGCCCGGAAAGGAGGGAGAAAAGGGGAATGGGATAAAAACAGCGGCAATCTAAGGAGGAAAAACTTATTTTACTAAATATGATATCGAAATACAAGATAACACAATATAATATAATTGAGGCTAACAAATCGAACAAACAGAGAGAGAGAGAGAGTCCCCGAAAACCGAGAGGCCGACTGTGAACTCTAGGCGACACGGCTGGAACGCTTCCCACTCTCCGAGAAGTTCGAGAGAAGAAGGAGGGCACTCCAGCCTGGGAACGAGATTATACAGCGTCCTGGTCCCGTGACTTATCATTAACCCTGTTGTTCTCTGGGATATGTAGTCTTCTTCTGTGGACTGCACATTCAATAGAAGTATCCATACTTTACATGATGTTATGATGTGGAATACTGATAGCAAAATTACAAAATTACGAAACCATGACATTCTCCTTGCAGAGGTGTCCTTGGTTCTCATGCTGTTGATCTTGCTCCACAGCTGCTGCTCTGAACAGCTTTTCTTGTATTCCCACAAGCACCAGTGCAGCCACCGCCCTCAGGCACCCTGGCCATCCCTTACTCACTTCCTTGGCAATTTGCAGCTCAGGGGTTTGGCAGATGACTTCTTTCCTGGCAGTCCTTAAGGTTCAAAGTCCAGCTGTAATCTCATTTCCCAAATATGTCACTTGCTGTTGAGTTATTTGTGCTTTCTGTAAACCAAGAAACTCAGCAAACTCTCAGTCTATTGTACACAGTCCTTTTGTTGCTGTGGCAGCCACGTGCTGCAGTAAAGTTCCACCCTAGGATGGAGGATCCCAGATCTCAGGCTCATGAGTTGACCATCATTCAGCTGTTCTCACAACCCTGGGTAACACTGTCCAGGTTAACTGAGACTCTTCTCCCCATATCAGGGCTTTCCTATTCAAAGGCTAATAACCTTGGGCTTCCTTTGGCCAAACCAGGCAGAAGAGACATCCCTCAAATCCAGAAGGTAAAATTAATCTTTTTGTTCCTTAACTTGGTTAATAAAGTGCATGGATTTGCCACCACTGAGTGTATCCATTCAACTATTCTAGTACTTGCCCTCAAGTCTTGTACCAAACTACAGCACTTGCTATCAAAATTGGAATCCAAACTCCAAAAAGTTACCTATTATTTCTTTTATCCTTCTACAGTCCCATAGCCTCAAAGGGCACCGCTTTACCCTGACTAGGCAAGCTCTTGCTTTTAACTTCTATTTAGGGCTTCATTTTTGGCCCTGATGCCCACACCACCAAGTGTGTCATATTTGAGACTGCTGTAACTCCTGGGGGTACAACATTGTTTTGCCCAATTTGTGTTAAAGCCAGAGTTACAGTTTTTAATCAGTCAATATCGTTGCACTCTTAGCTCCAGTTATATTCAATTTCTTGCCAGAGTAACCTGGCAGGTACAAGAATTTCTGTATTCCTGCTTGTTTTCTTAGCTTATGTTTAATTAATCCAAAAAAGGAAACCTTTTCTCGTTGGGCAGTAGCATCTACTACTGTTACAAAACCATCTATGGGTAGTAAGAAGCACCCATATCCACCAGAAAATGAACCTCAATATCCTGCTTTCCTAAATGCAATTTCCCATTGCAGTTTGCACACTGCTTTCCTTCCAGTGAGGTCACCCCCAAGTACATTGCCCGGTGCAACTCAAGGGTAGGTATGGCCAGCCATACGGACCACAAACCCACACAGAACCACAAGGTATCGCTGCACAGAAGACTTATTAGGACCCTTAGACAAGGATCTGGGGAAAGTCGTATTCTTACAGCAGCTTCTGGGTAAAGCTCCTACCCACAGCTCGGTTCCATTGCAAGAGTTCTGTTCAACACAGAATGTCCTCTGGTGCTGTACCGGAGATTGCCTCTTGCTGGGACATACTCGTGGGGGAGAGGAGTGAAAGGAACGCCAGGACAGCAAGGTAGAGATGCCTGAGCACAGGGGTGTGCGAATGTCCCCAGCGAAGGAAGCAAAGAGAGCCGGCAGAAAGCGATGCTTCATTAGCGTAACACAAACACCCATCCCTTCCCCCCTTCCCCCCTCCCCCGGGTGCAGATGTGCCATGAGAACGAGCTGTGAAACTGCCGAGCGCCTGGCAGCCGGCTCGGGGCGTGCTCGCTGCGGGAATTCCTGCCTTCCTGAGCCTGTGCGGAAGAGGCGAGAGCCTGGCTGGAAGCCATCCGGGCAGCACCGCGGTGGCAGGAGGTGCACCAAGGCCGTCCTGCGGCCAGCTCCGGGCTGAGGGCACTCGGCGTCCTCTGCTCTACGCGACTCCGAGGAGCCCGGCTACCTGCACCAGAGCTGGGAGCAGCCTGCTCCGCACCCAAGGTAGGTGCCCTTCGTGGCTCGCGCAGAGGAGCGCACGCTTCCTGCCCCCTGCCAGCAGCACCGGGAGAGGAGCGGGGAGCGGCCCCGGACGGGGCGGAACCCGCACTGCCGTACCCCAGGTGGGACCCTGGTCCCGGCTCCAGCTCCCGCTCAGCGCAGCAGGTTTGCTGGCCCAGACGGGCTGCAACCAGGGCAGCAGTTCATGCAGCCCGGGCTGGGCTCCGAGGGGCACGGGAATGGGCTGGGAGCTGGGACAGTGAGGAAGGGAGCAGAGGAGGTCAGCGTGCTCTGCTGCCCGGTTGGATCTCTGTAACACAGCGCAGCTGGGGCTGCAGTTCTTCCTCTGGGCCTCGGAAGACACGAGACAGCCTCGCTCTGCAGCTCTGCACGCGTGGATTGATGGAAGCTTTAAACCCCCCGATGCCTCCTTTGGAGTGTCTTAATGTGAAGCCTCCAAGTGGAAATTTGCACTCGCCCTGCTCCTCCTCCCCGGCAGCCTCCAGCTTCCCTTCGGGGACCCTGCAGGCAACATGTGCCTCTGGCGACCCTTGAAATGGCGTTACCTTTTGTTTGCTGAGCGCTTGCCTGATGGCTCAGCTGGGGTTGTGCAAACCTCTGGCAAGGCTTTTGTTCAGGCTGTCCCGGCAGCTGCAGATGCCTTGAGCACACAGCTGCGGGCCCTGAGCACGTTCAGCATCTGCAGCAGCTCTGGCACTGGACTCTGGAACAGACGATGAGAAGCTGGCAGCCTGTGGGCTGACTGGAGCACGTGTTGAGAACACGGCCGAGCAGCAGCAGGTCAGTAAAGCACAGCCCAGGTGCCTTCTGCAAAGGGCACGCGGTGCTGAGAGCGTCCCCTGGCAGTGGGCGCAGTCTGCATGCTCAGCTGAAGAGGGAGAGAGGAATGTATTTATCGATATCATGCAGGTGTCCTGGAGTGCTCTAACAACTGCTTAACAAGGCTGTTGTAACCACGTGGTTGTTTATTGCCTTAATTCTTCCATTTAGTGCTGATACTATTCGATAAGATGCCTTCACGGTTCAGTTAAAATTCCCAGCACTGCATCGGCTGGTGGTGGCTGTGACCGTCACAGGCTGGTTTGGCTGCAGTTGCTGTCAGATACTCTCTCTTCTCAGGAGATGGAAAAATAATCTCCATGTGGTTGGATGTTTTGTTCATTTATTGTTGTGTTTAAGTAAGCCATCCTATTTATTTGAGAAGTGTGAACCATCCAGTTGACTCCTCGCCATTTTGCACTTCCTTACCCGAGGAATGTGAGCCATCACCACTTTTAGGTAACATCAGCAGTAGGTGGTTTTGAGAACTACATCAGTCACCTTTACAGAGTACTTTTCCCAACCCTTTTCTGAGGGCTTGCTTGATTTCAGCAAGCCCAGGGCTACTTCCACTCCTGAGAGGATGTACGGACATCTGCCAGAGGATTTAATCCATTTGCCACCAGGTGTTCCCTCATGGATCTGTGGAGGTGGTGCTCCAGCAGGCTGCTCTGCTGGCAGCTGCCATCTGTGCTGAGGCTTGCTGTGATTGTGTGTTGGGGGCTGCATTCACGGTGTTCTTCCATGAACCAGGTGCTTTTCTGCACCTCCTGCTGGATGGTTGGATGGCCATACCATTTTCTAACAGTATTTCTGCATCTCTTTTCTGGGTAGCCGTCCCCTTTAGGCGTGCTTGCAGTCAATCAAAAGATCCCCCAGTTGGCACAGGCTGTCCTTGTTGCATGTCCTCAACTTCCTTCACCACTCAGACCTCCAATGAAACTCCCCTTTCCCATTCCTCCTGTATCACTCTTCAGTTTCCTTAACTGCAGCTAGGGCAGGCAATAAGCCGTCATTCTGCTGCCTCTGTTTGCCTTAACTGTGTAGAGGCAGTGCCTTTAATTAGTGCTATGGGTGCAGTTTTGCATCTGTTTGGAGCCAAACCCTACAGGTGGAGGATGTGTGGCCTAAAGGATTGTAGGCGACTCGGGGAGGTCTTCGTTTATTGTGTGAATAAGCATTACCTGCATAACTTGCACCGTGTAGTGCAGCAGAAATATTGTGGAATATCAGTCGCTTTTGATTCTGGGAGGACCAGTGAAGTTCTCCTTTGCTTCATATGTCACTTCCAAACCCGACACGATGCTGATAACACCTTTCCCATTTTGCATCCTATTACTGCTCCCAGTGACCTCTGCTTGCCGCTCAACTACAGCAGTTGCCACAAGAACATTCACAGAAGAATTTGGGACGCGCTTCATGTTTCTTGTCATCGGTTTGTTTCCCTTCTTGCCATCCTGCAGACTTTGCCCATTGGTCACAAGTGGATCCAAACACAGCATACACTCCTAAGGGAGAAGCAGGACTATATTTGTTGATATAATAGGGATATGCTGTAGTGATTTAACAGTGACACAACAGGATCGGAGGTGGCTGGATACACTTGGTTATTTACTGCATGGAGGGTAGGGTTACGCACACACCTACAGGAGGCCCTCCCATTGAGTCACGAGGCTCAGAGTAGTTCCCCTTTTTTTCTCATGTCTTCAGTCCACAGAGGTAAGGAGCTAGGATGTGGCTGGATCCTCTCCTAGTCCCAAGCTTGGTCAAGGCTTTGTGTGGAAGGAATCATACGTGCACAGTCCCTCTAAGACAGAACCTTAGAGAATACATGAAAGCTCCAAAGTAACCACGGGTGTCTTACAGAAGATCTGTATTGAGAAGGAGTCTTGATGTCAAACTGCAAGGGATCTCTGTGCAGGTGTGAGCTGCAGAAACAGCCCTGCTCGAGGGCAGGTCCTGTGGTGCAGCCCGCTGCTGTGCAGCAGAGCTGGAGGGGCACTTGGGCTGCTCCCTCTTTTGGGGTAAGATGACTGCCTCCTTGCCGTGCTTTGTCTTAAGTCCCCTCTCAGTCTCAGCTGTTGAACTAAGTGTCAGCTACCAGTTGTTTCAGCCTCCCAGTCTGAGACAGCTTTGTGACGGTTCATCTCTTTGAGCCAGACTGTTTCCTGTGCTGCAGCTCATTGTCTTCCTCTGCAAGGCTGGGCAGTGCCCTGCAGAAGGGCTGAGCTGGGACTGGGACTGCTGCATTCCCTCACAGCTCCCCTGCCATTTCTCTTCTCTCTGCAGGCTCCAGTTCAACTTCTGCCTTCCAGCCGTGATCATCCCAGCCTGCAGGAGAGCAGCAAATGGCCGCAGCACATCCAGTTGCGGTAGGGGTTGGGGAAGCAGGCAGGAGAGGCCAAGGGGCCAGGGATGTGAATGCAGGGGTAGAGGGAGGTGCCCTCAGCCAGCGTGTGTGTGCTGGGGACAGAAAAGCAGCTGGGGTGTGAGGTTCTGTCCTGTGCGAGCTGCTTGCCTGGGCCTTGGCTGTTCCCAGCAAGGAGCCTCTTTGCTTGCAGGAGCCCGTGAGCTTTGAGGAGGTGGCCGTGTATTTCAGCAGGGAGGAGTGGGCGCTGCTGGACCCTGTGCAACGAGCGCTCTACCGGGACGTGATGTTGGAGACATACCAGTGTGTGGCCTCGCTGGGTGAGAGCTTGTCTGCCTTTCCTCCTTGTTAGGGCACCTTTGGCTGTGCAAAATGAGCCTCTGCAAGCCGGGCCTTGAATAAACACCATGCAGCTACATATTGACTTATACCACAGTGCCAGCAAGAAAGGAGATACTGAAAAGCGTGAGTTTCAGAAGGGATTAGTATGCACGGCACTCTGATCAAAGCCACAGAGTCAGTGCTGGCAAGCAGGCATCAGCCAGGAGGGAGAAAACCAGCCCTTGTGTTGTGTGTTGCTTGGTGCCACCAGCTCCAGCTCACAGATGAATCCCTGGTTACTGCTATGGAATTGAGGATTTTCCATGCAATTGCCGTCAACATTTTGATGCCTTGACCACTGGTAGACTGTAAGAAAACAAATAAGCTGTTGTAAAGTTAATTTGAAAGAAAAAATATCCCTTCACAATGTTCAGAGATGTCAAAACATTCTTTGCTCCAAGGGAAGCTGTAGGCACAGTGTCATTTAGACCTAAATGGTGGTTTCTCCTTGGGGAGGGGCACAGAGTGGAACTGTTGAACAGGCACTGTGCCAGCATGAGGGAAATGCTCTCTTGTTCCCTGTTTCTCTCCCTGAAGCTCCACTTCCAGCCCCCAAGCCCGTGGTGATCTCCCTGCTTGAAAGAGGGGAAGACCCCTGGATCCCAGATGTGCATAGCCCTGAGGCCATGCCAGGAGACCTCAGCCCAGGTGAGGTGGTGGAGGGAAGGGGAATGTTGGGGCTGTAAGAGCCTTCTCTGCCTGTGTTTTATTTTGGGCACTGTGTGCTATTGCTGCATTTCCTCTGTCATCCAGCAGCTGATGGGATCAGAAATACAAAGGAGGTTCCGCAGAGAAATTGTGTAGCGGAAATGCAGCGGAATTGCATCTCTGAGGAAGAAATCAGAAGGGATGTCCAGGAAGTCCTGCAGCAAGGTCAGGGTGAGCACATCAAGAAGCCCCTGGGAAAGCATCTGGGAATGACACCGAGGAACCCAGTGGACTTCAACATAGGTCCAAAGCAGCCTGAGGAAACCAGGAGCAAGGATGTGTGCCAGATGAAAAAGCAGAATCCATGCTCTGAGTGTGAGAAAAGCTTTAAACTGGATTCCAGCATCACTAGCCACCAGTGCACGCACTCAGCAAAGAGGCATTACGAGTTCTGTGATTCTGCAGAGAGCATGAAATGGAGACTCCACCCCACTGGCCAGCAGTGCATGTACACAGGAGAGAGAGCCTTTGAGTGCTCTGACTGTGGAAAGACTTTTACGGACAGTGGGAGCCTCACTTCCCACCAGTGTATCCACAGAAGAGAGAGACTGTACAAGTGCCTTGAGTGTGGGAAGAGCTTGAAAGGTATTTCTAAACTCAAAATACACCAACGTGTCCACACAGGAGAGCAACCATGTAAGTGCCCTGAGTGTGGGAAGAGCTTTAAGGATAGTTCTAACCTCAAAATACACCAACGTGTCCACACAGGAGAGCGACCGTATAAGTGCCTTGAGTGTGGGAAGAGCTTCAAAACCAGTTCCAGCCTCACCATCCACCATCGCATCCACACAGGAGAGAGACCGTATAAGTGCACTGAGTGTGGGAAGAGCTTCAAAAAGAGTTCCAGCCTCACCGTCCACCATCACATTCACACAGGAGAGAGACCCTGCAAGTGCTCTGAGTGTGGGAAGAGCTTCAAAATCAGATCTGAACTGAAGGTGCACCAGCGTGTCCACACAGGAGAGAGACCATATAAGTGCTCTGAGTGTGAGAAGAGCTTCATAAGCAGTTCTAATTTGAAGCTCCACCAGCGCATCCACACAGGAGAGAGACCCTGCAAGTGCTCTGAGTGTGGGAAGAGCTTCAGAAGCAGCTCTAAACTGAAGGTGCACCAGCGTGTCCACACAGGAGTGAGACCATATAAGTGCTCTGAGTGTGGGAAGAGCTTCATAAGCAGTTCTAATTTGAAGCTCCACCAGCGCATCCATACAGGAGAGAAACCCTATAAGTGTCCTGAGTGTGGGAAGAGCTTCAGTAGCAGCTTTGAACTGAAGATGCACCAGCGTGTCCATACAGGAGAGAGACCCTATAAGTGTCCTGAGTGTGGAAAGAACTTCAAAAGACGTTCTGAACTGAAGATGCACCAGCGTGTCCACACAGGAGAGAGACCATATAAGTGCTCTGAGTGTGGGAAGAGCTTCATAAGCAGTTTTGCTTTGAAGCTCCACCAGCGCATCCACACAGGAGAGAGACCATATAAGTGCTCTGAGTGTGAGAAGAGCTTCATAAGCAGTTTTAATTTGAAGCGCCACCAGAGCATCCACACAGGAGAGAGACCCTGCAAGTGCTCTGAGTGTGGGAAGAGCTTCAGAAGCAGCTCTAAACTGAAGGAGCACCAGCGTGTCCACACAGGAGTGAGACCATATAAGTGCTCTGAGTGTGGGAAGAGCTTCATAAGCAGTTCTAATTTGAAGCTCCACCAGCGCATCCATACAGGAGAGAAACCCTATAAGTGTCCTGAGTGTGGGAAGAGCTTCAAAAGCAGCTCTGAACTGAAGGTGCACCAGCGTGTCCACACAGGAGAGAGACCCTATAAGTGTCCTGAGTGTGGAATGAACTACAAAAGGCGTTTTGAACTGAAGATGCACCAGCGTGTCCACACAGGAGAGAGACCATATAAGTGCTCTGAGTGTGGGAAGAGCTTCATAAGCAGTTCACATTTGAAGCGCCACCAGCGCATCCACACAGGAGAGAAACCCTATAAGTGTCCTGAGTGTGGGAAGAGCTTTAAAAGGCGTTCTGAGCTGACGCTGCATCAGAGCATCCACAGGAAAAAGAGACCCTGTGAGTGTCCTGAGTGTGGTAAGAGCTTCAAAGGGAGTTCTGAATTGAAGCTGCACCAGCATATGCACACAGGAGAGATACCATAGGTTCTGTTGGACATCTTAGAACATTTTGGCCAGGCCTGCATGCAGGGAGATGCCTGGGAACTTGTCTTTTCTCTCCCTCAGAGAATCCCATCTGCTGTGTTACCAGAATGTCTGCACCAGTGAGCTGAAATGGCAGGAAGCCTTGAGTGTGAGAAGGGCTTTGTGCCGAGCAGAGAGCTCCTCACACTCCCAGAAGAACTTCATGCAAAGCTCAGTCCTCATTAAACATTGCAGTCCACAGGACAGGTAGCTACTAGGAGTGCATCTCCTGCAGGAAGAGTTTCTCTCAGGGCTGATGCCTCATTTCTCATGGGAAAACCCCCAGCAGGAGAGACTCTCAGGATGCTGGATAGCCCGGGGATGAGGGAGACCAATGCTTCTCCCCATGCAGGAAGAGTTTGCAAAGGAGATGGCATCACCGACACCCTCTGCAGAAGGGACTTAACCCAGGAGCTTCAGATGGCCTTTCCTTGCTGCCCAAAGCACTTCTCTCACCATGCCCGCTTTCCACTTCTACTCTTCCCACCAGCTGCTTTTTGATGCTGTTTCCTAGTGGAGAAGTGGTTGTGTAGGGATCTGCTGTGTGTCTGTGTGCATGTGTTGCTCTCAGTCATTTCTGAGCGCACTCATGCATCCCAGAGAAGGGTCAGCAGAGCAGTAAGGTGGCTCTTGGAGGTTTTCTGAGAATCTTCTGTAGTGGAAAGAGAAGGGGGTGAATAAAGTAGCTGAGTTGTTCTGGAGCTTTCTTCACTGTAGTCTTGTTTTTGCTCTTAAAATAAATGTCAGCATGTGGAATGAGGAGAGGGAAAGGTGCAAGCAGGGTTTCGTTTTGGTGCCCTCTCCAGCCCACTGCTTGCTTCTAGACAAGGCATTTCCTTTCTTAATAGAGGAGATGCTCCAGGCCCTTCACCATCTTCATGGCCCTCCGCTGGACTCTCTCCAAGAGATCCCTGTCTTTTTTGTACTGGGGAGCCATGAACTGGACACAATATTCCAGATGAGGCCTCACCAGGGCAGAGTAGAGGGGGAGGATCACCTCCTTTGACCTGCTGGACACACTCCTTTTAATGCACCCCAGGATGCCATTGGCCTTCTTGGCTACAAGGGCACACTGCTGGCTCATGGCCAATCTGTCGTCCACCAGGACACCCAGGTCCCTCTCAGCAGAGCTCCTCTCCAGCAGGTCTTCCCCCAGCCTGTACCGGTGCATGTAATTATTCCTCCCTAGGTGCAAGACTCTACACTTGCTTTTGCTAAACCTCATCCGGTTTCTTACTGCCCAGCTCTCCAGCCTGTCCAGGTCTCTCTGAATGGCAGCACAGCCTTCAGGCGTGTCAGCCAATCCTCCCAACTTCGTGTCATCACAAATTTGCTGAGGGTGGTCACTATCCCCTCATCAAGGTCCTTGATGATGTTTAACAAGACCAGACCCAGTACAGACCCCAGGGGGACGCTGCTAGTTACACGCCTCCAGCCAGACACCGCACCAGCAATGACAACCCTCTGCACTCTGCCAGTCAGCCAATTCTCAACCCACTTCACCATCCACTCATCTATCCCATACTTCCTCAGCTTTGTTATAAGGATGTCATGGGGGACAGTATCAAAAGCCTTACTGAAATCAAGGTAGACTACATCTACCGCTCTCCCCCTGTCCACCCAGCTAGTGACATCTTCATAAAAGGCGACCAGGTTGGTCGAGCACGACCTCCCCTTGGTGAACCCATGCTGAGTACTCCTGATAGCCTCCATATCACCCAGTTGTCTGGAGATGGCATCTAGAACAAGCTGTTCCATCACCTTCCCTGGGACAGAGGTGAGGCTGACCCGGGTCTTCTTCTTGCCCTTTTTGAAGACTGAAGTGACATTGGCCGTCCTCCAGTCTTCAGGCACCTCCCCAGTTCTCCAAGATCTCTGATAGATTACAGAGAGCAGCTCAGCAAAGACCTCTGCCAGCTCTCTCAGCACCCGCAGATGCACCCCATCAGGTCCCATGGATTTATTGAACTTAATGTTTCCTAGGCACTCACGGACCACGTCCTCCCCGACTAAAGAGAAATCTCCCATTCCCCGGACTCTCTCATTAACCTCCAGGGTCTGAGATTCCTGAGGGAGAGCCCTTTCACTAAAGACAGAAGCAAATAATCCTACGGGGTTAGGAAAGGGCACAGCAGAGCAGTCAGTGAGGAGCACAAGGCAGTGAAGCGCAGCACGAGCCATTGATTGCCTGCACTGATGATGTTCTGCAGCCACCTCCATTGAGATCTGCGTCCTGAGTGCAGATGGAAAGTGAAGGGAAAGGAGGAGCGGGGGATGGAGGGGCAGGAAGCGCTTGGTGCCGGCGGGAGCAGTTCCGGGCCATGGCGCCATGGGAAGATGATCGTGGCCGGGAGGAGCGGGCTGTGCGCTACCAACGGGGTCGGGCCGCGGTGCGGGGCATGGAGGGATGTCGGGGGAGGAGCTGGCGGTGCTGCAGCACGCAGAGGCGATGCGTGCGGTGCCAGCGAGTGCGTGGAGCTGAAGGAAGGTGTGTAACATGTCCTTGCTCTGGCTGTCAGTGAGCGGGACGAGTCGGGGCTGCAGTTCTGTGCTGGTGTTTGTTGCTGGGACCGGCTGCCTGAGCAGAATGGGGGCAGCGAGAGGGAGGTTGGACAAGCGGCAGCATCCGGAGCACGGCCCGGTTCTGCTGTGCTGATGGTGCTGTACGGCTGTGGGTCCCCACTGAGGGTCGGTGAGGCAGCGTGGCCCCGTGTGTGTTCCAACATGATGTGTGGACGTGGAACGTAATCAGAGTGAGTGGATGCAAATGGAGTCGGAGGTGTTACAAGGAGAGGCTCTGGATTGGAACACGGAGAGCAGAGCTGGTGTGTCCCAGCAGGCAGGCGTAGTCAGGTGCCCTTTGGAGCCTGCTGTTGTTGGCGCTGAGCTCAGGAGCCCCATCAGATCAATGTGGTGCTGCGTGCTGCGTATGGCAGCGCCAAGAGATTCCCTTGTGGGAGAAGGGGGGGGATGAAGGAGGCCGAGGGCCCTATGCTCAGGGCCAGCTCGTCTGTAGCCTCTTGCTGCTGGAGAGAAGGGCTGCCCGCTGGGCACAGGCAGTGCCTTCTGGCTCCCATGCCGTGCCCTTTCCTCCAGCCCCCTCCTCATGCCATGTGGAATGCCAGTGCCAGCAGTGCCAGCAGTTAGAACCCTGTTGGGCCATGTTAGAACCCTGGCCACAGCTGTTACCTTGGTCACCGCTGCCCCACGCAACGCACTCGCCTCTTAGAGCTCCGGCCATTGACAGCCATGTGGGGGCCTAAGAGAGCGAGGCTGGAGGAAACCCAACATTTAGCTGGGAAGATGGCGGCTTCATTTAACATCATCTCCTCCTCTGAGACCTCTGCAGGCCCCTGGTTCCATCTAAACCCTGTTTTTATTGGTGTTTTTCATGTTAAGTTTAGTTGTAGTGTTAGGATTAGGTTATTGTTAGTGTTTTCTAGATAGGAGTAGATTATTGTTCGTGTTAGTGTTCGGAGTAGATGATTGTTCCTGTTTTAGAGTTAGGTATAGGTTTCTGTTCGTACTTAGAGTTAGGTGGGGTCCTACCAGCTGCTGGCAGCAAACAGCGCTCACTCGGTAAGCACACGTCTGCTTTCTCACCCAATGCCATGAGTGCTGCTCCATGAGTGCAATGGTCTGCTGACATCTCCAAGGGATGGGATTTGCATCTTTTGACTTTTCTGTTGCAGATTGTCGAGGAGCAGAGCGTGAGTGGCTGTGAAATGCAATTGGGAAATGCTTCATGGAAACAGTCTGGAGCTGTGTCTGGAGCTTCCTGCATGGCCGTTGTAAGGTAGGTGTGCCTTACTGTAAGCATGCTCTGAAGCAGTGTTGGTTAAGCACAGCTCACTCCTCTGTCTTCAACAGATCAGCTTTCTGCACTCTTTATTTCTGTGGCTGGCGTTGTAGAGCACAGCAGCAGCAAGGCCACGAACACGTCCACAACCAGGTACGTGAACATGAGTGACTTTAATGGCTAGAATAACATTGCTGTTAGTATTAATAAGGCAGTGGTCACGCGTGTGTGCTGGAGCTCAGGGATAGGTTTATTCTTGCCTGTTAAGCTTTTCCCTTATTGACACCCACCCATCCTCTCTTGTTTCTCTTCCCTTTCAGTTGTTTGAAAGCTCCCTGACTGTTTCCCAATTGATTCTTGCAGGACTCGGAGGGTTTTGAGTATCAGACTTGGGAGACAGTGAAGAAACCCAAGGCAAGTGCTGCTCAGCTGAGCAAGAAAGCCAAGAAGGAAAGCAAAAAGAAACGATAAGGGCTTGAGCAGGAAGGCACAAAGGACAGCAGAATCGCCTGGATTGCGTCCTCACAGGTGCACCAAAGGACACACACTGCGTGGTGCGTTTTTCAGGCCTGGCCATGCTTTCCCTTTCATGGACTCCAGAGGGGAACTAAGGAAGCTGTGTCTTTAATCATTACCAGTATCCCGCCTTTTTGATTTCATATTGAAATGTATTTTGGATGCATTTAGCTTCTCTTTGTTGTAAATAAAAGTGAAACAAATATTTGATAAGTGTTTCTGCCTCTTTCAGTAGCTGCTCAATACAGTGCCTGGCTCGGGCTGGCAATTGCAGGGCCATGAAGTGTTCGGCTTCACATCCCTCCTGGAATCACAGAATCACAGAATTGTAGGGGCTAGAAGGGACCTCTAGAGATCATCGAGTCCAACCCCTCTGCAAAAGCAGGCTCCATATACCACAGCTCCAAACCAATTACATGATCCTGAAGCAGTCCGCGTTCCACGACAAAAGCAGCTCCATTTTGTTTAATCTTTCCACTATTTTGACAATGGCTGAAGTATACAGATTAACTTCTGTAGCGCTTATAAATAATTCAAGTTCCTGAAGCCTGCCAATTAGTTCATTCACAAAGGGTTTCCTGTCCCCTTTGCCATATACTAATGCAAGTGCACTGGCATGCTTTTCTGGAGCTGCTTTTGTAAAGTCACGCCACATTTGTCGTGGAACGTGGACTGCTTCAGGATCATGTAATTGGTTTGGATCGTTACGATTGAACTGGGGGCTGTATAGCATTTCCACCAGAGCATTTTCTCTCAAAAATTGGATACCTTTCTCTATATCAGTCCATTTCTTTCCATCAGGCTCCAAGTCCCGTTTAAAGGGGAATCTATCTCTTACTGCTATCAACATCCGCTTCCAGAGGGTGTAGGGCTGATTTTGGCATGTGCCAATACCTCTGTCCACACGTGAGTCCCTGGAAATGCTACCCAATTGGCGAGCTTCACTGCCATCGAGCCACGCACTATTGGCACCATTGTCCCAGCAGCGAAGTAACCAAGTGACCATATTTTCTTTTGGCTGACGTGTGAAATCCTTCCTTAGATCTCGAATTTCACTCAGTTTAAAAGATCAATCAATAATGGTCGTTATACTTTGCTCACCTTTTGCTCTATCAAGAGTCCCAGGTGTTGATGGTGGCAACTGTGTTGATGAGGCTGCCCCATCTCTAAGTTTGGACTCAAGAAATTCTCGTAAAGAAAATCTGGCTTTTGGCTCCTCTTCTGACTCTGACCCTGACCCTGGCGCTTGTGTTATTTCCTCCAGGTAACCCTCCTTCTTTTTCCTCTCTCCAAACTTCCTCTGCTCCTCTAACTTCTTCTGCTCCTCTAACATCTTCTTGTACCCCTCTAACATCCTCTGCTCCTCCAACTTCCTCTGGTCTTCTGAGTCCCCCTGCTCTCCTGAGTCCCCTGCTCTCCTGAGTCCTGCTCTACTAACTCCCTCCGCTCTTCCAACTCCTTCTGCATTTTCTCTAACTGAGTTGAAACTCGTTTTGTCTTTCGCCCTCTTACAGGGGCAACCAACATTGTATCTGGTGTCCCTGATAGTTGGTCCAATTGGACTACATGTGTCCCCGGTGGCTGGTCAGATTGAACTACATGCGCCCCCAGTGGCTGGCCAAATTGGACTACATGTGCCCCCAACGGCTGGTCAAATTGGACTACATGTGCCCCCAATGGCTGGTCAAATTGGACTACATGTGCCCCTGGTAGTTGGTTACATACATTCAGCTCACCCCGGAGGGCACATAGCTGGTCTCGGAGAGCGTTCCGCTCGAACTGGACGGCACTGAGCTCAGTCTGGAGGCTGTTGTAGTTGGACTGGAGAGTGTTGTACCCGAACCGGAGGACGTTATGCTCGGCCTGGAGGGCAGTGTGCTCAGTCTGGAGAGTGTTGAGCTCGGTCCGGAGGGCATTGTGGTCAGTCTGGAGAGTGTTGTGCTCGGACTGGACAGCATTATGCTCGGACTGAAGAGTGTTGTGCTCGGACTGGAGGGTGTCGCAGTTGGGTTGGAAGGCATCGTGCTTGGCCTGGAGGGTGCCGCTCTCAGACTGGAGGGCGTCATACTTGGACTGGAGAGTGTTGTGCTCGGTCTGGAGGGCATTGTGCTCGGTCCGGAGGGCATCGCGCTCAGTCTGGAGAGTGTTGTACTCGGACAGGAGGGCGCTGTGCTCGGACTGGAGAGTGTTGTGCTCGGACTGGAGGGCGCCGTGCTCGGACTGGAGAGTGTCGTGCTCGGACCGGAGGGCGCCGTGCTCGGACTGGAGAGTGTCGTGCTCGGACCGGAGGGCGCTGTGCTCGGACTGGAGAGTGTTGAGTTGGGATTGCAGGGAGCTTTTCTCATTTCGGAGAGCCTCTCCCTCATACCACAAGGTGTCTCTTTGATATAGGAGATCTTTTCTCTCAGCTTCAATAGCTTTTTCTCTCTCTACCTTCTCATCCCAAAGTTTTTCTGCCTCAGCTCTAAGACTCTCCTTCTCGGCCCTGAGACTCTGTCTCTCAGCTTCAAAAACTTCCCTCTCAGGAATGGTATTGAATAAGGCCCAATAAGCATTAGCTAGGCCCAAAATCATTTGTGCCTCCTGAGATCTGCCTGAGCCACGACATTCCTGCCTCAAATATGCAATCAAACTCTCAGGATTCTTCAAGTGTTCAGGAGTGAAGCTCCATAACACTGAAGATGTCTGTCCTTTGAGAATCTCTTCAAAGCCTCTCCACACTCCCTGCCACTCAGTATTCTCTGGTTCTAGAGAAGACTTCCTCCAGATGTTATAAATCCAGATACTGAGTGAGATTATTACAATAATCAACAGTAAGATCAGGGAGATTAAGAATGTGGCCCACTGATCATTCAAAAACTGCATAAAGGATTCATAGAAAGAAAGAGGAGCATGCTTAAAAATCACCATTTCTGTATAATTAGTTGCATTAGTTGCTCCCTCTGGAGCTGTACGCAGATACGAAGTGAGCATTGCTAACCATGCTTTCAATCCATTATACAATTGTATAGCTCCATAAGAAAAAGTGGCTAGCTTAAACATGACCCAATATGTTCGGAGCATCTCAAAAAAGGAACCAATGGCACACAGTCCCTGGTAAAACAAATTTAGTAGAGAAAACATTTTTTTTTTTTCCTTTTTTTTTCTTCAATAGAGAGAAAAAAGTAAAAGAAAACAAAGCTCAACAATGTTTATAAAATATACCAGAGTATTGGCACTCCGCCTGGACTTTTCAAGGTCAAGCTCGCAGGTGCAGAATCGCAAAACTAAGATAGCTCCTTAACAGGGAAAAAAACTTGTAGCTCTGTTAAAAGCTAAAAGAGCAACAGAAGAAAACACAGAAAAACAGCAACTCAATATGCCCGCATTCTCCACCAAAATCTGTCACGGTTTGAACGAAAAAATCCACCTGCGTCTGTGACAGGGGCCGTGGGCCCCGGAGGGGCCCTAGGCCGAAAGGAAAGAGTTAATTAGGAAAAGAAAACAGCGGCAACCATCTAAGGAGGCACACTTATTTACTAAATACTATCTCGAAATACCGGATAACACAATATAATACAATATAATTGAAAATTGAAAATTGAGCTAATGAATCAAGCAAAATAGGAGAGAGAATGAGTCCCGTAACCGAGAGGCCTACTGTGAAATCTAGGCGAACGGCTGAAGGCTCCCACACACTCCCCTGAACGCCAGAACTCGAAAGACGTCAGTCTAGTCTGCGACAGAGTTAATATAGAGTCCAGGTCCCGTGACCTATCGTGTTGCTCTCTGGGAGATGTAGTCTTCTTCTGTAAGTTGCAGATTCAGTAAAATTATTCATGCTTAATATGATGTTATGATGTGGAATACTGATAGAAAAATTACAAAATTATTAAACCATGACACTGATTGAACAAATGAACTGAACTGCTTGTTAAATATGATTAATCGGTCGTTAAATCAAACCCTTTTTCAGCCTAAGAGAAAACGGGGGAAATGTAGAGAGTGTTTTTTACAGCTAGTTAGCTGAGAAGGGTCGTAAACACGGTGCAGCTAAGCAAGCAGCCGTAACACCTGCAAGGACAGCAAGAACAACAGGATGCCCTGGGATGGTGAGAAACTAGCCATGGTTCTGGGAACTCAGCAAGGGAGTAGGTTTCAGTTGATAACAACAAGGGAGTAGGTTTCAGTTGATAACAACAAGCTGTTAAGATACTTGGGGATGGTATGTAATTGGGAACCAATGATGAGCTCCACTTTTGCAATATGTATGAGCTAATTATCCGTATTATAAAGGTACACGCAGCCAAGGAATAAACGAGATTAGCTGATCATATGTCAATGACAGGTGTGGTCGTTTGCTTTTCTCCCATTGTTCTGCAACAATATACAACATATGCAGTTGCTAACATATATGCACAGATACTAATATGTTGCATATCTGCTTGCAAGTCCAGGAATTGTTGCAGGGGTTTTAAAAGCCACAGGGTTTACTGTAGGAACTGAAGCAGCTGTCGGGCTGTTACAGGCGTTGGAGCAACTGCAGAGCTCATTGCCAGAGCTGGAATCAACACGGGACCTGTGGCTGAAGTTGGAGCAGCCACTGGACTCATTGGAGGGGTTGGAGCGACCGCAGGGCTGTACTTCCTGGCACAGTGCACCTTCCCTGGGAAAAATTTGTTTCATTTCCTTATCACAATACTTGGAACAGCTACAAAACCTGTAGCAGGAGTGACTGCAGAGCTCATTATGAGGGGTGGAGTGACAGTGGGAACTGTTCAGAGCTTGGAGCATCTGCAGGACATGTAGCAGAAACTTGTAGCTCCTTCCTATGAATATGTAGATGAGTTCATATAGATTTGTTGAATATGTATGAGATTGACTTTGAATTATGTAAAAATTCTGCATGCTAGTGTGCAAGACAGGAAGAGTGATTCCCCTTTGCACCCTGCTCTGAATAAACACATCTCTGCTTTATAACCTAACCCTGGGTTATAGAGTTTGATTCCAGAAGTCAGCTTGGTGATCCAGATGGGACAAGCCTGTTCAAAGACAGGAAAGCAATCCAGCCAATAACTGATCATTTTCAGAAACTCAGGTTTTTGATGGAGTGTTTAATCAAAAATACAACGCAGCCATCCTCCTGGTTAGAAAACTGTACAGGAACTACTAGATACTACAAGATTCAAGGACTATCAACAGAACAGTGGAGAACTTATATCCATTGGTACCATATCCGTATACACTGCTTACAAAATTATCAGTGGAATTGGCATGGTCCCTCTTGTGCCATCCCATGGCACCCAGACTGTGTTGCTGCAAGGGTTGGACTGAGGCACCAGCTCTGTCAGCCTCATCTCAAGTTTGTTGTATGACAGCAGCGTCTCCCGGTGGTGGGTGATGAGGTCGTAGAGGCTGTCAAATTCTCAGCTGTCAGTCAGAAAGAAACTGTGGATGCTGGTGTCCTGCTGCCTGTGGATGTGACAATACTGCACTTTCCTATTACGCCAGATGGACAGAATGCATTCCCCAATGAGTTTTTAGTTCTTCCTGACAAGAAAGGAGACATCAGGTGCCCCCATCTCAGTGCAGTACTCTGTCAGCAGCCACTCAGCAATGTGCCGCCCACCACACCCTGCTCCCAGCCTGCCATGGAACCATTCCCATGGGAGATGCAGCTCTATGTTCAAGCTCACCTCCTTTTGCACAGCTCATCTCCCCCAGACATCTCCCCCTGTTGTCCTGACCAGTACAATACAGAGTGGGTTCCATGCACAAGTGATGGGGTCTTAAACCATTTGGCAATCCACCTTCTGCTCATCTGCCACCATTTGTCTCCTGTATCAGGAGAAAGCCGCTTAAGGCAACAGAGCCTGTAAATCGCTATATTTACTGCTCTCTCCAATGCCTGAGGTGGATGCCAAAACCCCTCCTGCATTCCCCATGGCCTCGGGTAACCATACAGTTTGCCTCTCAAGACAGGGTGAAAGAGCTACCAGGACTACAGGGAATTTCTCCCTATGCAGTGAGACCTTGAATGTCATGGAAGATTCAGCAGGAAACTATTTGAGATTGGGAATCTGTAGAGCAGATCTCTGGTGCTGTTGCGGCCTGTGGGAAGATCTTACAGTCCACTCTCCCATCTTACTGGGGAGGTACCTGTGTGCTTGCTCAACGAGCTCTACCATTCACCCTGGCATTCACGAAGGGGATGTCACACACCCCCAGAAGGAACAAAAGGAGCTTAGGGTTCTCATTTGATAATGCTGTATATAGATATAGATTTGATGGGAATGCTCAGAGGTTTCTCTGATAAATTTAAGGCAAGAAATCCAATTGCTGCAGGGTTTGAATCACTGTCCTGGTGGGTGACAATTAACAACAATGTGGACTGGATTAACTACATCTCTTAAAACAACAAAAGGGAGAATCTGGTCTACAGGCAATATGGGAACATACTAAACTATTTCATCAAGTATCGATAGATGATACTTTATTTGGATTTACCAAATTGTGTGAAAAACTTACTTCTTGGCTACCACAGTTTGCATGGATGAAGCAGCTCTTTGTTGCTTTGTATTACTGCAGTCATCTTGCTTGTTTTAATGTACGTTGAAATGAGGTGTGCATTACAGCAGTGTAAAACCAGTGGGAATAGCTGTGAAGAATAGAAAAAGCACAAGCTAAGACAGAAAGTGGAGAGCGGAAGTTATTTGAAATCTTCCCTTTCCCGGAATGTACTAATCTAGCAAAAGTATTTGCAAAGTCTAAGAAAAGGGGGATAGAGTTTGAACAAGGGGACAATCTAAGGCTCAACTATAGCAGAGGGGCTTGGGTAAGCAGGATGTCAGATCAGATAAGAAAAGAATATTTTGAAACTCCATTGTCAGCGTTATGGGGAACACTGGGCAAGGGACCAGCTGGAAACTGTTGCAGGCTGAAGTCAACACACAATTTGATGAACAGCTGTGTGCTTCCTGCTGGATTGTGGGTTTCTGAGAACATCCGACCCCAACAGCTCCAGAAATGTCTCACAAGAAGGAGGACAGACAGAGTAACTGCACGTCCTTTATTCTTTTAAGGTTCACAGAGAGCCTGGTTCATTATGCACAGTGTATCTGGGCTACAATACAAAGGTAAACGCTGAATAAGAATTGGTTTTAATAATGAAGTTTTAGTGAAAAACATTACAGTATTTAAAAACATCATAATAAGCAGAATAAATTACACATACTAAGTGGCATGAAACAAACAAACAATGAGAGAGAGAGCGACTCTGTAAAAAGCTGCATTACAAGTCATAAATTCCAAAAGACAGGCAATTCACTGCATATGAAAAACATCTGGTAATCACTTTCCTCACAGCATCCTTGACCTCCCTGTTCCTCATGCTGTAGATGAGGGGGTTTACTGCTGGTGGCACAGCTGAGTACAGAACTGCCACCATCAGGTCCACGGATGGAGAGGAGACAGAGGGTGCCTTCGGATAGGCATAAAACCCAGTGATGGTAAGTAGGGAGACCACAGCCAGGTGAGGGAGGCACGTGGAGAAGGCTTTGTGCCTTCCCTGCTCAGAGGGCATCCGCAGCACGGCCATGAAGATTTGTACATAGGACACAAATATGAAAACAAAGCACCCAAAAACTAAACCGATACTAAAATTGAGGAACACAACTTCCCTGAGATTTGATTCTGAGCAGGAGAGCTTGAGGATCTGGGGGATTTCACAGAAAAACTGGTTGACAACATTCCCTTGGCAGAGAGGCAGTGAAAACGTACTGGCAGTGTGCAGCAGGGAATAGAGAACCCCAGTGCCCCAGGCAGTTGCTGCCATGGTGGCACAAGCTCTGCTGTCCATCAAGGTCCCGTAGTGCAGGGGCTTGCAGATGGCAACGTAGCGGTCATAGCACATGATGGTGAGAAGGGAATACTCTGCTGAGAGGAAGAAGGAGAAGAAAAAGAGCTGTGCAGCACATCCTGTGTAGGAGATGGCCCTGGTGTCCCAGAGGGTGTTGGCCATGGCTTTGGGGAGAGTGGTGGAGATGCAGCCCAGGTCGAGGAGGGCCAGGTTGAGGAGGAAGAAGTACATGGGGGTGTGCAGGCGGCGGTCGCAGGCTACGGCTGTGCTGATGAGGCCGTTGCCCAGGAGGGCAGCCAGGTAGATGCCCAGGAAGAGCCAGAAGTGCAGGAGCTGCAGCTGCCGCGTGTCTGCCAACGGCAGCAGGAGGAACTCGCTGATGGAGCTGCTGTTGGGCATCTGCTGTTGTTGGGCTTTGAGTCCTGCTCAGAGTGCAGAAGATAATGACAAGTCCATACCATTCTCAGACACACTCCTCCTGCTGTACTGTGAAATGTTTTCATTTACCTTTGGGTAATTTTCATTTAACTCCATAACTTGAATTTATATTCATGAGCTTCACCATCCCTAAAGAAATAGAAGATTAAGGAGCTCTTACTTTTTCTCATTTCATAATCATATCCCAGACTCCTGAATATTTTCCACTTGGTAACTGTTTACATGTCTCATATCTTCACTCCAACTGTTCTTAGTGCCCCCAACACCAGCCTCTTCGCACTTCAATATGTTTTAGTCAAATATGCCTGTTTGCAGGATAAGTGCACTATTGAAGTCTGCAGAAAACAAGAAAAACATGAACTGATTCTTTCCTTTTAGAAACGAGAGGCTGAAAGCACAACCTGTGTGGCTGTTCACAAAACAAGCAATTGATTAAAGAAATATTTGGGAGTAACATAGCTGTGTTTTAAATTTTACAGCCTCTATTAGATTTCCACCTCCAGTCCTTTCTGCCTTCCCTCAGATTAAGATATGGAAAATCCCTTCCTTGGCTCTCCTCTTGCAAAGGGCCTTCACAAACATTCAGTAGTGCAGTGGAGCTGTGATCCCCTGCGCCGGGCAGCAGCTGTGGCAGCACAAGTCCTGCCGGGGGGCTCCTTCCCCCCACACAACTCCCCTCAGTGCCCTGGGCAGCTCTGCAGGCAGGCTGAGTGCAGACACTCAGGGCTGTGCTCTGACACTGCAGCACGGAAGCCCTCGGGAGGAGCAGAAGGCTTTTTCCACAGTAAAGAAACATGCAGTGCCTGCAGCCATATCTTCTACGGGATGTCCCTGGTTTGGTTAACCCTCTATGAAAAGCAGCTGCATGGTCAGCAGTGAGACTTACCTTTTCATGGTCTGTGAGCAATGTTCCTGCTGTGTGCCCACAGCCTGCTCACACCGTACACATCCTGTAAGCTCTCTCCCCTTTCTCTCCTCTCCTTCTGTCAGCTGCAGGCTGTGCTGTGCACCAGAGCTGCTCCTGGGCACAACTTTCTGTCTGCAGCACTGTCCACTTGTATGAGCTCCCTGTGTCCCAGGAGCCCAGCCCAGCTCAGCAGCAGAGGATGTCATACTTTATCCTTCCCACTCGTCTCCCCTGAGATGTCCCTGTGTCCTCTTTGCCATCAGATCCTGGAGAACAGCCACATCATGATTGTACTTTGAAATCTGATGAATTAATCACCAAATGTACTGTGGTCAGTGACTGATTCCAGACCTGATACCTGAGATCCTGTGATGAAACAAAATGGGCATACAGGCAAGGACAGAGAGAGGTGGACTTCCCCTGTGCAGGGCAGTGATTTAACTGAGGCAGTGCAGGAGTCTCATCCCTAATGGGAAACCCTGGGGCTGAAATGGAATTCAGCTCCCCATGGACACACAGTATCATTGGGATTCCTCTGGTTCAGCTCAGATGTACACAAGGAGTTGCCTGCATGTGAGCTCCTGCTCTGAGTCCTCGGTCCTTCAGCAGGGATGCAGCTGCTCACACACAGACACTGGGTGATGACCAAGGTGCCTGGGCTGCTCCTGATGTGTGCCAGTGCTTATAAAATGTGTGGGAAATCCCTGGGACAGAAACCTCTTTCCTGAACATCAGCTGCGGGGCAGAGAGGGAATAGAGGTATTATCGACCATCCTGAATGACAACAGACCCCAGCGTTTAGGGCACTTCATGGTGCCTTTGTCTCCAACTCCACTGAGAATGCAGAGTTACACAGCTGACTAAATGGATGAGCTCACAAAAGAAGAGCCAGATCTTTCTCTGTTCTCCATCTGCGGCATATTCTGGAGCTCAAGGCAATACAAAGATAACATACATCTTTATTCTTCAACAGACATAACCTCAGTTTTCGGTGGGCTCTCAAGTGAATGGCTTCAGAAGCAGCCTAGTGTCTCCGGGCTCCACCACACACTCACATGCAACTGTAAATGCAGCACAGGGCCTTCAGGAAAGCTATGCCTGAGGTGTGTCTGTGCTGCTATGTCAACTCCAAGACCCACAAGGGATCTAAAGCCTGTGTGCCACCTTCTGCACACTAATGCCGTGGATGAGCTATCCAGTCAGGCTCTGTCCAGTGATGCTTTCCAATGAGGATGTTTACTTCTGTATTTTTGCACTAATGAAAACAACAAGACTTGAGGAGCTAGAAATCTTTGTAGGGTTACATGCCTGAGCTCTTCTTTGGACCACAGTGGCACAGTTGAATGGCTTCCACAACTGCACTGTAGAACAAGGGGTATACAGATTCTTTATCATGGATTGGCGAGGAGACAAGGAAGGGCTACTGCCCTCTGTGAGAGTGCACAGAGCTCTGCCTGGGGATGGCACAGCAGCCAGGTCAGAGCTAATGGAAATGGCCAACAGAGGAGGCCAACAGTGCCTGTTCCTGTCTTCCTGATCAGGGAGAGCAAGTGGAAGGTGCCCTCTACAAACAGATGGGAGTCTCATGTTTCAGGCCCTTGTCCCCTTTGGGGGCCTTTTTCACTCCAGTATCTGCAGCAGGGACAGCACAGCAGGGCATGTGGCATCCAGCAGATCCTTAGAGAGCAAAGATGGCCGCTTCTTGACCAAGCCATGGAGGAAGCAAAGAGGAGAGGTGCTCTGCTGGATCTCATACTCTCCAGCATGGAAGGTCTGGTGGGAATTGTGAAGGTGAAAGGGGCATCAGGACATGTGCAAGATGCAAATGGGTCTCTTATTTATTTATTTATTTATTTATTTATTTTTGTAGGCTGTAAGCTTAAAAGATGATTATTAATGTCAATTAAACTGAAACAAAGAATTGAAGACAAAGATAGAAATCAATGAAAATGTATTAACCCTTCTCAAGATGAGAAGTTCTCATGAGTCTTGTTCCTTTTTTAGTTGTAAATATGAGTCTTTGATGGGATTTTGTGTTTTTTATTTTTTATTTTTTTCCTTGCTATTCAGGTGTCTTCAGGTTCAGGGACACAGACAGTGGTGCCATTGCCAATGCCATGTGACTAAAGTCCAGTGTCTGCCGCTGCTCTTCCCTGCTGCCTATATGATGTCCCTCATCCACCAGGTGTTTTCAGCTCTCCTAAATAAATGGCCGTGGTTAAGGGCTTGTTTTCAGCAGGCCGTTTGGGCACACACTCCTGCCACTGCTTTCTTGATTTCCACATCCCTTGCTCTTTGTTCAGTCAGATACATCCCAGTTATCTGTCTGATTTCTGACTTACAGGGAGATTACTGGAATTTGCTCCATTCCTCAAAAGTCTGATGTACTTTGTTGTCAATCCTTCACAGTAATTCTATCTATCCCATCCTATCTGCGTCTAAATCATTTCTTGAACAAATATTCCCTATGAAAGGAAAACCTCAGCAGATGCAGCTTGGACATGGCATGCAGTTGATCACTATGTTTTACTGTTAATTCATTTGCATCACCTTTCCTTCAGTTTGCTGGCCAAAAAAAAAAAAAAAAAAGAAGAGTAATTTTTACTTTTCTATATGCAGCTGGTTCTCTGTGGAAAGCCAGTGGGAGTTGGTGCAAAGGAGGTTTAATACTGAGCGGGTGACAGCAGAGGAGAAGAGTGATGTGAGGAAAAGAGATGTAAGTCCCATGGGGCCAATGTGAGTAGAAAGGGGGTGGGGATGTAGAGGAGCTTTGTCAACACAGTAACAGAATAGAACTCGTTGGGACATCCTGGATTGGTATCAGTTGCACAGTGCTGTTTTAATGTCTTGATTAAACCAAAATATAAATAAATAGACAATAAATGTCTGCTGGATTCTTCCTCTTTAAGCTCTCTCCAGGTATCTCTCCATTTTGCTGAACAAGTTCTAAAAACCTGAAGAAGAGAACAGGAAAGCACAAGGCACAGGAGACTCTTTGGTTATAATGGGCCCCTGGGCACATTTGCTGCTGAGTCCATCAACCTCCAGTGCAGAGAGAAGTTTGCACAAAGTGCTCAACAAGACAAAGTCAGAAGCAACAGTGAAGTTTCTTGGAGTATTAATGGGCCCACTGAGGGCCATTAGCAAGCAAGCTTCCCAAGGCACTAGTTAGAGCAGATAATTGTAAACCATGACTCCAGTCAGGTAAAGGCACTGGCATGGTGGCTCTGATGCTAAGAAAATCCTCCTTTGTCTTAAGAAGCAAACAGGACAAGCCCTGATTCCCAGACCCTTGGCAGGGAGGTCCTGTCTCTCATGTTGGCTCAGGGCCCTTCCTGGGGCAGTGGGATGGAGGTCTGTATGATGTTAAATGAAAGACATGGGGACAGAGATCCCAGGCTCTGCATTGGGTACAATGTTAATGTCAAGTTCATGTCCCATGTGTGCCCTGTGTCTCATCACAGGATGTGGGGTGTGAGAAGGGCCCCATCTAAACAAGCAGTCAATCACAGTGAAACTCTGAACTTCAGATCTCTCAGTTCCAGTGCCCTCCTGTGCACACCCTCCCATCGCTTGATGTCCTTTATGTTCTGCATTGGTCAGAAGTGCACCTAGTGCATCGCGGTGAGTCTGTAGCAATGCAGAGCAAAGAGGGACAACCCTTTCCCTCACCCAGTTGGCAATAAATTCCCTGATGCACTCCAGGGGACCGTTAGCTTTCCTGGCTGCCTGGGCACATTGCTGACTCACTTCCAATTTGATGTTGACCAGGACCCCCAGTCCTTTTCAGTCAGAGCGTTCTCCAGTGTCCCTTATACATTCTGTGTTTATGTCCAGGTTTGCACCTACCCAGTTGCACAATTAGGCACTTGTTCTTGTTTGACATTATTCACTTGGTGCTTAGTACCAACTGGTACCCACTTCTCTGACTTGTCCACATCTCTCTGCAAGTCCTCTCCACCCTCAGTGGAGGCAGCAGCACCTCCTCATCTGGTATCATCAGCAAACATCAACAAAAAGTCTTGCATGCAAGTCATTCGCAAAAACATGACAGAGAAGTGACAATAAAATGGAGCTCTGGGGAACCCTGCTAGTGACCATCTACCAGCCTGTTGGAACCCATTGACTCTAATCCTTTGGGCCTGACCTACCAGCCAACATCTCACCCACCACATTCTGTTTCTGTCTAGCCGTATGCAGGACGTTCTGTCCAGAAGGGTTCTGTGAGAAATAGTCTTAAAAGCTCTACTAAAATTCTCAAGGATAACATCAACTGTCAACCCTTGGTCAACCAATTCACTAACATTGTCATAAAAAGAGCTATAGTTAAACAGGACCTTCCCCTCGGGAACTTGTGTTGGCTGTGACCAATGACACAATTGTCCTTCAGGTGATTTTCAATCACTCCCACCATCACTTTCTCCATAATTTTACCAGGCACTGGAGTGAGACTGACAAGTCCATAGTTGCCCCTGTCATCTTTGTTGCTCTTCCTTACAATGAGACAACATTTGCCAGCTTCCCGTCAACTGGTATGACCCTAGATTTATTTACATGCCATTGAAATGCGAGCCCAGAGCATACTAAGGTGTCATCATTGTAAGGACATAGATGTGTCAGAGCTTTGCAGTGCCTTGAACTCTAGAGTATAAAACAGATGGAGCATAGAGAAAGACTGGCTTCTTCTGTTGGTTAGCAGAATAACACTACATGATACATGGGGTCTCTGCTCTGCTGGGAGTGTGGATGTGCCTGAAGTTAGCAAGGCCTTGCTTAGGAATCTTGACAGGCTGGAGAGCTGGGCTGAAGCTAATGGGATGAGGTTCACCAAGACCAAGTGCCACATCCTGAACTTTGGGACCTGGAATGGACTGCCCAGTGTTGGGGTGGTGGATTCACTGACCCTGGAGGAGTTCAAGGAATGACTGGTTGTTGTGTTGAGGGACATGGATTAGTGGGAGCTATTCGTGATAGGTGACCAGCTGGAGTGGATGATCTTTTAGGTCTTTTCCAACCTTGGTGATTCTATGATTCTATGATATCCTGTCCTTGTATGAGTGCCCTCTTTGAGCAAACACTCTCTGGGAGGACTCAGCACATGTCTGGAATTAGTCACTGACCACTTGAAATCTGGTGTTTAATTCAACAGATTTTAATGTACTGTCATGATGCTGTTGTCTTTCAGGAGCGGTTGGCCATTAATACCCCGGGACACCACAGGGGAGATGAGTGGGAAGGATAAAAAATGACATCATCTGTTACTGATATGGACTTGGCTCCTCAGATACATGGAGCTCATAAATGTGGGCAATGTTTTAGCTGTGCACAGGTGCATCTCTTGTGCGCAGCACAGCAAGGCTGGGGCTTCATCAGCAGTTGACATGAGGATAGAAGAGAAGGGAGAGAGAGCGTACAGAGTTCACACAGTGTGAGCCTGCTGTGAGCTGACTGCTGGAGCATTGATAACAGACCACAGCATGGTAAGTGTCTAGCAGTAGGCAATGGAGCTTCTTTTCCTGGAGGGATCACCAATCTGGGACACCCCATAGCTGATCTGGCTGCAGGCACCGCATGATTCGTTACTATGTTAAAAGCCTTCTGCTCCAACTGAGGGCTTCTGTGCTGCAGTATCAGACCACAGCCATGAGGGCTGCTTGTCCCAGCACGGCTGCAGGCTGTGCAGCCGGGGCTGCAGGCTGGTGCCCAGGGCTGTCCTGCAGAGCAGGGTCCCTGCTGTGCCCCAGGGGCTGTGTGCCGGGTATGGGACTCTGCCCCCTGCCAGGCTCAGCACTCAGCCTGCCCGGGGAGCTGCCCAGGGTGCTGCGGGGAGACGGGTGGGGGGAAGGAGACCCCAGCAGGGCTTGTGCTGCCACAGCTGCTGCCTGGGGCAGGGGATCACAGCTCCACTGCTCAACAGAATGTTTGTGAATGGTCTTGGCAAGAGGAGAGCGAAGGCAGGGATTTTGCAATTATTTTTCTGAGGGAAAGCAGAAAGGACTGGAGGCAGAAATAGAATAGGGGCTGTAAAATTTAAAACACAGCTATGTTACTCACAAGTATGTTTTCAATCAATTGCTTGTTTTGTGAACAGTGACATAGGTTGTGCTTTCAACCTCTCATTTCTAAAAGGAAAGAATCAGTTTGTTGTTATCTGAAGACTTTAATATTGCACTTACCCTGCAAACAGGCATATTTGTCTAAGACATATTGAAGTGCAAAAAGGCTGGGGCTGGGGGTCTAAGAGAAGCTGGAGTAAAAATATGTGATGAGTAAAGGGCACCTAACAGGAAAGTATTCAGGAGTCTGGGATATGATTATGAAATGAGAAAAAAGTAAGAGCTCCTTAATCTTCTACTTCTGTAGTGACGGTGAAGCTCACGAAAATAAATTGAAGTTATGGAGTTAAATGAAAATTATCCAAAGGTAAATGAAAACATTTCACAGTACAGCAGAAGAACTGTCTCTGAGAATGGTCTGGACTTGTCATTATCTTCTGCACTCTGAGCAGGACTCCAAGCCCAACAACAGCAGATGCCCAACAGCAGCTCCATCAGCGAGTTCCTCCTGCTGTCGTTGGCAGACACGCGGCAGCTGCAGCTCCTGCACTTCTGGCTCTTCCTGGGCATCTACCTGGCTGCCCTCCTGGGCAACGGCCTCATCAGCACAGCCGTAGCCTGCGACCGCCGCCTGCACACCCCCATGTACTTCTTCCTCCTCAACCTGGCCCTCCTCGACCTGGGCTGCATCTCCACCACTCTCCCCAAAGCCATGCCCAACGCCCTCTGGGACACCAGGGCCATCTCCTACACAGGATGTGCTGCACAGATCTTTTTCCTTCTCTTCTTTGCCTCAGCAGAGTATTCCCTTCTCACCATCATGTCCTATGACCGCTACGTTGCTATCTGCAAGCCCCTGCACTACGGGACCTTGATGGACAGCAGAGCTTGTGCCACCATGGCAGCAGCTGCCTGGGGCACTGGGGTTCTCAATTCCCTGCTGCACACTGCCAGTACGTTTTCACTGCCTCTCTGCCAAGGCAATGTTGTCAACCAGTTTTTCTGTGAAATCCCCCAGATCCTCAAGCTGTCCTGCTTAGAATCAAGTCTCAGGGAAGTTGTGTTTCTCATTTTTAGTATCAGTTTAGCCTTTGGGTGCTCTGTTTTCATAGTTGTGTCGTATGTGCAGATCTTCATGGCTGTGCTGAGGATGCCCTCTGAGCAGGGAAGGCACAAAGCCTTCTCCACGTGCCTCCCTCACCTGGCCGTGGTCTCCCTATTTATCATCACTGGCTTTTATGCTTATCTCAATCCCTACTCTGTCTCCTCTCCATCCATGAACCTGATGGTGGCAGTTATGTACTCAGTGGTACTGCCAGCACTGAACCCTATTATCTACAGCATGAGGAACCAGGAAGTCAAGGATGCAGTGAGGAAAGCGATGTCCATATGTGTTTCAAAAACATTGAACTGCCCATCTTTTCTAATTCATGACAAGTAATGCAGCTTTTTACTGTTGCAAACACTTTGTTTTATTTAGTTTTGATCAATTTTTATAATTGTAATGTATTAAATGTTATCCTTTTTTTTTTTTTTGCTAAAATGTAATTATTGAAATAAATTCCTCTTATCTTGTGCCTTTGTTGTGTAGCCCAGAGACACTGTATATAATGAACCAGGCTCTCTGTGAACCTTAACAGAATAAAGGACGTGCAGTGACTTTGTCTGTCCTCCTTCTTGTGAGACATTTATGGAGGTCTTGGGGTTGGATGTGCTCAGAAACCCACAGTCCAGCAGGAAGCAAATAGCTATTCATCAAACTGTGCCGTGACTTCAGCCTGCAACAGCTGATGGGCCATCCCTGGTCTCCTGGCTGGGGTCTGTGTTTTCAGGCTCACATCTGTCAGTGCCTCTGACAGGCCAGCAGCAGCAGCTGATTTGCACGTTGGTTGTCACGTCCCCTCTTCATCATTCCCTGTGAGACCCTGCACAGGACAAGTTCTTGGATATGGGTTATCACATCAGAAGTTTCCAAGCTTCATAGAATCATAGGATCATAGAACTACCCAGGTTGGAAAAGACCTTGAATATCATCAATTCCAAACGCAGCCTAACCATAGTACACTAACTCTAACAACCCTCTGCTAAATCATATCTCTGAGCAGCACATCCAAAAAGCTCTTGAACACATCCAGAGACGATGACTCAACCACCACCCTAGGGACCCTATTCCTGTGTTTAACTACCCTTTCTGTAAAAAGGTGTTTTATAACGTCCAGCCTGAACTTATCCTGGCACAACTTGAGGCCATTTCCCCTCATCCTGTCACTTGTCACCAGTGAGAAGAGAATTGCCCCACTCTCACTGTAAGCCCCCATCAGATCCCTCAGCCTCTCCTCATAGGGTTGATTTTCCAAGCCCTTCACAAGCCTCTTTGCCCTTCTCTGGACCTGCTCCAGTACCTCCATGACTTTATTGTTCTGAGCTGTCCAGAAATGAACACAGTACTCGAGGTGAGGCCTCACCAATGCCGAGTACAGGGGTAGGATGACTTCCCTAGTCCTGCTCACCCCACCATTCCTGATCCAAGCCAGGATGCCATTGGCCCTCTTGGCCACTTGGGCACACTGCTGGCTCATATTCAGCCAACTGTCCATCAGCACACCAAGGTCCCTTTCCATCAGGTAGCTTTCCAGCCACACCTCCCCAAGTCTATATGGTTGCCTGGGGTTGTTGTGACCAAAATGCAGGACCCAACAACTGGTCCCATTGAAGCTCACGCCATTAATCTTGACCCATAGATCCAGCCTATCCAGGTCCCTCTGTAATGCCCTTCTCCCCTCAGGCAAATCAACACTCCCTTCCAACTTGGTATCCTCTACAAACTTACTGAGGGTGCACACAATCCCCTCATCCAGATCATCAGTGAAGAAATATAGAAGATATACAAAATAGCTTCCAAAACCCAAAGATGAACTCAGAGCTGAATATGTACAAAACTTAATTTTGTCAGCTGCAAATTTTATCATGATATAAACCAAGGCCAAACAGCATAGCAAAATAAATACCCGAATCCAGAATCCAGAGTTGACAAATAATGCAGCAGGGAAAGGAAGCAGCAAGCAAGGAGCTGTGCACTGAAGCTTTATGAGAAGGCTCAGCAAGCTCCACAAATAAGTGAACAATCAGCATAATTGCCAGCAGTTCTCCAGCTCCCACGAAGCCCTGTGTTATCTCACTCTGAATAGATGTGCTGTTATCTCAACCCTTGGAGACTCACATCAGGCACCAAAATGACGGTGGTGGTTGAACCCAGCAGGCGGGTCAGCTGCACACAGTGCTCTGTGCACTGCCCCATTCCCAGTGCGATGGGGAGGAGAACTGGGAAAAAAAGTACAACTTGTGTGTTGTAACAAAGCAATTTTCTAAGAGAGATAAAAGGAGAAGAGTAATAGTTATCACTATATATCCGTTGATATGGAATTGTATGTAACAATTGATGCACAAGCACTTGCTCAGCACCACCAGACTGATGCCCAGCTGGACCCTGGGCAGTCAAGAGACTGAGATGAACTCCCAACACTTTCAACACTCCTTCTGCTTGCTGTCAGATGGTACGCAACATCCCTTCAGCCACTTTCAGTCAGCTGTCCTCACTGTTCCCTCCCACTTCCTTGAGCCCTCCACTGACCATGGCCTTGGCTCTGTACAATGATTCTTAGCAGCAGCTGTAAACACCACAGTGTTATCAACGTTTTTTTTCACCTAGAACCAAAAAACTGCACCATAGCATAGATAGTCTGAAGAAAAAAATTCCATCCCAGATGTAACTCATATTCCTGCTTTTCCTCCTCCTCTTGTTCTTCCTGATCAGGAAGCAAGGAACACAATCTGCTGTTCTCCTCTTTGTGCCCTTTCCATCAGTTCTCATCTGGCTCCTCTGCCATCCCCAGGCAGAGCTCAGTGCACTCTCACAGACGGCAGCAGCCATTTCTAATAGTCCTTGGCCATCCGTCATAAAGAATCGGTATCTGCTCTGCTACAGTTCAGAGGTGAGAACCATCCCACCATGTCCCTGAGAGACAAACAAGACCCTAGGCCTGAAAAGGCACAGAGATTTGGAGTTCGCTGAGTGAATGTTTGTGGTCTTCTCATTAGTGTAAAGATTCTTCAGAAAGCATCCCCTTCCAGAAGCATGCTTTGATTTAGCCTGTCTGGGCCTTGCATCTACACCGTGGTACTGATGTTCAGGGCATTGCTCAGAAGCAGCAGCCTGCATGAAAGGAAATGCTCTGTGGTTTTCTCTTGTGTTGTCCCGTTTATTTCCCATGCTACCCGCACTGGTCTACAGGCACTATAGGGCAGCAGGAGGTTGGGGTTACCCCCAGAGGGTACACAGTAAGATTTAGGACGAGGTATTGGCAAGAAGACTTTCTCTGAGGAATCCTCACACAATCCTATGGCACAACTCAGAGGCTTTCCCTGCAATCTCCAACAGCAACAACATCCCTCAGCCCTTCTCTGTCACATCCAATTCCCCTCCCTTCCTACTTCGGACCTGGCTTAAAGCCCTTTAATCAATCAGTGCAGGAGCATTTCAGATGGGGTCATGGAGGAGGCAGACTGCCATTCTTGGGGTGGCCATTTTCCCAGGAGGGCATGGTGGGAGGGCTTTGTCCCGTCTGGTTCCACCAACACTTGCATCCACCCAGCAGAAGGCTGTGCCCTCTGTGTCCCACTTGAACTCTGCATGGAGCTTACAGTTGACAATGACATGGCTGAGAAGCTCTGGGCATGGATTAAGGGATAGGGAAGTAAGGTACCTTCCTAACTTCCTCCCTGGATGCCTTAGCAACTTCTTTGTAATCTCCCAAAGTATCCTGTCCCTTCTTCCAGAGGGCGTAGATTCTCTTTTTCTTCCTGAGTCTCAATAGTTTTTCCCAGTTCATCTGCACTGGTCTTCTTCCCCTATGGCTCACCTTATGGCATTCAGGGACAGCCTGATCTCGTGCCTTTAAGATTTCCATCTTGAGGAGTGTCCAGGCTTCCTGGACCGCTTTACCCATAAGGAGCGACTCCCAAGGGACCCGTGCTACAAGTGTCCTGAACAGGTCAAAGTCCGCCCTCTAGAAGTTCAGGATAGTAGTTTTGCTAGTCACCCTTCTGACATCTCCAAGAATAGAGAATTCTACCATTTCATGGCCACTCTGCCCAAGACAGTCCCCAACCTTCTCAACTCCTACCAGTCCTTCACTGTTAGTGAAGAGCAGGTCTAGCAAGGAACCACCCCTGGTAGGACTTCATACCAGCTGCGTAAGGAAGCTATCTTCCATACAATCTATAAACCTCTTGGACTGATTCCTCTGCTCTTTATTATATTCCCAGCATATATCAGGGAGGTTGAAGTCTCCCAAGAGAATGAGTGCTGGCGATCTTGCAACTTCAGTAAGCTGCTCATAGAATGCCTCACCCATCAATTCGTCTTGATTAGGTGGTCTATAAGAGACCTTTAGCAAGATGTCACACTTACAGACTTTCCCCCTGATCATTACAAATATGCACTCATCTCGATGGTTCTGAAGCCCATGTTCTTCAACATCAAAACTCTCTTTAATATAAAGGGCCACACCACCACCCTTCCTTCCTCATCTATCCCTTCTGAAGAGCTTGTAACCATCCATCACAGCATTCCAGTCATGGCAGTGGTCCCACCATGGGTCGGTAATAGCAACTAGGTTATGGTTTGTCAGATGCACAGTTGCTTCCAGCTCCTCCTGCTTGTTGACCAAGCTGCGTGCATTGGTGTAGATGCACTTCAGCTGAGGCATCTGCCTCTCTCCCAGCTCAAACAGCGTTCCCCTAGGCTCATCTCTGGTGAGCTCTGTTTTGTCCCCTCCCCCATCGTAGCTAGTTTAAAGCTCTTTCGATAAGCCCCACTACATTCTGTGCTAGGATTCATTTCCCCCTTTGAGACAGTTGGGTTCCATTCATGGATAACAGGCCATGGGCCAAGTAAACTGCCCTGTGATCAAAGAACTCAAAGTTTCTGGCTCAGTACCAACCTCTGAGACAATTGTTCATTGCTTTGCTTTCCAAGCCTGCTCCATGTCCCTCACTGCCCCTGAAGGTATAGAACAAAAAAATCACTTGATCTCCCACTCTGTGAACTAAATGGCCTAAATTCCTGAAATCTCTATTCATAGTTTGTAGTCTTATCTAAGAAATTTCATCACTGCCCACCTAAACTATGAGTAGTGGAAAATAATCAGTGGGCCTAACCAGCATGGGGAGTTTCCTCGTTATGTCCCTGACCTGAAGCCAAGAAGGCAGCAGACTTCCTGACGGCTCGGGTCCAGTCTGCAAATGGGGCCCTCTATTCCTCTGAGAAGGGAGTCACCCACCACGGCCACCCTTCTTTCTTTCTTTCATGTCAGAGGAAGTCACAAGGCTTGGTAGTGACTGCCTTGCATTAGGTTTTCTCCTAGGCAGATCATCCATTGCCTCCCCATTCTTATCTCCTTCAGATTTCAGAGTGTCAAACCTGTTGCTTAGATGGATCAGGGGTCAAGGGCTAGGCAGTAATGGGGGGGCTCCTGTGATGTTGAGTTGGGACTCTCTTCCAACCCTCCTCATCAGTCAGGTCTGTCTGACTGTGACAGGGCAGGGAGTCAACCACTTTTCTGGGGGTATCTGCCTGGCAGCCTTCCCTCGGGGATGCCAGCAAGTCACTCCACCAGCCCATCTCCAGATCACACACCCTGATGGTAAATTGTGAGTAAAACCTTGAGTAAAGTGAGAGTTCACCTAGAGAAAAGTATGAGAAGAAACCTGGATTGACGTGAGGGTAAACCCAGAGTAAATCCAGGATCCCATCCAGTGGGTATACATAGCCTCTAAGGGCAACTATTTCCAGTGTTGCTGTGTAAAAATATAGGTTCCTCACATCTAACCTATGTCTCCCCTTTTTAATTTAAATCCATTTCCATTTGTCCTGTTATCATCAGACCATCCAATCCTTATTCTAGCATTAGGCATCTCATCCTCAGATGGAAACCCTGGGGCTGAATTGGGATCAGTTCCTCAATAAAACCACGGGAGCTGGGAGTTCACCTAGCTGAGTTCAGATGTGCACAGTGAGGTGTCTGTGTGTAAGTCCCTCATCTGAATCCCTGGTCTTTATTCAACAACTGCTCGTACACAGTCTCTCAGTGATGCCCAAGGTGCCTTGGGTGATCCTAGTTTTGTGCTAGTGCTTGTAAACTGTGACGGAAAATCTATGAGATAGACAGCTCCTTCTGGAGCATCAGCTGAGGGCCAGAATGGAGGAATTCTTGGCCATCCTAAATACCACCACAGCCTCGTTCTTAGGGCACACAGTGTGTCTTTTGCACCTGTCCCCATGGAGTACATAGTGATATTCAGCTTACCGAAAGGATGAGCTCAGAACAGAAGAGACAGATCTTTCTCTCTGCTCCATCTTTGGCATAGTCTGCATTTCAAGGCATTGCAAAGATATGGCACATCTACGTTCTTGCACTGATGACACTTTAGTATGCTCTGGGCTCGAATTTCAATGGCATCTAATAAATCTAGGGTCATACAAGTTGACAGGGAGCTCACAAATGTTATCTCATTGTAAGGAAGATCAAGAAAGATGACACGGGCAACTATGGACCTCTCAGTCTCACTACAGTGCTTGGTAAAATTACGGAGAAAATGATGGTGGGAATTATGGAAAAACAGCTGAAGGACAATTCTGTCATTGGTCACAGCCAACACAATATCCCGAGTGGAAGGCCCTATTTAATTTCAGGTCTTTTTATGACACGGTTATCCATTGAGCTGAACAAGGGAAGGCAGTTGATGTAATCCTTGAGGATTTCAGTAGAGCTTTTGACACTATTTCTCCAGCACCCTTCTGGACAGAAATTCCTGCATACGGCTAGACAGAAACAGAACGTGGTGTGTTGTAATACAAGAAGAATTTTACAGAGCAGCAGACATGGATCGAGATAAAGATTTCAAAGAGAAGCAGTTGCGGAGCTGGATAAAGAGCATGAGAACCAAGGTCACCTCTAGGAAAAGAATGAATGGCTTGTGGCTTTGAAGGGGGGTTATAGGGTTGTTATTGCAGTAGCTTTCCTCCAATTAGTGTGTGTGATTTTTGGACGCCCTAGTCTGTCTCCTATAAAAGTATGGCTTTTAGGGCAATAAACTGACTCAGCTATATGTAAATATATTGGTGTGTATCTCTTTGTCACAGCACGCTGACCTTCTGCCTTTCAGGTTCACAAGCAGTGGTGGGTGAGCAGTTGGCCAGTAGATCTATCCCAAAGGATTATAGTCAGTGGGTTCCATTGGACTGGTAGATGGTCACTGTCAAAGTTCCCCAGGGTTCCATTTAAGGCCACTTTCCTTTCATGTTTATGCAGATGACTTGCATGCAGGACTAGAAGATGTTCTGAGCAAGTTTGCTGATGAGACCAGATGAGGAGGTGCTGTTGCCTCCACTGAGGGTGGAGAGGACTTGCAGAGAGATGTGGACAAGTCAGAGAAGTGGGTACCAGTTGGTACTAAGCACCAAGTGCATAAAGTATAACAAGAACAAGTGCCTGATTGTGCACCTGGCAAGGGGCAACACTGGACATACACACTGACTGGATATTGGACACATGAGAGTGGTCTGACTGAAAAGGCTTGGGGGTCCAGCTCAACATAAAATTTTTAGTGAGTCAGCAGTGTGCCCAGGCATCCAGGAAGGCCAACGGTCCCCACGAGTGCATCAAGCAATTTACTGACAGCTGGGTAAGGGAAAGGATTGTCCCTCTTTGCTCTGCATTGCTACAGCCTCACCTGGAGCACTGGGTGCACTACTGGGCAATGCAGAACATAGAAAACATCAAACTATGGGAGGGTGTGCACAGGAGGGCACTGGAACTGAGAGATCTGATGTTCAGAGTTTCATTGGAACTGATTGCTTGTTCAGACTGGGCCCTACTCACAACCCACATCCTGCGATGAGACACAGGGCCCATATGGGACATGAACCTCACACTGTCCTTGCACCCCATGCAGAGCCTGGGATCTTCTGTCCCCATGTCTTTCATTAAACATCATACAGACCTCCATCCCACTGCCCCAGGAAGGGCCCTGAGACAACATGAGAGACAGGATCTCCCTGCCAAGGGTCTGGGAATCAGGGCTTGTCCTGTTTGCTTCTTAAGACAAAGGAGAATTTTCTTAGCATCAGAGCCACCATGCCAGTGCCTTTGCCTCACTGGAGTAATGGCTTCCAATAATCTGCTCTAACTAGTGCCTTGGGAAGCTTGCTTGCTAATGGCCCTCAGTGGGCCCATTCATACTCCAAGAAACTTCACTGTTACTTCTGACTTTGTCTTGCTGAGCACTTTGTTCAAACTTCTCTCTGCGCTGGAGGTTGATGGATGCAGCACCATCCCTGGGGTCCATTATAACCTAAAGAGCCTCTTGTGCCTTGTGCCTTCCTGTTCTCTTCTTCAAGTTTTCAGAACTTGTTCAGCAAAATGGAGACAGCTTAAAGAGCAAGAATCCAAAATGCATTTATTGTCTATTTATATATAGTTTGTTTTATACAGGAAGTAAAAGAAGCATTCTGCTACTGATGTCAATCCAGGATGTCCCCAGTGAGTTCTATTCTGTTTCTGTGTGGACAAAGTTCCTCCTCATCCTCCCCACCTCGCTTCTACTCACATTGGCCCCATGGGACTTGCATCACTTTTCCTCACATCACTCTTCTCTTCTGCCATCACCCGCTCAGTGTTAAACCTCCTTTGTACCAACTCCCAATGGCTTTCCACAGAGAACCAGCTGCACATGGAAAAAGAAAGAATTCTCTTTATTCATGGCCAACAAACAGAAGGAAAGGTGATGCAATTGAATGAACAGTAAAACACAGTGATCAACTGATGCCATGTCCAAGCGGCTTCTATTGAGGTTTATCTTTCATAGGGAATATTTGCACAAGAAATGAGTTAGACACAGATAGGATGGGATAGACAGAATCACGGTAAAGGAGCTGACAACAGACTTTTGAGGAATGGAGCAAATTCCAGTAATCTCCCTGGGATAGATCAGACAGGGAGTTGGGAGGTATCAACACTGAACAGGACTCGTGAGTATTTCTCACTTTGAGACGGGTTAACATACTCTTCTTGATTTCTATCTTTGTCTTCAACTCTTTTTTTCACTTTTACTGACATTAAAGAGCAACTTACAGAATTCATGCTTTCTTTGAAGCATGAAAAATTAAAAGAGAGAAAGTGAAAGAAAAATAGAAATAGAAAAAGAAAAAGGAAAATGAAAAGGAAAAAAAAAGGATATGGAAAGGGAAAGGGAAAAGGTAAAGGAAAGAAAAAGGAGAAGAAAACGACATAGAAAAAGAAAAAGTAAGAGAAAAAGAAAAGATAAGAAGGGATAGGTAGAATCACGGTGAAGGAGTTGACAACACAGTCCATCAGCTGTCTGTGTCTCTGAACCTGAAGGCATTTGTATCCAGCGAACACAGTTCTGGAAAACATCGTAGTTTCAGTAAAAGAAAAAAAAAGACATCAAATCACCTCAAAGATTCGTATTTACAACTTATAATGGAACAAGACTCATGAGAATTTCTCATGTTGAGAAGGGTTAACACATTTTCATTGATTTCCATCTTTGTCTTCAATTATTTGTTTCAGTTTTATTGTCATTTATGATCAACTATTAAGCTTACAGCCTCAAAATAAATAAATAAATTAAAAGAGATGCATTTGCATCTTGCACATGGCCTGATGCCCCTTTTACCTTCACAGTTCCCACAAGTCCTTCCATGCCGGAGAGTATGAGATCCAGCAGAGCACCTCTCCTCTTTGGTTCCTCCATGGCTTGGTCAAGAAGCTGCCATCTGTGCTCTCCATGGATCTGCTGGATGCCACATGCCCTGCTGTGCTGTCCCTGCCGCAGATAATGGAGTGACAAAGGCCACCAAATGGGACAAGGGACAGACAACATCAGATTCCCATCTGTCTGCAGAGGGCTCCTTCCATTTACTCTCCCTGATCAGGAAGACAGGAAAAGACACTGATGGTCTCCTCTGTTTGCCATTTCCATTAGTTCTGACCTGTCTGCTCTTCCATGCTGGTCTGCTGCTTGCTTGTCCAGGCTCCTGGGACACAGGGAGCTCATAAAAGTGTGCAGGGCTGCAGAGAGAAAGCTGTGCCCAGGAGCAGCTCTTGTGCACAGCACAGCCTGCAGCTCCCAAAAGGAGAGGAGAGAAATTGAAGAGAACTTACAGGAAGTGTGAAGTGTGAGTGGGCTGTGAGCTCTCTGCAGGAGCATTGCTCACAGACCATGACAAGGTAAGTCTCACAGCTGACCATGAGCTGCTTTTAATTAAGGGATAACTATAACTGGGACATCCCATAGGAGATCTGACTGCAGGCACTGCATGTTTCTTTACTGTGGAAAAAGCTTTTTGCTCCAGCTGAGACGGGTGCCCAGGGCTGTCCTGCAGAGCAGGGTCCCTGCTGTGCCCCAGGGGCTGTATGCCGGGTATGGGACTCTCCCGCCTGCCAGGCTCAGCACTCAGCCTGCCCGGGGAGCTGCCCAGGGCGCTGCGGGGAGACGGGTGGGGGGAAGGAGCCCCCGGCAGGGCTTGTGCTGCCACAGCTGCTTCCTGGGGCAGGGGATCACAGCTCCACTGCACAACAGTATGTTTCCTAGGGTCCTTTGCAAAAGGAGAGCCAAGGGAGGGGGTTTCCATTTCCTGTTCTGAGGCAAAGAGGTTTGGAGTCAGAAATCTAAAAGGGACAATAAGAGTTCTGAGAATTTTTCGTCAACCAATTGCCTGTTTTGTGAACAGTCACACATGATGTGCTTTCAGTCTCCCCTTTCTCGATGGACGGAATTATCTCCATTTTCTGTAGGCATGAATAATTCACTTATCCTACAAACAGGCAGCATTTTCTAACTGAAACTGAATGCCACAGAAGCTGGGGTAGGGGGCTTTAAGAGCAGATGGGGTAAAGATATGAGACATGAAACAGATGAATATATCCAGGGAGAAGGGATAAGAAAATAAGAGGAAGGTTAGAGTTCCATATGCTGCTTCTGCTTAAGGAATGTTGAAATACATGAAATTAAATGCAAGTAATGGTGCTAAATGTACACTGTTGTAAGAGAATGAAAACATTTCACAGTATAGCAGGAGTAGTGCCTCTGAGAATGGTCTGGACTTGTCATTATCTTCTGCACTCTGAGCAGGACTCCAAGCCCAACAACAGCAGATGCCCAACAGCAGCTCCATCAGCGAGTTCCTCCTGCTGCCGTTGGCAGACACGTGGCAGCTGCAGCTCCTGCACTTCTGGCTCTTCCTGGGAATCTACCTGGCTGCCCTCCTGGGCAACGGCCTCATCAGCACAGCCGTAGCCTGCGACCGCCGCCTGCACACCCCCATGTACTTCTTCCTCCTCAACCTGGCCCTCCTCGACCTGGGCTGCATCTCCACCACTCTCCCCAAAGCCATGGCCAACACCCTCTGGGACACCAGGGCCATCTCCTACACAGGATGTGCTGCACAGATCTTTTTCCTTCTCTTCTTTGCCTCAGCAGAGTATTCCCTTCTCACCATCATGTCCTATGACCGCTACGTTGCTATCTGCAAGCCCCTGCACTACGGGACCTTGATGGACAGCAGAGCTTGTGCCACCATGGCAGCAGCTGCCTGGGGCACTGGGGTTCTCAATTCCCTGCTGCACACTGCCAGTACGTTTTCACTGCCTCTCTGCCAAGGCAATGTTGTCAACCAGTTTTTCTGTGAAATCCCCCAGATCCTCAAGCTGTCCTGCTTAGAATCAAGTCTCAGGGAAGTTGTGTTTCTCATTTTTAGTATCAGTTTAGCCTTTGGGTGCTCTGTTTTCATAGTTGTGTCGTATGTGCAGATCTTCATGGCTGTGCTGAGGATGCCCTCTGAGCAGGGACGGCACAAAGCCTTCTCCACGTGCCTCCCTCACCTGGCTGTGGTCTCCCTACTTACCATCACTGGGTTTTATGCCTACCCGAAGGCACCCTCTGTCTCCTCTCCATCCGTGGACCTGATGGTGGCAGTTCTGTACTCAGCTGTGCCACCAGCAGTAAACCCCCTCATCTACAGCATGAGGAACAGGGAGATCAAGCACGCTCTCAGGAAGGTGTTGCAATAAGCACTATTCCAGCTTCCATAAAATGGACAACTTCCTCATAGGATTCCCAGTGATGGTTCTTCATGTTTTATGCATCTTTGATTGTTTGATCATGTGACATATAGCAACGTGAAAAAAAATGTTATTGAACTTATAAATAAAATTGTATAACACTTATTTCCTACCTAATTTCCTTTTTTCACTCCAAGAGCTTATGTAAACATGTATCCAGATTCCCCGAATACGTTAAAGTATACCTAAAAAGGTTTCAAAATAGATTTTACTTAGCTTTTCTTTTTTCCTACTTTGTCTGGATTTGGGGAGGTACAACCACAGACAGCAGCTCAACGTGCTCTTTTCATTTCTGATCTCTTTACACCACCACAGTTCTCTCAAGTCCTCTCATTTGTGCAGTCCTGATGGTCTTGTGTGTCTCACGACCGTCCTGTTGTCTCTACAGCAGCAATCCAGGGCTGCAGTCAGTAGCCGGCAATATGAACAGGTCTGTCAGAGCTGGTCTCCTTGCTGGCACTGCCATAACAAGAGGGCCCCTTTAGAGCAGGACCAGAGAACTGGAGGGAGGCCTCTTCCAAAGCTGATGTAAGGGATATACCTCAGGAGCTGCTCCCTGAGAAAACCTTCAGATCTTCAGGTGCTCTTCACTGTGTGACCAGATCAGATTGAATAGTCCCAAGGAAATCCGTAAGCATCTCGGGGCAGTGCTGTGGTTTAAGGTTTATGGGTTCAGGCAAAGAGGAAAAGAAAAGGATAATAATTATGACAAATGTATTTATACATATATAATATATTTAGTGTATTTTCACACATATACAACATATGCAGTTGCAAACATATATGAACTAATCCCTATGCGCATCTGTTTGCAAGTCCAGGACTAGCTGCAGGGGTTTTAACAGCCACAGGGTTCACTGTAGGAGCTGAAGTGGCTGTCGGGCTGTTGCAGGAGTTGAAGTGACCTCAGAGTTCATTGCCAGAGCTGAAACCACCACAGGAGATGTGACTATGTTGGAGCAGCCACTGGGCTCATTGGAGGGGTTGGAGCCACCGCAGGGCTGTACTTCCTCCCTTGGGAGGAATTTGTTGCATTTTCTTATTACCATACTTGAAACAGATACAGGACCCGTAGCAGGAGTGACTGCAGAGCTCATTATGAGGGATGGAGTGACAGTGGGATCTGTCCCAGAGCTTGGAGCAACTGCAGGACGTGTAGCAAAACCTTGGAGCTGCTGCAGTGTCTGTGCCAGGAGTTGCAGAGGCTGCAGCACTGTCAGCATTTCCAGCTCTCTGGATCTGGCACACCGCAGTCATGTGTGTTTCTTGGGGGTTACCAGTGCCACAGCAGACCTGCCCCCACTATTCTACCAGTTTCTCAGGATCCTGCAGTTGCTCGGAGATGAAGTTCCAAAGCCCTGGGGGTGCCCACCGCTCCAGGCAGCTGCCCAGACCATCCCACACCCCCTGCCATGCAGAGCCTTCTCACCTTGGGGCAGATCTCTCACTGATATTCCTGAATAATGTTTAACCTCAATCACCGAATCATAGAATCACCAAGGTTGGAAAAGGCCTAAAATTTCATCCAGTCCAACCGTTCACCTATTACCTATAGCTCCCACTAAACCATGTCCCTCAACACAACACCCCCGGACTCACAGAGGCGACAATGTAAATTGTGTGATTCCTAATCATATGGACAATGTTACTTCCAAAACCCAAAGATGACCGCAGAGCTGAATGTGCACAAAACTTCACTTTGTCAGCTGCCAATTTTATCGTGGTACAAACTGAGGTCAAACAGCATAGCAAAATAAATACCCTAATCAAGCATCCAAGCACCAAGTAAGGAGCTGTGCAGTGAAGCTTCATGAGAAGACTCAACAAGCTCCACACATAGGGAGCACATCCACACATATCAGCACCATGGCCTGCACTTCTCCAGCTCCCACAAAGCCCTGAGTTATCTCACTCTGGACAGTTGTGCTGTTATCTCTACCCTTGGAGTCTCACATCAGGCACCAAAATGACAGTGGTTGTTGAACCCAACATGTGGCTCAGCAGCACACAGTGCTTTCTGCTCTGCCTAATTCCCAGTGGGATGGGGATGAGAACTGGGAAAAAAAATACAGCTTGTGGGTTGTAACAAAGCAATTTACTAAGAGAGATAAAAGGAGAGGAGTAATAGTTATCACTATATATCCGTTGATATGGAGTCGTATGTAACAACTGATGCACAAGCACTTGCTCAGCACCACCAGACTGATGCTCAGCTGGACCCTGGGCAGTGAAGAGACTGAGATGAACTCCCACCCCTTTCAATACAATTTCTGCTTGCTGTCAGCTGATTGAGAACGTCCCTTTGGCCACTTTCAGTCAGCTGTCCTCACTCTGTTCCCTCCCAGCTCCATGTGCCCTCCACTGACCATTGCCTTGGCTCTGTACAACACTTCTTAGCAGCAGCTGTAAACATCAGAGTGTTATCAGTGGTTTTCTCCTAGAACCAAAACACTGCACTACAGCAGACAGTCTGAAGAAAACAATTCCATCCCAGCTGTAACTCAGATTCCTGCCTGTCCCCTCTTCTTGTTCTTCCTGATCAGGAAGCAAGGAACAGAATCTGCTGCTCTTCATTTTGAAACCTTTCCATCAGTATTCAGGTGGCTCCTCTGCCATCCCCAGGCAGAGCTCAGTGCCCTCTCATGGATGGCAGCAGCCTTTCTTCTTCTTCCTTGCCCATCCATCATGCAGAATCTGTACCCCATTTGCTACAGTACAGAGCTGAGAATCAACCCACCATGTCTCTGTGAACCAAACAAGACCCTAGGCCTGCAAAGGCACAGAGATTTGGAGTTAGCTGAGTGAATGTTTGTGGTCCTCTCATTAATGTAAAGACTCTTCAGAGAGCGTCCCCTTCCAGAAGCATGTTTTGGTTTTGCCTGGCTGGGCCTTGCATCTACACCGTGCTACTGGTGTTCAGAAGATGGCACACAGGTACCAGACCCATTGTGGGGCTCACAGTTGTCCAGTGAACATTGTCACTACCCTGGGCATGTCTTTCCTAAAGGTCCTCAGCAGCATTTGCCAGCTGGCTGGGGGTGTGCTGGAGACCCCAGGGAACTGCCATTCTGTTGTAATACAAGAAGAATTTTACAGAGCAGCTGCCATGGATCAAGATAAGCACTTTACAGAGCAGCAGCTGCGGAGCAGGATAAACAGCATGAGAACCAAGGACACCTTTAGGAAAAGAATGAAAGGCTCGTGGCTTTGAAGCGGGGTTTTAGGGTTCTTATTGCAGAAGCTTTCTTCCAATTAGTACGTGTGATTTTTGTACACCGTTGTTTGTTTGCTATAAAAGTACGGCTTTTCAGGCAATAGATGGACACAGCTATATTTAACTATATTGGTGTGTGGTTGTTTGTCCTAGAACGCTGACCTTTTGCCTTCAGGTTCGCCAACACATGGGAGCTTGCAATGTCATGGGATTTAACTCTTGAACACCTGTGGGATCCCGAGAAACTAAGCCAGTATTTGAGTCAGGGATGGTGCAGCCTAGATTGATCTAAGGGGGTATGACTTATTTGGGGCTTGAATTGGGCTTACCGTGCTCTATATAACACTGTTCCGAAAAGAGAGAGTTTGCGAGCTGAGGTTCAAGCCAAAAAGGGAAATCCCCAAGTCAATTTTGATCAGTCACAGGAGGCACCAGTAACAATATCAGTTGCCCCTGTGGAAGGCAAGAAATGGAAATGGATGTCCTCACGTCTAGAACGGAAAAAAGAAGTGGAGGAGGAGGCAACAGAAGATCCAGCTGACAGGTCTGGATCAGTACCGAGAAAGGCAAAAGGAAAAGTGGCGTGAAGAAGAGAGTGATGAGGAGGAAATCTCTATTACTATTTGTCAACCCCTGAAGACGACTGAAATTGAAGGCATAAGAAAGGAGTACACACATGGCACCAGAATGAATCTCTTGTGTTAGTTTGTTGTGACGTGTCAGGCCCTTCCCCATATTCTGGAAGAATCTTAGTGACATGTAATACAGTGGGTGTAGACGAAAATGCGTAGGTTATATAAGGATGTGTCTGTTTCAATAAATTGCCATTTTGCCACTTCATCTCCTTGGTGTCACTTGGTAATTGGCCTAGCTGCTGCTTCAGTTGAAGGTGAGAGGTCGTAAAGCCATTAACAATCGTAAAGCCTTCACGTGTATCTTCAAAAAACTCAGCTATTAGACACAAGCGCTTTCGAGCTCGAGCAAGGAACAACAGTAAATTGCACTGCATGTTTCCTTGTGGTGTTACCTACATGACCACAGAGAAGACATGAAAAAGTGGCATGACCAGCCTACTCCTGTACTATTAGCACGGGTGAGAGAACTACAAAACAGTCCAACCACCAGTACGGCTGCTCCAGTTATCACAGGTAACCAATAGAGGGGCCCTGCCCTCAGACAAGGGAGTGGAAGGGATAATAGAGTTTATTGGACTGTGTGGATTTGATGGCCTGGCACATCAGAACCACAGAAATATAAGGCGCTGGTGGATACTGGTGCACAGTGCACCCTAATGCCCTCCAGTCATGAAGGGACAGAATCAATCCATATTTCTGGATATCTCTCAAGAATTGACTATGTTGGAGGCTGAAATAAGCCTCACTGGTAAAGACTGGAAGAAACATCCTATGTGAGTGGCCCAGGGTTTCCATTCATACTTGGTATTGATTACCTCAGTAGAGGGCATTTCAAGGATACTAAGGGGTATCACTGGGCCTTTGGAATCGCTGCTGTAGATATGGACAACATTAAACAGCTGTCATTTTTACCTGGCCTGTCAGAGGACCCGTCTGTTGTGAGGCTGCTACGAGTAAAAATAAAAGAGCAGCAGGTACCGATTGCTACAAAGACAGTGCACAGACGGCAGTATCGCACCAACAGGGATTCCTTGCTCCCCATTCATGATTTGATTCGCCAGTTGGAGAATCAGGGAGTGATCAGTAAAACTCACTCACCTTTTAACAGTCCCATATGGCCAGTGCGTAAAGCCAGTGGAGAATGGAGGCTGACAGTAGACTACCGTGGCCTGAATGAGGTCACACCCCCACTGAGTGCTGCTGTGCTGGAGAGCAAATAATTCAAATTCTTCTATGAGCCAGTTTTGCTATTAAGTGAAGCAAAGTAAAAGGGCCTGCCCAGAAAATTCAGTTCTTAGGTATAAAGTGGCAGGATGGATGTCATCACATCCCAACAGTGATTGACAAAATCACTGCCATGTCTCCACCAACTAGCAAGAAAGAGACACAATCTTTCCTGGGTGCAGTGGGCTTTTGGAGGATGCACATTCCAAACTACAGCCTCATTGTAAGCCCCCTTTATCAGGTGATGCAGAAGAAGAATGATTTTGCATAGGGCTCAGAGCAGCAGCAGTCTTTTGAACAGATTAAACAGGAGATAGCCTGTGCCGTGGACCTGGGGCCAGTACGGACTGGACAGGATGTAAAGAACATCCTCTATACTGCTGCTGGGGAGAAAGGTCCCACTTGGAGTTTGTGGCAAAGAGCCTCAGGAGGGACCCAAGGCTGACCCCTGGGATTTTGGAGCTGAGCGTACAAGGGGTCTGAAGAGTGCTACACTCCAACTGAGAAGGAGATCTTAGCCACGTATAAGGGGGCTCGGGCTGCTTCCGAAGTAGCTGGTACTGAAATGCAGCTCTTTCTGGCACCTTGACTGTCAATGATGAACCGGATGTTGAAAGGGGAGGTTCCCTCCACCCATCATGCTACCGATGCCACCTGGAGCAAGTGGATTGCACTGATTAGACAACAAGCACGGATGGGGAACCTCAATTGTCCAGGAATTTTAGAAGTGATCATGAACAGGCTTGAAGATAAAAAGTTTGGAACATCACCAGGAGAAGAGGTGTCATGTGCTAAAGCGGCCCCACCATATATCGAACTACCAGAAAATGAAAAGAAATATGCTCTTTTCACTGATGGATCATTTCATATTGTAGGGAAGCATCGGAGATGGAAAGCTGCTGTTTGGAGCCCCACACGACAGGTCGCAGAGGCCACTGAAGGTGAATCAAGTCAGTTTGCAGAGGTAAAAGCTGTCCAGCTGACCTTAGATGTGGCTGAACGGGAGAGGTGGCCAATGCTTTATCTTTATACTGACTCATGGATGGTGGCAAATGCCTTATGGGGGTTGTTACAGCAGTGGGAACAAAATAACTGGCAACGGAGGTGTAAACCTATTTGGGCTGCTGAACTGTAGAAAAACATAACTGCTCAAAAAAAAGATATGATTGTAAAGGTGTGTCATGTGGATGCACACTTGCCCAAGAGTCGGGCTATTGCAGAACAACAAAACAACCATCAGGTAGATCGAGCTGCCAGAATTGAGGTGGCTCAGACAGACTTGGACTGGCGGAACAAGAGTGGATTATTTCAAGCTTGATGGTTCCATGAGACCTCAGGCCATCAAGGAATGGACATAACATATAACTGGGCTAGAGACTGAGGGGTGGACTTAACTATGGATGCTATTGCACTGGTTATTCATGACTGTGAATCATGTGCCATAATTAAACAAGCCAAGAATATGAAGCCTCTCTGGGGGGAAGGCCAAGGCAAAAGTATAACTATGGGGAGGAGTGACAGGTGAATGATGTCACCTTGCCAGGATCTCATAATGATAAGCGTTTAGTGCTTACCATGGTGGAAGCAACCACTGGGTGGCTTGAAACATACGCAGTACCCCATGCTACTGCCAGAAACACAATATTGGGTTGTTAGAAACAAGTCCTATAGAGACATGACACCTCAGAAAGAACTGAGTCTCATAATGGGACACATTTCAAAAATTCCCTTAATAAATACTTGGGCCAAAGTTCATGGCACTGAGTGGATTTATCATATCCCCTACCATGCACCAGCTTCTGGTAAAATTAAAAGATACAATGGGGTGTTGAAAACTATGTTGAAAGCAATGGGTGGTGGAACACTGAAGCACTGGGAAAAGCATTTGCATGTGGTGCAAGGATGCTGTTAAAGTTCATATCCCACATGTGACCTGTGTCTCATCACAGGATGTGGGGTGTGAGAAGGGCCCAGTCTGAACAAGCAGTCAATCCCAGTGAAACTCTGAACTTCAGATCTCTCAGTTCCAGTGCCCTCCTGTACACACTCTCCCATAGTTTGATGTTCTTTATGTTCTGCATAGCCCAGAAATGCACCCAGTGCTCCAGGTGAGGCTGTAGCAATGCAGAGCAAAGAGGGACAACCCATTCTCCCACCCAGCTGGCAATAAATTGCTTGATGCTCTTTAGGGGACTGTTGGCCTTCTTGGCTGGCTGGGCACACTGCTGACTCACTTAAAATTTTATGTTGAGCAGGACCCCCAATCCTTTTCAGTCAGACATCTCTCATGTGTCCAATATACAGACAGTGTTTATGTCCAGGGTTGCCCATACCCAGGTGCACAATCAGGCACTTGTTCTTGTTATGCGTTATGCACTTGGTGCTTAGTACCAACTGGTACCCACTTCTCTGACTTGTCCGCATCTCTCTGCAAGTCCTCTCCACCCTCAGTGGAGGCAACAGCACCTCCTCATCTGGTCTCATCAGCAAACTTGCTCAGAACATCTTCTAGTCCTGCATTCAAGTCATCTGCATAAACATGAAAGGAAAGTGGCCCTAAAATGGAACCCTGGGGAACTCTGGAAGTGACCATCTACCAGCCCGATGGAACCCACTGACTATAATCCTTTGGGACAGAACTACTGGCCAACTGCTCACCCACCACTGCTGGTGAACCTGAAAGGCAAAATGTCAGCGTGCTGGGACAAACAGACAAACACCAATATAGTTACATATAGCCACGTCAATTTATTGCCCGAAAAGCCATGATTTTAAAGGAGACAGACAAGGGTGTCCAAAAATCACACACGCTAATTGGAAGAAAGCTACTGCAATAACAACCCTATAACCCCCCTTCAAAGCCACGAGCCATTCATTCTTTTCCTAGAGATGTCCTTTGTTAACATGCTGTTTATCCTGCTCCGCAGCTGCTGCTCTGTGAACTCCTTCTCTCAATCCATGGCTGCTGCTCTGTAAAATTCTTCTTGTATTACAACACACCACGTTCTGTTTCTGTCTAGCTGTATGCAGGAATTTCTGTCCAGAAGGGTGCTGGAGAAATAGTATCAAAAGCTCTACTGAAATCCTCAAGGATTACATCAACTGCCTTCCCTTGTTTAGCTCAATGGATAAAGGTATCATAAAAAGACCTGAAATTAAATAGGACCTTCCTCTCAGGATCTTGTGTTGTCTGTGACCAGTCGTTCAGTTGTTTTTCCATAACTCCCACCATCATTTTCTCCATAATTTTACCAAGCACTGTAGTGAGACTGACAGGTCCATAGTTGCCCGTGTCATCTTTCTTGCTCTTCCTTACGATGTGACAACATTTGCCAGCTTCCTGTCAACTGGTATGACCCTAGATTTATTAGATGCCATTGAAATGTGAGCCCAGAGCATGCTAAAGTGTCATCAGTGCAAGAACGTAGATGTGCCATAGCTTTGCAATGCCTTGAAATCCAGACTATGCCACAGATGGAGCAGAGAGGAAAATCTGCCTCTTCTGTTCTGAGCTCATAGTTTTGATAAGCTGAATATCACTACACACTCCATGGGGTCAGGTGCAAAAGACACACTGGGTGCCCTAAGCACGTGGCTGAGGTGGTATTTAGGATGGCCAAGAATACCTCCCTTCTGGCCCTCAGCTGATGCTCCAGAAGGAGGTGTCTATCTCATAGATTTTCCATCACAGTTTACAAGCACTAGCACAAAACTAGGATCACCCAAGGCACCTTGGGCATCACTGAGAGACTGTGTACGAGCAGTGCAGTCCCTGTGGAATAAAAACCAAGGATTCAGATGAGGGACTCACACACAGACACCTCACTGTGCACATCTGAGCTCAGCTAGGTGAACTTGCAGCCCCCGTGGTTCTTTGAAAAACTGATCCCAATTAAGCCCCAGGGTTTCCATCTGAGGATGAGATGCCTAACGCTAGAATAAGGATGGGATGGTCTGTTGATAACAGGACAAATGGAAATGGATTTAAATTAAAAAGGGGAGACATAGGTTAGATGTGAGGAACCTATTTTTTTACACAGCAACACTGGAAAAAGTTGCCCTCAGAGACTGTGCATGCCCAATGGATGGGATCCTGGGTTTACTCTGGGTTTACCCTCACGTCAATCCAGGTTTCTACTCATACTTTTCTCTAGGTGAACTCTCACTTTACTCAAGGTTTTACTCACAATTTACCATCAGGGTGTGTGATCGGGAGATGGGCTGGTGGAGTGACTTGCTGGCATCACCGAGGGAAGGCTGCCAGGCAGATACCCCCAGAAAAGTGGTTGACTCCCTGCCCTGTCACAGTCAGACAGACCTGACTGATGAGGCGGGTTGGAAGAGAGTCCCAACTCAACATCACAGGAGCCCCCCCATGCCTGCCTAGCCCTCAACCCCTGCTCCCTCTAAGCAACAGGTTTGACACTCTGAAATCTGAAGGAGATAAAAATAGGGAGGCAATGGAGGATCTGCCTAGGAGGGAACCTAATGCAAGGCAGTCACTACCAAGCCTTGTGACTTCCTCTGCCATGAAAGAAAGAAGGGTGGCCGTGGTGGGTGACTCCCTTCTCAGAGGAACATAGGGCCCCATTTGCAGACTGGACCCGAGTTGTCAGGAAGTCTGCTGCCTTCTTGGCTGCAGGTCAGGGACATAATGAGGAAACTCCCAATGCTGGTTAGGTCCACTGATTATTTTCCACTACTCATAGTTTAGGTGGGCAGTGATGAAATTTCTTAGATAAGACTACAAACTATAAAAAGAGATTTCAGGAATTTAGGCCATTTAGTTCACAGAGTGTGAGATCAAGTGATTTTTTGTTCTATACCTTCAGGGGCAGTGAGGGACACAGAGCAGGCTTGGAAAGCAAAGCAATGAACAATTGTCTCAGAGGTTGGTACTGAGACAGAAACTTTGGGTTCTTTGATCACAGGGCAGTTTACTTGGCCCATGGCCTGTTATCCATGAATGGAACCCAACTGTCTCAAAGGGGGAAGTGAATCCTAGCACAGACGGTAGCAGGGCTTATCGAAAGAGCTTTAAACTAGCTACGATGGGGGAGGGGACCAAACAGGGCTTACCAGAGATAAGCCTAGGGAAACGCTGTTTGAGTTGGGAGAGAGGCAGATGCCTCAGCTGAAGTGTCTACACCAACACAAGGAGCTTGGTCAACAAGCAGGAGGAGCTGGAAGCAAATGTGCATCTGACAAACCATAACCTAGTTGCTATTACTGACCCATGGTGGGACCACTGCCATGACTGGAGTGCTGTGATGGATGGTTACAAGCTCTTCAGAAGGGATAGAGGAGGAAGGAAGGGTGGTGGTGTGGCCCTTTATATTAAAGAGAGTTTTGATGTTGAAGAGCTTGGGCTTCAGAATGAAGTGCATGTTTGTAAGGATCAGGGGAAAGGCCTGTAAGTGTGACATCTTGCTAAAGGTTTCTTATAGACCGCCTAACTGATGGGTGAGGCATTCTATGAGCAGCTTACTGAAGTCGCACGATCGCCAGCACTCATTTTCTTGGGAGACTACAACTTCTCTGATATATGCTGGGAATATAATAAATAGCAGAGGAATCAGTCCAAGAGGTTTATAGATTGCATGCAAGACAGCTTCCTTACGCAGCTGGTATGAAGTCCTACCAGGGGCGGTTCCTTGCTAGACCTGCTCTTCACTAACAGTGAAGGACTGGTAGGAGTTGAGAAGGTTGGGGACTGTCTTGGGCAGAGTGGCCATGAAATGGTAGAATTCTCTATTCTTGGAGATGTCAGAAGGGTGACTAGCAAAACTACTATCCTGAACTTCTAGAGGGCGGACTTTGACCTGTTCAGGACACTTGTAGCACAGGTCCCTTGGGAGTCGCTCCTTATGGGTAAAGGGGTCCAGGAAGCCTGGACACTCCTCAAGATGGAAATCTTAAAGGCACAAGATCAGGCTGTCCCTGAATGCCATAAGGTGAGCCATAGGGGAAGAAGACCAGTGCAGATGAACTGGGAAAAACTATTGAGACTAAGGAAGAAAAAGAGAATCTACGCCCTCTGGAAGAAGGGGCTGGGTACTTGGGGAGATTACAAGGAAGTTGCTAAGGTATGAAGGGAGGAAGTTAGGAAGGCACATTACTTCCCTGTCCCTTAATCCATGCCCAGAGCTTCTCAGCCATGTCATTGTCAACTGTAAGCTCCATGCAGAGTTCAAGTGGGACACAGGGGGCACAGCCTTCTGCTGGGTGGATACAAGTGTTGGTTGAACTGGACGGGACAAGCCCTCCCACCATGCCCTCCTGGGAAAATGGCCACCCCAAGAATGGCAGTCTGCCTCCTCCATGACCCCATCTGAAATGCTCCTGCACTGATTGATTAAAGGGCTTTAAGCCAGGTCCGAAGTAGGAAGGGAGGGGAATTGGATGTGACAAAGAAGGGCTGAGGGATGTTGTTGCTGTTGGAGATTGAATGGAAAGCCTCTGAGTTGTTCCATAGGATTGTGTGAGGATTCCTCAGAGAAAGTCTTGTTGCCAATACCCCGTCCTAAATCTTATTGTGAACCCTCTGGGGGTAACCCCAACCTGCTGCTGCCCTAAAGTGCCTGTAGACCAGTGCGGGTAGCATGAGAAATAAACGGGACAAATCAAGAGAAAACCACAGAGCTTTGCATTTCATGCAGGCTGCTGCTTCTGAACAAGGCCCTGAACATCAGTACCACAGTGTAGATGCAAGACCCAGACAGGCTAAATCAAAGCATGCTTCTGGAAGGGGATGCTTTCTGAAGAATCCTTACACTAATAAGAGGACCACAAACATTCACTCAGCGAACTCCAAATCTCTGTGCCTTTGCAGGCCTAGGGTCTTGTTCGGTTCACAGAGACATGGTGGGATGGTTCCCACCTGTGAACTGTAGCAAAGTAGGTACAGACTCTTCATTACGATTAGGCAATGAAGATGAAGAAAGGCTGCTGCCATCTGTGAGAGTGCACTGAGCTCTGTCTGGGGATGGCAGAGGAGCCACCTGAATACTGATGGAAAGGTTTCAAAATGAAGAGCAGCAGATTCTGTTCCTTGCTTCCTGATCAGGAAGAACAAGAAGAGGGGACAGGCAGGAATCTGAGTTACAGCTGGGATGGAATTGTTTTCTTCAGACTGCCTGCTATGGTGCAGTGTTTTGGTTCTAGGAGAAAACCATTGATAACACTCTGATGTTTACAGCTGCTGCTAAGCAGTGTTGTACGGAGCCATGGCCATGGTCAGTAAAGGGCACATGGAGCTGGGAGGGAACAGAGTGAGGACAGCTGACTGATAGTGGCCAAAGGGACGTTCTCAATCAGCTGACAGCAAGCAGAAATTGTATTGAAATGGGTGGGAGTTCATCTCAGTCTCTTCACTGCCCAGGGCCCAGCTGAGCATCAGTCTGGTGGTGCTGAGCAAGTGCTTGTGCATCAGTTGTTACATACAATTCCATATCAACGGATATATAGTGATAACTATTACTCCTCTTCTTTTATCTCTCTTAGTAAACTGCTTTGTTACAACCCAGAAGTTGTATTTTTTTTCCCAGTTCTCATCCCCAACCCACTGGGAATGGGGCAGTGCAAAAAGCACTGTGATCTGCTGAGCCACATGTTGGGTTCAACAACCACTGTCATTTTGGTGCCTGATGTGAGACTCCAAGGGTTGAGATAACGGCACATCTGTCCTTAGCAGATAGGGCTTTGTGGGAGCTGGAGAAGTGCAGGCCATGGTGCTGATATGTGTGGATGTGCTCCCTATGTGTGGAGCTTGTTGAGTCTTCTCATGAAGCTTCACTGCACAGCTCCTTACTTGGTGCTTGGTTGCTGGATTAGGGTATTTATTTTGCTATGCTGTTTGACCTCAGTTTGTACCACGATAAAATTGGCAGCTGACAAAGTGAAGTTTTGTGCACATTCAGCTCTGCGGTCATCTTTGGGTTTTGGAAGTAACATTGTCCATATGATTAGGAATTACACATTTTACATTGTCGCCTCTGTGAGTCCGGGGGTGTACTGGATATTGTGTTGAGGGACATGGTTTAGTGGGAGCTATTGGTAATAGGTGAACAGTTGGACTGGATGATCTTTCAGGCCTTTTCCAGCCTTGGTGATTCTATGAATCTATGATTGAGGTTAAACAATTATTCAGGAATATCAGTGAGAGATCTGCCCCAAGGTGAGAAGGCTGTGCATGGCAGGGGGTGTGGGACGGTCTGGGCAGCTGCCTGGAGCGGTGGGCACCCCCAGGGCTTTGGAAGTTCATCTCCGAGCAAATGCAGGATCCTGAGAAACTGGTAGAATATTGGAGACAGGTCTGCTGTGGCACTGGTAATCCTAAACAGGCACAAATGACTGCAGTGTGCCAGGGCCTGGCCCACACCTACTGAGCTGTGTTCAACACTATTCAGCATCTTCAAGGGGAAGAGAGCTGGATCTGCTGACATTGCTGCAGCCTCTGCAAATCCTGGCACAGTCCCTGCAATAGCTCCAAGGTTTTGCTACACATCCTGCAGTTGCTCCAAGCTCTGGACAGATCCCACTGTCACTCCACCCCTCATAAGGAGCTCTGCGGTCACTTATGCTACAGGTCCTGTAGCTGTTCCAAGTATTGAAATAAGAAAATTAAGCAAACCCCTGAGTGCTGCTGTAGAGACGACGGGACTGCTGTGAGACACACAAGACCTTCAGGCCTGTACAAATGAGAGGACTCAAATCCTCTGTGCACTGTGGCAGTGTAAAGAGAGGAGGAATGAAAAGAACTAGTTGTGCTTCTATCTGTAGCTGTTCCTTCCCCAAATCCAGACAAAGTTGGATAAGAGAAGAGCTAAGGAAAAGCGTATTTTGAATGCTATTTATTTATCTCTTAACCTATTCGGGGAATCTGGTTCCATGTTTACATGAGCTCTTGGAGTGAGAAAATGGATAGTAGGTGGGAAAGAAGTGAAATAAATTTTTATTTATAAGTTCAATAACATTCTTTTTTGCACGTTGCTATATCTCACATAATCAAACACTCAAAGATGCATAAAACATGAAGAACCATCACTGGGAATCCTGCGAGGAAGATGTGCACTTTATTGAAGCTGGAACAGTGCTTATTGCAAAACCTTCCTGAGAGAATGCTTGATCTCCCTGTTCCTCATGCTGTAGATAATAGGGTTCAGTGTTGGAGGAACCACTGAGTACAGAAGTGCCACTGTCAGATCCAGGAGTGGGGAGGAAGTGGAGGGGGGCTTCAGGTAGGCAATAAAGGCAGTGATGAGAAAGAGAGAGACCACAGCCAGATGAGGGAGGCACGTGGAGAAGGCTTTGTGCCGTCCCTGCTCAGAGGGCATTCTCAGCACAGCCATGAAGATCTGCACATAGGACACAACAATGAAAACAAAGCAACCAAAGACTAAACAAGCACTAAAAATGATAAGCACAACTTCCCTGAGGTAGGAGCCAGAGCAGGAGAGCTTGAGGATCTGGGGGATTTCACAGAAAAACTGGTTGACAACATTGCCTTGGCAGAGAGGCAGTGAAAATGTACTGGCAGTGTGCAGCAGGGAATTGAGAACCCCAGCGCCCCAGGCAGCTGCTGCCATGGTGGCACAAGCTCTGCTGTCCATCAAGGTCCCGTAGTGCAGGGGCTTGCAGATGGCAATGTAGCGGTCATAGGACATGATGGTGAGAAGGGAATACTCTGCTGAGAGGAAGAAGAGAAAGAAAAAGAGCTGTGCAGCACATCCTGTGTAGGAGATGGCTCTGGTGTCCCAGAGGGCGTTGGCCATGGCTTTGGGGAGAGTGGTGGAGATGCAGCCCAGGTCGAGGAGGGCCAGGTTGAGGAGGAAGAAGTACATGGGGGTGTGCAGGCGGCGGTCGCAGGCTACGGCTGTGCTGATGAGGCCGTTGCCCAGGAGGGCAGCCAGGTAGATGCCCAGGAAGAGCCAGAAGTGCAGGAGCTGCAGCTGCCGCGTGTCTGCCAACGGCAGCAGGAGGAACTCGCTGATGGAGCTGCTGTTGGACATCTGCTGTTCCTGGACATGGGGAGTCATCCCAGAAGAAAATAAAAGAAAGTTAGATGAGATTTCTCTTGGCACAAACCTGTACTGTTCCTTGGTGACCTTCCTCCTGCTGTATCATCCAATCCTTTTTCATTTTCCAATGGAAATGTTGGTTCAGATCCATGGCCTAAGATTGTTGTCATGAGTTGGAATGTGGATGGAAGAGGAGAGGAGAAGAGGCCTCTGCTGGTCGGCTCTGGAGGAGGCGACCCTGAACCACCCAGGTGGGTACACTGTAAAGTGACAGGAGCGCTCAGTTTTACTTGTAGAATGTGACGTCTTAGCATCTCTCCACATCATCTCCCTGGGCAGATGCTCTTTCTGGTAACGGAGAGATGCTAAGGCAAATACTTGCGTCCTGCAGGGCAGTTCACAGCTTGGAAGGACCTCTGTCTTATAGAGAGAACCAAGTGTCCTAATGATGGAGTCTCATTAAAAGAAATGCAGCTCATTTCCCAGCCGCACAGAATGTGTTGTCCACAGCCCTCAGCAGCTGCTCTCAGCCCGTGTGCTGGAGAAGGAAATGAGCTCACGCCTGGAGAGATGCAGCTCTGCTCTGCTGGAGCTCTGGCTGCAGAGGAGGCGGTTCAAACCTGATGCTCATTGTGTCCATCGAGCCAGAAAAGGCTGATGGAGCATGAGGATGCTGCTCACAAACCCACTCATCTCCAAAGCTACAGCACAGCAGTCTCAGTGCTGTGTTAATATATACAGCTTGTCTCTCATTTCTCCAGTCATCCCTACCCTAACGGTAGGAAAATGAACAAAAGGCAGGAATTCCCATGTTTGGTCCTCTTTTTTTTTTTAAGTCCCTTCTGCAATGCCCCGAGCAGGCAGTGCAGCTGTAAGCCTCCAGCCTCATTCAGCACCCCGAGCAGCAAAAGGCCCCAGTGCTGCTGGGGGTCTCCTTCTCCCCCCCCCCACGTCTCCCTACAGATACCTGTTCAGCTCCTCGGACAGGCTGAGTGCTGAGCCTGGCTGGCGGCTGAGTCCCTGCCCAGGCACAGTGCCCTGGGATGCAGGGATTTTGGCTCTGCAGGACACCTTTACACTTCCATAGGGACGGGATTCAACTGAATCCATTCAGGCATCTTATCCTGAGGTTGTAGTCCTGGTTCCTGGAGGGGGCTTAGCTCCCTCCCATGCCTCCCACACACCCAGCTGGACCAGCACTGACCACAAATCTGGCCACAAGCATCTGGCCCCCTGCATCCCTCCTCCTGCACAGCCTTCTTTCTCCTCCATTGCCATTCATTCCCATCTTTGCCTGTTGCAGTCACTCTCCAGTTATCAGCTCTCACTGACTACATTTCCCTCTTGGATCCCCAATGCTACCCCCATGCTGGCTGTACCTCCCTCTCCCTGGCAGAGCTGCCATCTGTCACACGGGTTGTGCTGCACTCAGTGACATCTTGGTGCCTGCTGTAAGACAAAGTACCCTTAAATAGGACATCTCCTTTTTTGGGCAGTGATCCTTGAAACCGTCATCTGCAACACTGAGACCTCCCTAAGGAGCAGTTCAGGCCTTGAAGACTTGAGGGAAATGGCTTGTTAGGTCTTTCTGCACTGTAATGAACCCCACAGCGTATGTGGTGTACATGAACTTTGTGGACTGAGAGAAGACTGCTGTAAGGAAACGATGGAGGTACAGACAAAATGCTGTCCAGAAATGTTTGAGAAAGTTGGAGCTGTAATTGGTCCCTGTGGGGCCATTGCCAACAAAGTCTCCCCACAGCTGTGTTTGAGCAGATAATTGGAGGCTGTCATTACAGGCAGGCCTTCATCTTTTTGCTTAGCACCACTACTATGGCAAAGTGGGCTACAAACTTCAGTTCAAGATGATGAGCACAACACCAAGAGATGGTAGCCTGACAATCACACCTGGTTTGACTCAGATGGTATTGGCTATTCTCTCTTCTCAGTTGGCAAAGCACAAAGAGAAGTTTGTTACTGTCAGACTTTCGCTCTTTCTACTGCCACTATTGATGGAGGGTAGTTAGGGACACCAGACTCTCCTGAAATAAATTCTCATTTTGCAGTTTTTCATATACAGGCAGTTGGCCATGAAAACCACAGAGCCCACTGGCTATGTGCTACACCATGTCAGCTTCTACGAAGCCGGTGAAACATTAGGACAAGTGAGGCTCTTCTTGAGATACTCCTTTAAAGAATTAAGAATAATTTGTATTGTTGTCCAGGCTGAGTGGCTTCTAGTAGACTCCCACAGTGACATCCACTTTATTTCCTTGACCCTTAATGAGTATGAAAGTAGGAATTGGGTAAATAAGGCCCTTTCAGGAAGATGAAATATCTTAGGCTTTGGGGAATATCAGAAGAAAAGGATCAGTGGGACACGTCGACATTGCTATAGTTACAATTCAACTGGGTCTACAGTTAAGACAATATAGCTGGGTACACATAAGGGAAAGGTAGCCAAAGAAACTGGTTTTGACTGATTGAGTAGAGGATATGGGTCAGAGCAACCTGAGGAAGACTTCTGACTTCATCCCAACAACCACCTGCGTGAGACCCCCACTATGGACTGTGCACGCGTCAGTAGGAGGGACATCATGTAAATGAGTTCCCCAAAAAACAATGAATGTGTTAATGATATCGAGGAAATCTGTTGAATATGTATACACTTCCTCTATAACTTTCTAATGCTTCTGTCCATTGACGCACATGATTGGAGGAGTGATCCCTCTGTGCCCAGAGCTGAATAAACACATACCTGATTTATAACCTAATTCTGGATATAGAGTTTGATTCCGCATGTCACAATCTCTACAGCCACATCTCCTACATCTGCCTCTGATCTTATGGCCCAGGTAATACAAGAGGGGGCATTACTTTTGAAGCAGATCTTATCTGACTTAACAGTTGGATGTCCTGAGTGGTCATTTCTAACATAAATGATGCCATGATGGGGAGATCGCTGCAGGGGAGGCTGTTGGTTGAGCAGCCTGAGAACTCAGACCGCATCACATTTCACTTGCTCAGTTTGACTGCTACAAAAGCCTGAGTATTTCGTTTTAGATGTCATCAAACCAGCCAACGGGGTTTCCTGAGGAGAACCTTTCATATGAAATTGCTATTAAGTGTCATCCACATGCTTTGCACTGATCTCAAAGAAGATTAGAGGTGATCATGGACTGGCATGAAGGCAAAAAGTTTGGAGCATCACCAGCAGAAGAGGTGTCATGTGCTAAAGAGGCCCCTCCATTCAATGAACTACTAGAAAATGAAAAGAAGCGTGCCCTATTCACTGATGGATCATGTCTCATTGTGGGGAAGCACTGCATATGGAAAGCTGCAGTGTGGAGCCCCACACAACAGGTTGCAGAAGGCACTGAAGGTAAAGGAGAATCAAGTCAGTTTACAGAGGTAAAGGATGTCCAGCTTGCCTTAGATGCAGCTGAATGGGAGAGGTTGCAAATGCCTTATCTTTATCCTGAATCATGGATGGTGGTGAATGCCTTATGGGGGTGGTTACAACAGTGGGAACAAAATAACTGGCAATGGAGGGGTAAACCTATTTGGGCTGCTGAATGTTGGAAGGACATTGATGCCCGAACAAAAGATATGGTTGTAAAGGTGCTTCACGTGGATGCACACGTGCCAAAGAGTTGGGCTACTGAAGAACAACAAAACAACCATCAGGTGGATTGAGCTGCCAGAATTGAGGTGACTCAAATTGACTTGGACTGGCAGAATAAGGGTGAATTATTTCTAGCTCAATGGGCCCATGAGACCTCGGGCCATCAAGGACATATAAGTGGGCTAGAGACCGAGGGGTGGACTTAACTATGGATGCTATTGCACAGATTATTCATGACTGTGAAACATGTGCCATAATTAAACAAGCCAAGAGGATGAAACCTCTCTGGGGAGAAGGGAGAAGGAGAAAGTATAAATATGGGGAGGTGTGGCAGGTTGATGATATCACATTGCCACAATCTCACAATGGTAAGTGTTATGTGCTTACCATGGTGGAAACAACCACTGGGTGGCTTAAAACATACGCAGTACTCCATGCTACCGCCTGAAACACCATACTAGGTCTTGAGAAACAAGTCCTGTGACGACATGGCAACCCAGAAAGAACTGAATCTGATAATGGGTCTCCTTTTAAACATTCCCTTATAAATACTTGGGCCAAAGATCATGGCATTGAGTGGGATTATCGTATCCCCTACCATGCACCAGCCTCTGGTAAGGTTGAATGATACAATGGGTTGTTGAAAGCTGTGCTGAAAACAATGGGTGGTGGAACACTGAAGCACTGGGAGAAGCATTGGGTAGAAGCCACTTGGTTGGTCAATACTAGAGGATCTGTCAGTCGTGATGATTCTACCTGATCCATCCCCCTGCATACTGCAGAGGGAGATGAGGTCCCTGTAGTGCATGTAAAGAACATGTTGGGAAAAGCTGTTTGGGTCTTTCCAGCCTCTGGAAAGGGTGAAGTTCTCCATGGAACTGCTTTTCCCAGGGACCTGGGTGCACTTGGTGGGTGCTGGAGAAACACAGAGACGTCCAGTGTGTACCATAAGGGAATTTGATGCGGGGGGAGTGCAGTCAGTGATTCCATGTATATATACGTATATGGGTGTGTGTATATGTAACACATGTTAATTATTGTTTCTTCCTATACAGATAGTCATTTGAGGTAAAAGAAGTTCATCAACCCCTCTCTTTGATCGTGGCATCTCCTTTAAAATAAGGGGATTTGGAAGCTGAACTGTGACCCCAAGTCCTCCTTTGGGAAGAGAGGTGGGGCCATATGGAGGCAGGCGTGGTTTTAAGGGGGTGAGTGTAGCATTGCAGGTGGGGGTGGGGCCTAATAGAATTGACATGGCTTGATTGGGCGAGGCCCAGTAAGAAACCAATGACTGAGTCATGATGGAGCCCAAGAAGAAGGCAGAACCAACAGTGGGTGTCCAACTGGAAACTGAACTCTTGAATCAATGAATCGAGGCCAGCACTCCATGAAGGGCTCTATAAACCCTCAACATCCTCCAGATAATACCTAATAAGTTTATTAGATCCTTAATGATAATTTCATGGCACACTGTCATCTCCTTTGTGTGGGTTGGTTCTTCCCTGAATCACTCTGTATGGGTTTTAGTATCACCACAGGGCTTTATTTTATAGAAGACTTCCTGAAGGATAACAACAATGACCTTCATTTGTTTACTCCAAATTGCTTCATAAAAAGTCCACACCACAGTGAGTATTTGTGGACAAACCTGCCTATGCAGCTTCTGATCTCCTTGTTGCACAGCGTGTAGATCATGGGGTTCATTAAAGGGAAAATGACCGTATGGAAAAGTGCAATGACTTTTTCCATTGGTACAGCCTGGAAAGGGAAAAGGCTCTAACATATTGTGCACAATGCGGGGCACATGGAGGCCTGATTACACGGCCGTCTGCTTTGCTGAGGCTTGCAGAGATGGAATCTGGGAGGTCTGATACAAACAAGACAGTCTCACATTCCAGGCAAAGACAACCACCATTTTGTCCCCAAATTGTCTTGAAATGGCCCAAAATTGTCCCTAAGTTGACTCAAAGTGTCCTCTAATGTCCCCAAAATGATCAAAATTGACCCCAAATTGCCCCAAATTACCCCCAAATTCTCCAAAATTGGCCCCCAAATGTCCCTAAATCGACCCAAATTGACCTCTAGGCCTAAAATCACACCCACTGATTGGAAAAGGAAACCAGTTATGGAGCACTCCCATCTGTTGTGAGTCAATGGGGTGCATTCATCTGACAGCTGCAAAGCAGATTGCAATGGAACACCAAAAAACCTTTTTAGTCCATGGTGTCACTGCAGCCATCCCAAGGAATGGGGAATTCCATTCTGGATTTTCCCTGGAATGCATCAGTTAGAGTATTTTCTACACTAATCTATTCTCCCCAGCTGTCTTTCAGTGCAGATGAGGGTGCTGGGATAGCATTCAGACTTTCACTTTTCCTCACAGAAATTCTGTAATACATCCCAGTTCCTCACTGGGGCCATAAGAACATTGGAGATGTGAAGAAAAAACAATTATCTAAATATCTCTAATCAGTTAATCCATCATTAACCAGCCATGTGCCCAGCTGAGAGAGCAAAGTGCTCCTTAGAAACCTCACATCATGCCATGAAGCAGTCTTTAATTATCCATAAGATAATTAAGGTAGGGAAAGAGCACTGAGACCAAGGAGCCCAACCTTCAGCCCATCACCTCCTTTAATTAATCACAGAATAATTAAGATGGGGAAAAAGCACTGAGACCACAGAGTCCAACCTTCAGCTCATCTCCCCCTTTAATTAATCGTGGGATAATTAAGATAATTAGGCAACACCGAATGCTGTATTTATGCAGTTGAGCTCTGCTCTGAATGTCCCACTGACTCCCAACTCTGTCTATAAGCAGATTAATTGCATTAAATGCACCTCTGGGTTGATTCCTGGAATTGATTACCCCACAGAAACTCATAGAGACCCACAGAGACCCATAGTGTTGGAGTTGGGGCAGTATGTTTGGGCTGAGGTTGGAGGGTCCTTACAGATCACAGAACCACAGAATGGCCTGGGTTGGAAGGGTCCATAAGGATCACAGAACCATGGAAAGGTTGGGTTGGAAGGGTCCTTAAAGATCGTAGAGCCTTGGAACAGCTGGATTGGGTTGGGTTGCGATGAAAGGGTACTGACAGAATGGCATGGGTTGGAAAGGACCTTCAAGTGATCCATCCACATTGTTGCCCTGTGCTGGGAGAGCAGCACCGCCTGAGGCACTTTCCTTCCTCACTGAGCTCACTTTCTGAAGCCCACCCCATGCAGACATACATCATCAGCTTCAATACATACCTCCCTATCAAGACCTTGTGGGCAGTCCATCAGCCTGTTCTGAAGCCTTCACTCTTTTCCTCTCCCACACACTCATGCATATGTGGGCAAAGAAAAGTTGGTTAGAAAACGATAGAAAATCAAAGCCCCTTTGCATTGCATTTTAGGCTTCCACCCATGGAGCGGTGGAGTCACCGTCCCTGGAGGTGTTCCACCAGTGTGGGGCAGCGAGCAGTGCTAGTGGGCAATGGGTGGTTGGATGAGGGGATCGCTTGAAGTTCTTTTCCAGCCATAATGACTCAGAGCTGGGGCTCAGTGAGGGCTGGCTACCCCTGAGAGGTGGGTGGTCTTTGGGATGGAGTTTTGTTTTGCCATTACAGTCAGATTGTAATGAGAAATAATTACCCATAGAGGTAATTGTTAAAGTTAGAGTTAGGGTTAGTGTTAGGGTTAGGGAGCCATCTCCATTGGTCTCTCCATACAAAGTGCCACATTGAGGTCCCATCCAATGCATGATTTTAAGATGGAGAACCTACCAGGACTGGTGCCCTGCTTGACATCTTCTTCTCCCAGGGAAGCAGTGGGGTTACTGTCCCTGCTGGTTTTCGAGGCACTGGGATGAGGTGCTATGAGATATTTTTCAGTAGCTCAATGGCAGTAATGATGATGTAAGGACGGCTGAACAGGATGGCCTTCTATGCCCTTTCCAACCTTGTGATTCTATGATCCTATGTTTATATCTGCTTAAGTGGATTATAATCTATGCTTCCAATATGAAAATGAGCTACCAGCCTCAGCCTTTCAGATTCTGAATGTACAGTTGGATATGGGGTTGCACAGAATGGAAACCCATCATCCACAGTTCTCCTCATCAGTTCATTTCCTCTCATAGAATCACAGAATCAAGAGGTTGGAAAGGACCTACAAGATCACCTAGTCCAACCATAATCCTCCCATTTCTTTAGCTACAACAAAGCATTAAACCATATCTTGTAGCTCCTCATCCAGACAACTCTTGAACACTGCCAGGGATGATGACTCCACCACTTCCCTGGGCAGCCATTCCAGTGCCTGACCACACTGAGACAAAAAGTTCCTTCTTATGTCTGGTCTAAGTTTCTTTTGGTACTAGTCTGCTGGCAGACGCATGCTTCAAGGAAGTGTCAAATGAACGCAATGTGTTTTTGTTGGTGATTGGTTGGTTGGTTGGTTGGTTTCTCCCTTTCTCTCTTTCCCCCAGAATCTGTCCCACCGGGCAGGGACAGGCATTGCCCACAGACACTGAGGCTGCTACTCCGTGTGATTTAAACAGCTCTGGACCCATGATCCCTCCCTGCACTCTGGGGTTGTTTCCAGTGATTCAGAGGAGATGGGAGATAAAGCTTATAAGCTTTTACAGTCATTTAAGTACTGAAAAATTACAGTGAGATTGCCCTGCAGTCCTCTCTTCTCACTGAGCTTCATTTGGTTTATGTGGGCGACATTTTGGAGCCTGGCCTGGTCATTTTGGGTGGCATCCCTTCCTTATACTACATGCACCGCTAAGCATGATACCATCAGTAAACACTGAATCTCGCTGTCTGCCTCATTTATAAAGATTCTGAAGAGTATGGGTTTCAAGTTAGGGACTGGGGGACCAAACTCATCATCAGACCCCACCTGGATGACACCAGCTTGCCCTGGAGAATCTACCTTGGCAGGTCCGTGTGCTAAGGAGCTGGACAGAACATGGTTTTGGAGAGTCAAACAGGCAGGTTCAACAAGTACCCAAGGTGGCCTTGCAAAACCAACTGGTTCTAGACATATTGCTGTTAAAAGAACCACAGGGTGTGAAAGATGTTGAACTGAGCTGAAGGAGAATGCTGTATCATCATCCACAGTGCCACCACTACCATAACTGAGGCACATCAAAACACAAAGGCAATCACCAAATGACTGGTGTGCTTTTTGAGTGATGCAGCAAAATGACTGATTTGATGGACTGATCCACTGGCCATGGATCACATCCCTGCTGAAATCATTGGGATGCAGAGGGTGGGGGAAATGGCTTGTGTGAATATCAGTCTTAGGATATGGTGTGGGTTTTTGTTTCTAATGGTAGAGCTTCTCATCTCTCTTCCTTTTCATCTGCTAACTGCTACATGCAGATCACAATTATTGAAGGAAACCACAGAATGTTTGAACCATTGGTTGGTGTATGGGATGAGATGTGAGTGTCTGTTCATGTGAGCTGGAACAATGCACTGAGAGACAATTAAGTCACATGGAGCAGCTGGGTGTCCCTTCCCTTTATTAGACTGATGTATCAGCCACTCCTGGAAGAGTCCTGAACAACAGCCCTGAAATGGTCAGGTTTCAGGACAAGGCCTGGTGTGACTTCCTTTGATTTGGATATAGCCCAGTGTCCAGGAATTAAGGCAACTCCAGTTCCAAATAGGGGCTGATGATATCTGATCTGCTTCCTTTGATATTATAACTAGTTGCTGGTTGGGAGGTCGGATTTGCCCTGCCTCTGCTGCTGGCCCTGCTTCTAGGTGTAGTTGTTTCCACTCTATGCTATGTGGAACATCCCTATCAGCAGGCTTGGTGCTGGATTCAGCACTGGTGATCTCATCACTCCCTTTAATTCCCCTTCTTCCTTTTTTTTTTTTTTTTTTTTTTCTTTTGGTACCCCTAATTGTTTTTACTAGCTCAAGTCTTACTTGAAGTTCCTATAAACCTGACAAGATGCCTCTTAACAAGGGACCAGCACGGCTGGACTTCAGTGCCTAGGGCAAGTAATGCTGTCCCAGACATATGCTTTTATTCCTAAAAGAATAATTAACTGGTATCATCCTCCTGGCTGGGTGGCTTATAGTCGACTCCCACTTTACTTCCCTGTCCGTTAGTCCATGCCCAGAGCATCTCAGCCATGTCCCTGTCAACTGTAAGCTTCATGCAGAGGTCAAGTGGGACACAGAGGGCACAGCCTTCTGCTGGGTGGATACAAGTGTTGGTTGAACTGGACGGGACAAGCCCTCCCACCATGCCCTCCTGGGAAAATGGCCACCCCAAGAATGGCAGTCTGCCTCCTCCATGACCCCATCTGAAATGCTCCTGCACTGATTGATTAAAGGGCTTTAAACCAGGTCCAAAGGGGGAAGGGAGGGGAATTGGATGTGACAGAGAAGGGCTGAGGGATGATGTTGCTGTTGGAGATTGCAGGGAAAGCCTCTGAGTTGTTCCATAGGACTGTGGGAGGATTCCTCAGAGAAGGTCTTATTGCCAATACCCCGTCCTAAATCTTACTGTGTACCCTCTGGGGGTAACCCCAACCTGCTGCTGCCCAAAATTGCCTGTAGACCACTGCAGGTAGCATGAGAAATAAACGGGACAACTCAAGAGAAAACCACAGAGCTTTTCCTTTCATGCAGGCTTCTGCTTCTGAGCAAGGCCCTGAACATCAGTACCACAGTGTAGATGCAAGGCCCAGCCAGGCTAAATCAAAGCATGCTTCTGGAAGGGGATGCTTTCTGAAGAGTCTTTACGCTAATGAGACAACCACAAACATTCACTCAGCGAACTCCAAATCTCTGTGCCTTTGCGGGCCTAGGGTTTTGTTTGTCTCACAGAGACATGGTGGAATGGTTCTCACCTCTGAACTGTAGCAGAGCAGATATTGATTCTTTATGACGTATGGCCAAGGACAATTAGGAAAGGCTGCTGCCATCTGTGAGAGTGCACTGAGCTCTGCCTGGGGATGGCAGAGGAGCCAGCTGAGAACTGATGGAAAGGGCTCAGAGAGGAGAGCAGCAGATTCTGTTCCTTGCTTCCTGATCAGGAAGGACAAGAGGAGGAGGGGGACAGGCAGGTATCTGAGTTACAGCTGGGATGGAATTGTTTTCTTCAGGCTGCCTACTATGGTGCAGTTTTTTGTTTCTAAGAGAAAAACAATGGTGATAACACTCTGATGTTTACAGCTGCTGCTAAGCAGCATTGTACAGAGCCAAGGCCATGGTCAGTGGAGGGCTCAAGGAGCTGGGAGGGAACAGACTGCGCACAGCTGACTGGAAGTGGTCAAAGGGACATTTTGTAGCACCTGACAGCAAGCAGAAATTGTATTGAAAGGGGTGGCAGTTTATCTCACTCTCTTCTCTTCCCAGTGCCCAACTGAGCATCAGTCTGGTGATGCTGAGCAAGCGCTTGTGCATCAGTTGTTACTACTGCATATAAATGGTTATATAGTGATAACTATTACACCTCTGCTTTTATCTCTTTTTTCAAATTGCTTGGTTACAACCCACAAGTTGTACTTTTTTTCCCCAATTCTCATCCCCATCCCACTGGGAATGGGACAGTGCACAAAGCACTGTGTGCTGCTGAGCCACATGCTGGATTCAACAACCACCATCATTTTGGTGCCCGATGTGAGGCTCCAACGATTGAGATAACAGCACATCTGTCCTGAGTGAGTTAACACAGGTCTTTGTGGGAGCTGGAGAACTGCAGGCCATGATGCTGATTGTTTCCCCATTTGTGGAGCTTGTTGAGTCTTCTCATGAAGCTGCATTGCACAGCTCCTTGCTTGCTGCTTGTTTTCCTTGCTGTACTGTTTGCCAGCTCTGGGGGCTGGATTAGGGTATTTATTTTGGTATGCTGTTTGACTCTGGTTTATATCATGAAAAAATTGGCAGCTGACAAAATGAAGTTTTGTGCACATTCATCTCTGATGTCATCTTTGAGTTATGGAAGTTATACTGTTGATAAGATTAGTAATTACACCCTTGACTTGGCCTCCTCAGGGAGTCTTGCTACGGAGGAGAGAAGGGATGACACTTTCCAGTAGTCCCTCAGACTCACTCTCACTTCTTTTTTTCCTGGAGATTGACAGCTAGTTCCAATAGCTCTTGAAAATTTTGACTATCCATTGGATGCTTACACCAGCACACTCCCACTGTTACGTGTCATTAATGTGTTTCAGCTTATGTTTCAGATTAAACAGTTATTCAGGAATATCAGTGAGAGATCTGCCCGAAGGTGAGAAGGCTCTGCATGGCAGGGGGTGTGGGATGGTCTGGGCAGCTGCCTGGAGCGGTGGGCACTCCCAGGGCTTTGGAACTTCATCTCTGAGCAACTGCAGGATCCTGAGAAACTGGTAGAATATTGGGGACAGGTCTGCTGTGGCCCTGGTAGCCCCCAAGAAACACACATGACTGCGGTGTGCCAGATCCAGAGAGCTGGAAATGCTGACAGTGCTGCAGCCTCTGCAACTCTTGGCACAGACCCTGCAGCAGCTCCAAGGTTTTGCCACATGTCCTGCGTTTGCTCCATGCTCTGGACAGATCCCGCTGTCACTCATCCCCTCATAATGAGCTCTGCAGTCACTCCTGCTACAGGTCCTGTAGCTGTTCCAAGTATTGCTATAAGAAAATGAAACAAATTCCTCCCAAGGGAGGTGCACTGTGCCAGGAGGTACAGCCCTGTGGTCACTCCAACCCCTCCAATGAGCCCAGTGGCTGCTAAAACTTCAATCTCAGGTCCTGCGGTGATTCCAGCTCTGGCAATGAGCTCTGCAGTTGCTCCAACTCCTGCAACAGCCCAACAGTCACTTCAGTTCCTACAGTGAATACTATGGCTGTTAAAACCCCTGAAACTAGTTCTGAACATGCAAACAGAAAAACATAAGAATTAGTTCATATATGTTTGCAAATGCATATATTGTATATGTGTGAAAATATACTAAATATATTATATATGTATAAATACATTTGTCAAAACTATTATCCTTTTCTTTTTCTCTTTTTTCTTCTTCTTTTTCTTCTTTTTCTTCTCTCTCTCTCTTCTTTTTTTTTTTTTTTTTTTCCTCTTTTCACTTTATCTCAACCCATAAACCTTTAACCACAGCACTGCCCCGAGTCTCTTACTGATCTCCTTGGGACTATTCAATCTGATCCGGTCACACACTGAAGAGCACCAGAATATCTTGAAGTCTTCTCAGGGAGCAGCTCCTGAGGTATATTCCTTACACCAGCTTTGGAAGAGGCCTCCAGTTCTCTGGGCCTGCTCTGAAGGAGCCCTCTTGTTATGGCAGTGCCAGCAATGAGACCAGCCCTGACACAGCCGTTCGTATTGCCGGATACTGACTGCAGCCCTGGATTGCTGCTGTAGAGGCAACAGGACTGTCATGAGACACAGAAGACCTTCAGGACTGCACAAATGAGAGGGCTTGAGAGCACTGTGGTGGTGTAGAGATCAGAAATGAAAAGAGCACGTTGAGCTGATATCTGCGGCTGTACCTCCCCAAATCCAGACAAAGTAGGAAGAAAGAAAAGCTAAGTAAACATCAATTTTGAAAGCTTTTTAGGTATCATATAACGTATTCGGGGAATCTGGTTACATGTTTACATGAGCTCTTGGAGTGAAAAAAATGCAAATTAAGTAGGAAAGAAGTGAAATAAATTTTTATTTATAAGTTCAATAACATTTTTTTTTTTTTTTTTGCACATTGCTATATCTCACATAAGCAAACAATCAAAGATGCATAAAACATAAAGAACCATCACTGGGAATCATATGAGGAAGTTGTGCATTTTATGGAAGCTGGAATAGTGTGTACTGCAGCAACTTCCTGAGAGCGTGCTTGATCTCCCTGTTCCTCATGCTGTAGATAACAGGGTTCAGGGTTGGAGGAACCACTGCATACAGAAGTGCCACTGTCAGATCCAGGAGTGGGGAGGAAGTGGAGGGGGCTTCAGGTAGGCAAAAGCGGCAGTGCTGACAAACAGGAAGACCACGGCCAGGTGAGGGAGGCACGTGGAGAAGGCTTTGTGCCGTCCCTGCTCAGAGGGCATCCTCAGCACAGCCATGAAGATCTGCACATAGGACACCAATATGAAAACAAAACACCCAAAGGCTAAACTGGCACTAAAAAACAGAAGCACAACTTCCCTGAGATTTGATTCTGAGCAGGAGAGCTTGAGGATCTGAGGGATTTCACAGAAAAACTGGTTGACAACATTGCCTTGGCAGAGAGGCAGTGAAAATGTACTGGCAGTGTGCAGCAGGGAATAGAGAACCCCAGTGCCCCAGGCAGCTGCTGCCATGGTGGCACAAGCTCTGCTGTCCATCAAGGTCCCGTAGTGCAGGGGCTTGCAGATGGCAACGTAGCGATCATAGGACATGATGGTGAGAAGGGACAACTCTGCTGAGATGAAGAAGAGAAAGAAAAAGACCTGTGCAGCACATCCTGTATAGGAGATGGCACTGGTGTCCCAGAGGGTGTTGGCCATGGCTTTGGGGAGAGTGGTGGAGATGCAGCCCAGGTCGAGGAGGGCCAGGTTGAGGAGGAAGAAGTACATGGGGGTGTGCAGGCGGCGGTCGCAGGCTACGGCTGTGCTGATGAGGCCGTTGCCCAGGAGGGCAGCCAGGTAGATGCCCAGGAAGAGCCAGAAGTGCAGGAGCTGCAGCTGCCGCGTGTCTGCCAACGGCAGCAGGAGGAACTCGCTGATAGAGCTGCTGTTGGGCATCTGCTGTTGTTGGGCTTGGAGTCCTGCTCAGAGTGCAGAAGATAATGACAAATATAGACCATTCTCAGAGACACTCCTTCTGCTATACCATAATTTTTTCCTTTCCCTTCGGAAAATGATCATTATTGTGAACTTCACCATCCCTTAAAAAGAAGTAGATTAGGGAGCTCTTATTTTCTTCTCATTTCCTAATCACGTCACAGCCTCCTGCATATTTTCCTCTATGCTCTTTGGGACCCCAGCCCCTGCCTCTGTGTACTTCAATCAAGAAATCTGCCTGTTTGCAGGAGACATCAACTATTAATGTCTGCAGAAAACAACGATAAGTTAAACTGATTGATTCCTTTTCGAAAGAAGAGGCTGAAAGTACAACCTGTGTGACTGTTCAGAAAAGAAAAAAAACAACAACAAAAACAACAAAAAAGATGGATTGATAAAAAATATTTGTGAGTTGAAGAGCTGTTTTTAAGTTAGACATACCTTTTTAGATTTCTGCCACAATCCTCTTTCCTTCTTTCAGAACAGGAAATGGAAACCCCCTGCCTTGGCTCTCCTTTTGCAATGGACCCTAGGAAACATAGTGTTGTGCAGTGGAGCTGTGATCCCCCTGCCCCAGGCAGCAGCTGTGGCAGCACAAGCCCTGCCGGGGCTCCTCCCCCCATCCGTCTCCCCGCAGCGCCCTGGGCAGCTCCCCGGGCAGGCTGAGTGCTGAGCCTGGCAGGCGGCAGAGTCCCATACCCGGCACACAGCCCCTGGGGCACAGCAGGGACCCTGCTCTGCAGAACAGCCCTGGGCACCCACCTGCAGCCCCGGCTGCACAGCCTGCAGCTGTGCTGGGACACGCAGCCCTCAGGGCTTTTCTTTCATACTGCAGCACTGAAGCCCTCAGCTGGAGCAGAAGGCTATTAACACAGTAAAGGAACATGCAGTGCCTGCAGCCAGATCTGCTACGGGATGTCCCAGATTAAGTGAAACTTCTATGAAAAGCATCTGCATGGTCTGTAGTGAGACTTACCATTTCTTGTTCTGTGAGTAACTCTCCTGCTGTGCTCTCACAGCCTGCTCACACCGTACACATCCTGGAAGCTCTTTCCCCTTTCTCTTCTCTCTGTCTGTCACTTGCAGTCTGTGCTGTGCACAACAGCAGCTCCTGGGCACAGCTGTCTCTCTGCAGCACTGCCCACTTGTATGAGCTCCCTGTGTCCCAGGAGCCCAGCCTAGCTCGGCACATCTGAGGATTTGAGTTTCTCTTCCTCACTGCTTCCCCAGGAGATTTCCCTGGGGCTACAGAGCAGAAACCTTCTGATAGACAGCAGGCTCATCTCTGCTAAATGCACTTGGATGTCAGATCCGTTATTCACCAGTTGAACGACTGATTCCAAAAGCATGGCTTTGAGTTGTGGAATCAAACTCTATAACCCAGAGTTAGGTTTTAAATTAGGAAGTCTACTTATTAGTCTCTTATTAGTCACCTGGTGTAAGGGGATCACTTTTATCTTGCATACCTGTAAGCAGAAGTGTTATATATTTGAAAACCAAACTGAAACATATCCAACAAATTTCCTGGAACTCATCTTCATATTCATTATTTTCCTGGAACTCATTTACATTCTGCCTGCGTGTACCAGGGGGTGGACACATGTGCAGGACATATGGGTCACGGTTATTCATTGCGTGTGTCTGTTCTGTGTGCCCTGGGCTGTGGATGTCCAGAACGTAGGGGGTTAGCCTAGCTGGTTTGCCATTCAATCAACGTAGGTCCTTAGCATTGCGGCTACATTTGGTGACCCTGACTTGATACAACTGGGTGCACACTCGTGGTGAGAGAAGGCTGGTTGTTTATGGCTTAATTGAAGCGAGTGGTGAGTATGCTAAAAGGGACAGGGCAGAATGTGGACTATCCAGTCCATGAAAAGGAATTGAAGCCACTAATACATTGGATGATGAAGAAGGGGTTTGGCTCAACCCCTGGGGAATGCATTAATAAATGTAATTTAGAAAAGGCGAGAGGATAACTATTCCAGAACTATTCTTGCTCTGGTAGTAAGGAAGCAGAAAAACTGCTTCCAGCCTTTTGGTCATTACGTCTTTTTTCCTGGGTGAAGGAATCCCAACAGCTATGGCAAGCAGCACATGACTGCTTGTCTAATAAGGTTTGTCCCAAATCTGAGTCTGACAACCTTGCCACCCCCTCAGATGCGGCACTAGACAAGGGGAATCACATGGAGCCTGCGGCTGGAGAAATACAAGATACCAATGCAGAAGCGACTTTAGATCAGGAACCATCAATAGGGGTGGGAGGAGAGAAGTCAAAGAAGTCAAACGAGAATGGTTCAAGAAGGGCCACGGTGGTTGCTGTAACCTCAGCCTTAATGGATCCTAAATCCCCTGTGGTACCCGTTTTGATGAAACTGTCCAGCATTACGTCAGGGAGACCTGTGATCTCTTCAAGACTTCCCCATATTTTAGCCTGAATAGAAGGATACATCTGCTTTTCATTTATTGTCACTGTTACAGGCTTAGCAAGGATAGCAGTGACTTGCTGGCGCTTTGCATTGTCATTGTGTTTGCAGAATCAGGTCAGATTGGACAACCGGGGAGTCATATTCTCCAGACAAAGATGTTTCATTTCAAGACTAGATTTGTTATGTCCTGAAATACACTCTTCCAGAAACTCTAGGATAAGACCTCTACAGTGCCTGTCCTTGCTTCTTTCATTTCTGCTCAACCAAGTGGCATCTAATTTCTGGAAAGAGTTGGCCACTCTGACTTCCCACCAGGAGAATTGTGTGATATGCCTGGCCTTATCATCTGTAGGGGACCCTTTCTCACTCTGCTCATTTTGGGTTATAGTAATAGTAATAGTAATAGTAATAGTAATAGTAATAGTAATAGTAATAGTAATAGTAATAGTAATAGTAATAGTCTCGTGCGGGTTGGAAGGGACCTTAGAGATCATCGAGTCCAACTCCCGGGTTTCGAGCCTCTGTGCTGCAGAGCAGCACTTGTACCACTTGCACCACAGGGGGGATTGCAAGGCGGCATTCCTACCACTTGCGCCACCGGGGCACACAAAGGGTTCCCCTCCCTGGGTATTTCTTCAAGCCAGGGAACTACAGCAAGAGACTTAATATCTCAGTTATGACTTTAAGTGCGTCGCAAAACACCACTGACTACCTGACATGCCATGACACATGGTGAGCGTGAGCCCTCATTTGCACCTAATCAGTGGCCGTGTTGTGCAACATTCCAGGTATGGTTCGAGTACTGGCAGATGAAGAGGATGAGGAAGAGGAGGAGCTTCAGAGGAGCTGCAACTTCCATTGGCCACTATCCAAGTTCACTGGGATAGTGGTAATGACTGAGGTTCTTAACACACTCTAAAGGAATAGAAACTCCAATGGGGAAAAGAACACCACTACTGCCCTGCAGGGAGTGAAGAATGCTGTGCAGAGGCTCTGAGAAAAGAAAGGGTTCATCAATCACGACTGATGGGGCAGCAAGCTGGGTATCTCTGACTTCTGGAATTGGCTGTGGTTCGGCGGTATTCATGGCACTGTGCTCACGTGGCTGGGAATTGGCTCTGTGTTCTTATGCTTTGCACTAACTATTCTCCTGCTCTTCCAAGGCCTCATCAGGAGGCAGGTGATGGCCACACAGTACGTGCTTCTTGCAAACCAAGAGTCCTAAGTGTCATAGTTGAAGCTGAGACACAATTGTTGCGTTTTGCCATGGAGCTCTCTCTAGAGCTCACTCCGTGACAGTGGGAACAAACCCGGGGAGAGAAGGAACAAAGTACCTCCCCTCTCTAACAACGCTGTGTGGCGGCCCAGCCACATGCACTCCAGAACATGGTGCGTGAACAGTTGGCCAATAGGTCAAGCCCAAAGGACTATAGTCATTGGGCTCCATCAGGCTGTTAGATGGTCACTATCAGAGGTCCCCATGGCTCCATTTTAGGGCCACTTCTCTTTCATGTTTTTGTGGATGACTTGCATGCTGGACTAGAAGATGTTCTGAGCATGTTTGCTGATGAGACCAGATGAGGAGGTGCTGTTGCCTCCACTGAGGGTGGAGAGGACTTGCAGAGTGATGTGGACAAGTCAGAGAAGTGGGTACCAGTTGGTACTAAGCACCAAGTGCCTAAAATATAACAAGTGCCTGATTGTGTATCTGGGCAGGGGCAACAGTGGACATACACACTGACTGCATACGGGACACTGGAGAGAAGTCTGACTGAAAAGGATTGGGGGTCCTGGTCAGCATCAAATTGAACATGAGTCAGCAGTGTGCCCAGGCAGCCAGGAAGGCCAACGGTCCCCTGGAGTGCATCAAGCAATTTATTGTCAGCTGGGTGAGGGAAAGGATCGTCCCTGTCTGCTCTGAGCTGCTGCAGCCTCACCTGGAGCACTGGGTGCACTACTGGGCAATGCAGAACATAGAAAACATCAAACTATGGGAGAGTGTGCACAGGAGGGCACTGGAACTGAGAGGTCTGAAGTTCACAGTTTCATTGGGATAGACTGCTTGTTCAGACGGGGCCCTTCTCACATCCCACATCCTGCAATGAAACACAGGGCACATATGGGACATGAACTTACCACTGTCCTTGCACCCCATGCAGAGCCTGGGATCTTCTGTCCCCATGTCTTTCATTTAACATCATACAGACCTCCATCCCACTGCCCCAGGAAGGGTCCTGAGCCAACATGAGACCAGATCTCCATGACAAGGGTATGGGGATCAGGGCTTGGCCTGTCTATTTCGTAAGGCAAAGGAGGGGTTTCTTAGCATTAGAGCCACCATGCCAGTGCCTTTCATTGCCTGTAATCTTGTCTTCCAATTATCTTCTCTAACAAGTCCCTTGGGAATCTTGCCTGTAATGTCCCTCAGTGGGCCCATTAATACTCCAAGAAACTTCACTGTTACTTATGACTTTGTCTTGCTGAGCACTATGTGCAAACTTCTCTCTGCACTGGAGGTTGATGGACTAAACATCAAATGCGCCCTGGGGCCCATTATAACCTAAAGAGCGTCTTGTGTCTTGTGCCTTTCTGTAATCTTCTTCAGGTTTTCAAACTTGTTCAGCAAAATGGAGAGTTATCTAGAGAGAGCTTAAAGAGCCAGAATCCAGCAGACATTTATAGTTTATTAATTTACAGTTATAAAGAAGATATTAAAGCCGCTCTGTACAACTCCTTGTACACATCTTAGCTGAACCAGAGGAATCCCAGCTCCTGTGGGTCCGTGGGGCGCTGAATCCCATTTCAGCCCCAAGGTTTCCATCTGGGGATGAGGTGCCTGTACAGCCTCTGCTGGATCACTGCCATGCACAGGAGAAGTCCAACCCTCCTTCTTGTTGTCTGGGTGCAATTTTTGTTTCATCAAACACTCCCTGGTACGATTCACCTCATGTCAGGAATTCTCTGGTGGATAATTGAGCAGATTTCAAAGCACACTGTTGTCTTTCAGGAGCTGATGGCCATGAGGACCCAGGGACATCTCAGGGGAGGTGAGTGGGAAACATAAAAACTGACATCATCTTATGCTGAGCTGGACCAGGCTCCTGGGACACAGGGAGCTCATAAAAGTGTGCAGCTCTTTAGAGAGGCAGCTGTGCCCAGGAGCAGCTCTTGTGCACAGCACAGCCTGCAGGTGACAGAGGAGAGGAGAAAAATTGGAGAGAACTTAGAGGATGTGTACTGTGTGAGAAAGCTGTGAGGACACAGCAGGAACAATGCTCACAGACCATGACATGGTAAGTCTCTTGCAGTAGGTAATGCAGCTGCTTTTAATAGAGGATTATATAAATGTGGGACATCCCATAGAAGACATGGCCACAGGCACTGCATGTTCCTTTACTGTGGAAAAAGACTTCGGTTCCAGCTGAGGGCTTCTGTGCTGCAGTATGAAATCAAAGCCCTGAAGGCTGCGTGTCCCAGCACGGCTGCAGGCTGTGCAGCCGGGGCTGCAGGCGGGTGCCCAGGGCTGTCCTGCAGAGCAGGGTCCCTGCTGTGCCCCAGGGGCTGTGTGCCGGGTATGGGACTCTGCCGCCTGCCAGGCTCAGCACTCAGCCTGCCCGGGAAGCTGCCCAGGGCGCTGCGGGGAGACGTGTGGGGGGAAGGAGCCCCCCGGCAGGGCTTGTGCTGCCACAGCTGCTGCCTGGGGCAGGGGATCACAGCTCCACTGCACAACAGTATGTTTCTGAGGGTACTTTGCAAGAGCAGAGCCAATGCAGCGGGTTTCAATTTCCTGTTCTGGGGGAATGCAGAAAGGATTGGAGGCAGAAATGTAAAAGGGGCTGTCACAGCTCTGAGAATTTTTCTTCAATCAATTGCTTGTTTTGAGAACAGTCACACATGATGTGCTCTCAGTATCCCATTTCCTGAAGGATGGAACCAATTGAAAATATCCCTATTTTCAGTAGACATGAATAATTAACCTGCAAGCAGGCAGTTTTTTAGAATTCACACTGAATGGCACAGAGGCTGTTTTGGGGCTCTAAGAGCAGTTGGGTTAAAGATATGAGACATGAAGCACATGAAAATATCCAGGGAGGAGGAATAAGAAAATAAGAGGAAGGTTAGAGCTCCATATACTGCTTCTGCTTAAGAAATGCTGAACAACATGAAATTAAATGCAAGTAATGGTGCTAAATGTACACTGTTGTAGGAGAATGAAAACATTTCATATTATAGCAGGAGGAGTGTCTCTGAGAATGGTCTGGACTTGTCATTATCTTCTGCACTCTGAACAGGACTCCAAGCCCAACAACAGCAGATGTCCAACAGCAGCTCTATCAGCGAGTTCCTCCTGCTGCCATTGGCAGACACGCGGCAGCTGCAGCTCCTGCACTTCTGGCTCTTCCTGGGCATCTACCTGGCTGCCCTCCTGGGCAATGGCCTCATCAGCACAGCCGTAGCCTGCGACCGCCGCCTGCACACCCCCATGTACTTCTTCCTCCTCAACCTGGCCCTCCTCGACCTGGGCTGCATCTCCACCACTCTCCCCAAAGCCATGGCCAACGCCCTCTGGGACACCAGGGCCATCTCCTACACAGGATGTGCTGCACAGCTCTTTTTCTTTACCTTCTTCATCTCAGCAGAGTTGTCCCTTCTCACCATCATGTCCTATGACCGCTACGTTGCCATCTGCAAGCCCCTGCACTATGGGACCTTGATGGACAGCAGAGCTTGTGCCACCATGGCAGCAGCTGCCTAGGGCACTGGGGTTCTCAATTCCCTGCTGCACATTGCCAGTACATTTTCACTGCCTCTCTGCCAAGGCAATGTGGTCAACCAGTTTTTCTGTGAAATCCCCCAGATCCTCAAGCTCTCCTGCTCAGAATCAAATCTCAGGGAAGTTGTGTTTCTCATTTTTAGTGTCATTTTAGCCTCTGGGTGCTTTGTTTTCATAGTGGTGTCATATGTGCAGATCTTCCTTGCTGTGCTGAGGATGCCCTCTGAGCAGGGACGGCACAAAGCCTTCTCCACGTGCCTCCCTCACCTGGCCGTGGTCTCCCTGTTTCTCAGCACTGGCTTTTTTGCCTACCTGAAGCCCCTGTCCATTTCTTTCCCATCCATGGACCTGATGGTGGCACTTCTGTACTCAGTCATGCCTCCAGCAGTAAACCCCCTCATCTACAGCATGAGGAACCACGAAGTCAAGAATGCTATGAGGGAAGTGATAACCAGATGTGTTTTAAAGGCAGTGAATTGCTCGTCTATTGGAATTCATGACATATAATGCAGCTTTTTACTGTTGCAAACTCTTTGTTTTGTTTTGTTTCAATCGATTTTTATAAGTGTAATGTATTAAATCTTATTCTTTTTTTTTAAAATACTGTAATGCTTTTTACTAAAAACTCATTATTCAAATCAATTCCTCTTCAGCTTGTAACTTTTAAGTGTAGCCCAGACGCACTGTACATAATGAATTAGGCTCTCCGTGAACCTTAAAAAAATTAAGGATGTGCAGTGACTCTGTCTGTCCTCCTTCTTGAGACATTTCTGGGCAGTCGGGGTCAGATGTTCTCAGAAGCCCACAATCCAGCAGGAAGCACATGGCTGTTCATCAAACTGTGCGTTGACTTCAGCCTGCAACCGTTTCCAGATGGTCCCTTGCCCAGTGTTCCCCATAACGCTGACAGTGGAGTTTCAAAATATTCTTTTCTCATCTGACCTGACATCCTGCTTAACCAAGACCCTCTGCAATAGTTAAGCCTTAGATTGCCCCCTTGTTCAAACTCAATCCCTCTTTTCTTGGACTTTACAAATACTTTTGCTTGATTACTACATTCTGGGAAAGGGAAGATTTCAAATAACTTCTGCTCTCCACTTTCTGTCTTAGCTTGTTCATTTTGTATTCTTCATAGCTATTCCCACTGGTTTTACACTGCCGTAATACACACCTCATTTCAACGTACATTAAAACAAGCAAGATGATTGCAGTAATACAAAGCAATAAAGAGTTGCTTCAGCCATGCAAAATCACCCAAATGTCTCCACAGAGCATTTAAAGGCAGTGGAGCTCAGGTAGGCTCTCTTGGTTTCCCTTCTGAATTCTGCTAGGTTGCATCGCTTGGTAGCTCTCAGAAGCTGTCAGTGGCCGCAGACTGGAAAATTGCAATTGGTCTCAGTTCACACAGCTGGCTGGTTTGTCTCTGGCTAATCCTGAACTGCCTCAAGCGACTGCTTTGGTGCTCTACAGAACAGCAACTTCAGAGATCTCTTTCTATTACTAAGTGTTTGAAAGAGCAATTTGCTCTGTTAATTATCCATCATTTCTGTGCAGTCTGTTTTGTCAGACTTGTCTTTAGCTTCCAAGTTGTATGTGAAGAATTGTTTCCGTTGTAATGCACAATGTACTAAAAATTGAGAGATGTAAATGCAAAGAGTTTTTCCAGCTTTGATTTCATGTCTGGAATTTTGAAACCCACTACTTGCAGTTGTTAATCTGTCCAAACTGGTCTGGTTTGGAATATCCTCGTACTTCTTGAATCGCTCTGCTGTTAAAGGCGGAGCAATTCCTACAATTGCCATGGCCCCACTGTTGTTCTAATTCTTGTTTCTTTGTTTTCCACACACTGCTTTTCAAGCCTCCTTTTTCTTTACAGTCAAAGTGAGAATTGCACTGTGAGGTGTCTGAACCTTGTTGTGCCTATACATAAATAGAACAGCAGCAAAGCCTGACAGGTGACTGTGCTGACAGCTCTCATATCCAGTAACATGTAACTGTGCTAAATCCCTTGTGATGGCTTTGATTTCATTTTTCCCAGTGAAATCCTTGTAAAAGGAACTGCAGCAGTGTGATGAGCTAAGATGAAGATGCTGGCTTTAGTAGTGCTCTAAGCTGAGTGGAAGAACAATTGAATGAGGGTTATATGCTTTCTCTGGGACGATAAGGTTTTTTTTTCCTGAGGGAAAGAGCCAGCTTTTCATGGGCTATATGTGGGCTTTGGCAAGGGCAGACAATACAGTCTGTCTGCACCATTTGAGGTGCTTCAGGTTTGTAAGCTTGTCTTTTTGTTTTTCAGGCGGATATTTGGAGCATGGGTGTAGTGCTGTATGCTCTGCTGTGTGGGTTTTCCCTTTGGATGATGACAATGTGATGGCACTCTACAGGAGGATACTAGTGGGTTATCAGTTGTGCTAGAATACACTGAGAAGGGAAGTAGCTGAGCTTGACAAGAGGCCTTGCTTTTCGGATGGCAGAACATGCTGAGCTGTGGGTAGAAAGGCCTGTCTGCTGAATATTGTCCCTGTTTTTGCTGCTTTGTCTACCAGTATTTTGTGGATTTGGTTCTACACTTGGTTGGCCTATGTGGCGCTGTAGCCTAATTCTGTACCATGATAGCATACAGAATTTAAGGAGAAGTATTTTCCTGCCAATGGGCTGGATTTTTTGTATCTGGTTCTTCAACTGGCTGCTCCCTATACTATCTGTAGTAAAAATATAGACACATCATTTGATTTCCCTGAAATGAATGTTCCTAAATGCCAGCTCTTCTCATGTCTACAAAGATCAAAGTTCTGCATCTGCTATTAGAATTTCCTCTTCCAGAATCAGGAGGTAATGTAGGACCCCACAGATTGCCTTCAGAATCCAACAGTTAGTTCTGTTTCCTTTCGGAGTGCATAACAACCTGAGCACATGAATTGAATGACGTGGCTTGTTAGTCTGGTACAAACTCTGCTGTACACTGAAACTTGGTCCATTTGTAAGCAGGACTTTGTCCATCTCTGCAGGACAGCAGAAAACCCTTTGTGCTAATCATGATGCCAAGAAGCAGAATGCGGCAAATGGCAGATGATCCAACTGCTTCAGGTGTTCATTTCCTTAAAACTGCGAATAATTTTGGACTGAGGGTTTGTAAGCAGAACGGAGCTCTTAAAGCTGTCAGAGATTATTTCTGCGCTGTTCAATTCTATCTGCATAACATACACAGGATCTCAGAACTGCGTTGCTTGAACTGGTGGAACTTGTTGAAGTGAACTGGGATGAGCAAGTTTTAGAACTTAGTCAGAGTGCTATAAAAAATGGATAATCTCATGAGTATTAAGGTACAGGCTTGCTATTTCTGCACTGAATTTGTTTTTATTTTACATGGCTGTGATCTGAAAGTTGCTTGAAACGCAGGCACCTAGGCACTGTTGTGTAACTGAATTTCACACATGATAGGTCCTGAAATATCCTGGAATCTAAAACTCTGACTTGTTTTAAGTCTGCTGCTTGAGTATAATCAGGGTCATAGTGTCTGTGTGCAGTGTTTCTTTCCCTGTAATGCTCCACATCATTTCATTTTGGGAATATTGAAGGAAATGGACTATGTGCCATAACTGTTGTTAGAACAAAGTATGTCTGGTGTGATCTTATGCATAGGTTCTGTAACTGCTCTTCACAGCTCAGGTGTTTGACCTTCCTTTTGGTGAAGTGATGAAATACTGCTAGTTTCTATTTGTGCTTCTAGACATCTTGAAGCTCTTAGGAATAGAACAATTGTCTCCAGTTCTTTTCAGTGATATCAGTAACAGCTCGAGTGCTGCTGCCCACTAGGTAGACCCAAAGAAGCGGATTACAGTGAAACAACACATGAGCTGGAACTGCACGAGGATCACTTTCAAGACAGTGGCTCTTGAAGTTGCTTGAAGCCTATTTGCTTCTTCCTGACGCCACTCTATTACCAAATATCAACAACCTTTCATGATTCAACTTGGAAATGTTTGACACTAACCCTTGTGTTTCTATGCCTTCCTAGGTGATTCGAGCCCTTGTCAACCCCAAAGATCCAAACCAAGTAGTGATGTGCAGTGTGTTTCCATCAATGGAGAGTTCTTATTAAGCACGAATCGCTGCAATTTGGATGACAGCCTTCCACATGGTAACAGTGATGGACACAAGGGGCTCATCCACGTTCATGCTCTCATATCTCCTGGCTCTGCTGAAGATGCTGACCTGAGCCTGCCAGACACAGCAGTCACCTGCCTGGTTTGTGACCCAGCGCCTTTGCAGTGCTGCCCATCCCAAGCACAGCCCGAGTGCCCCAGCAGCAGCACCACCATGCAGGAGCAGGTCAGCATCAGTGAGGTGAAGCTGAGCATCTTAGATGGGGACTTAGAGTCAGGCTGCCAGTCCCAGGCACCAGGCAGCAGCACCAGCTCTGAGCCACTCTCATCTTGACAAGAGGAGTCCCATCTTCACCCTTGACCTCTCAAGCCCTCCTGTCTTTTATTGAATAAAGTCACTCTCATGCTCAGTCATCGCCTTGACTGCATTCCGAGTCTTCATTCACAGGGATTGGGATGAATGCAACAAACAGCAAGGCAGCTCAGCTTGCAACACTCTGGCTGTGGGGTTCGTGCAGGCAGAGCTCTGGGTTCCCATTTTGCCTGGCTTTGGGATGTCTGCAGCAAGATCTCTACCATTTTGTATGGGAGCAAATAATCTCTAGCATCCAGGTTGCTGCTCATGATAATCCCAGCCTTCCTGGCTGTCACTTTGTGATACTTTTCAAAGCCTTCTGATACTCTTTGATGCCTTGGCTGCTCCCTAACACCTCTGTCCTCCTGCCATGTTGACTCATGTCTCCCACTTTGAAGCTGGCTTTGCAGATCATCTCCAGCCCTGTCATCATCACGCTGCAGCAGGAGGTGCTCGCCTGGCCCAATGTCTGGCAGTACTGCTTGTTCTGCAGATGAGCAGCTGCCTCCTCATCTCTTCAGCTACAGGAGTTTTTCTCAGGGAAGTTAGATGCAGTCATGCTCCTCTGGATTTGGTGTGTTAAATCCATGCTGCATGGCAGCAGTCAGTGCAATACAAAGGTGTTCTGTGTGCCACAGCATTTCTCCAGGGGCTGCCAAAGGTAGAAGCACAACACAGCACCATGCTTCTGACAGTAATGTCAGACATGTGAGCACTGCATCATCCCCAGCGTGTCAGTGCTTTTCCACACCAACCTGACTCTCACACTCTCTGCACTGAATGTAACTATGCTCTTGTGGAGACAAATGCTTTCTGTCACATCCTCCATCCCTGCAACCATTTGCCGGTAGGCAGCTCTTGCAGAAGAATCAAGCAGCAGAACCTTTTGCTCACCCTACAGCATGCAAATGCTATGAAAGCAGAAATAACCTGGCATGCTCTGGGTCTGCAAGGCTGCACAGATGGGAGAGGTAGATTGTGTTTTTGCAGTGGAATTTTCCAGTATTTTCAGTACATAGGGTAGGCCCTAACTGAATGTATAACCCTCTTGTAAAACAGCTTTATAAGTAGTTTTTCCACCAAGAAAGTTGCTGAACAGAGTTAAGTTCAGACTGGGGGCATTCTGACATGGGGAGAATTGAGACAAGCACAAGATAAATACACAGGGTGGGTAGAGCCCAGCACAGGACAGAATGAATGTACTGACTTTTGGAAACATTGCCCTTCTCTCTCCGCAGAAAAGTACAAGGCAGATCTAAAAACAAGAGTTTGGTAATTGACCTTATATGGAAATGAATCCTAGCAACAGTCTCGAGGAGTCTGTGAGCCTGTGATGCTCAACCAATGAGAGCCATGAGAGCATCACCTGCATTGGGTTTAGGGCACAGAACAGAATTGATTTCACTGACTGGTGTGCAATTTCTCCCTTGCCAACAGGGGATGTGCGTGCAGTATTGCAATAATGAATAAGCACTGCTGCTATCGCTGCCATCTTTGCCTAACTAGAAATCTTTGACTTTGAGAGTTTCTCACTCAGGGGAGAGGGTAAGAAAGTAAAGAGGCACAGAAAACTAAGGAAAACTGCTCTTCATATCTATAAAAATTGATACAATTGATGCTGTCGTGCATTTATTTATTTATTTTTAATTTTTTGCTAATGTCAGTTAGATTGTTTTAAAATATCCACACACCAAAATCTGACTACCAAGCAAATTTAATGAAAATGAAATGAAGGTGAGTTAGCGGAAAGCACAAGGCCATATTATATTAGGCTCCAGCAAATTTACAGGCAGTCACTGCCCGAAGAGGTAGATCTGAGTTGCACATTATATGATTCCCACAAAGATTAATGAAATCTGAAGCTTTCAATATATTTTTTTTATTCTTTTTTCATTTCATTTTTTAAACACCTGACCCAGACCCCAACCCTCACAGGAGCTGTAAAGATAACAGCATTAACCCGCAATGTAACTCTAATCCTAACCCTTACCCTGATTCTAAAATCGTCCCTAACTCCAAATGTAACAACAAAAATGATGCTAGAAGTTTGTAGCAAAAGGAACCTTAACCCTGATCATAATCCAAAAAACAATCATTAAGGTAACAATAATCTTTACCTTAAAAGTAATATTAATCAGAGCCCAGATGATGCCTGCATCCAATCAGAAGCATGCTTTGTATTATTTAAGAGTTGTATTTTTTCCAATGAACTCTCTCTATTATCACGTTTATAAAGTAACAGAGTCTGTTCTTTTTCTCCTGACACTGTGCCTTACTCCTGACATCCCCTGGAAATGACCCAGATAGGGCACCATCAAAGTAATGCTAATAGTAATGTCAATCCTAAGGGTATCTCTAGCCTCAGTGTTAATGGGACGCTAACAACAATCCCAACAGCCTTAAACATTCTGGTGGTGTGAAAGAGGTGCTGCCTTGCACATGCTGGGCAGTCCCATTGCCTGTTAAATGCAGGCGGCAGCGTAGAAACATGATGCCCGTGGTCAGAATGCCCTGTGGCAGATCCTGGCACCGGAGAACTGACCGGAGAACCATGAGAGAACTGACAACAAATCACTCGACATCAGAACCGACCCAGTGGTTATTTACAAGCCTTGGGTGACCCAGACAGGATCTCAGAGTGGTGAATGTAGGTACAGAAGTTGTTACTACTCTGTTTTCTTCTAAAAGCTGCTCAGCTGCTTTGCATTTCAGACCATCCCTGGCTTCACTGTGTGCATCTGTCCAATTGATACCAGGTGTTTTTTCATCTCGGAAGTTGAAGTCCCGCAGACGTTCTTTCCGTGGTCTCTGCTGCCACCTTCTGGCCAATACACGGAACTGCCACTGTTGGGCGTTTGGTGCCGCAGGAAGCACAATGCAGATCTGAGTTCTGACCGGTCTACGCAGCAAATCCGCCAATCTCTATTGTGATAAGCCGTCCACATGGCATTGCGCATGCACTCGAACACGCAACAGGCATAGATTTCTCCTAACTACTTGAGGAGCAGGGAAGCAGAACAACTGAGCGCACCACTGCTTGTGATTGGGCCACCCCCATCATAGAGATGTGTGTTAGATCTTTTACCCACCCCTGGACTGGCCTTGTTGTTTAACAATAACCTCTGAAATCTGAGTTACTGGTTCTACCACCTGTAGTGTAGAATAGGTAGCCAATAAATGCTTTTCAACTGTGATGTATCTTTATTCTGCTCCATGCCAAACCTGTGGCCAAAACCTCATAGGGGTTCACAAAGAACTCTGGCTCTGCCAGAGCCCCCATCCAGACCCTTCTTGAGTTACATTCACATCTAGTTTGGCTTAAAAGGTTGGACTATAAATACTCAGTGCTTGGGCCTGTTTAACAGATATTTTTTCCTGATTATGCTGTCCATCGATCTTTTTAAACTGAACTCCTGCTCTAATCTGGTCTTTAAACATATGTTGTCTCAAGACCCTAATGGGTCCAGACTAGATTACCTTAGGGGCTGGACGCCTAAGTCATGGCAGCAGATGGTTCTCTGACCTTTTCACCACCATTCAGAGCCTGCATCTGGCCATAGGCACTCTTGTCTCCCCATCAATTGGGCAGCCTGTTGTATTACAGCACCTGAGGGCCACTGGGGGGTTCAGTATGGATAACATAGACCCATCCTGATGTAAAGGTGATGGCTGTAGGATGAGATCCCTCGTTCCTGATGAAAAATTTATTGACTGGGCTCTCAAAATCATCTTCATAGATTGCCTCTTTCATGCCTAATTCTCTAATATAATTTTGTTAGTCCTCCATAGAGGACCACAGGCTGATATTTAATGCTATGTCATTCTTATTTGGCCATGTTATATGACACACAGCCATAAATCATTCACTGATCAAATGGCTATCCTCATTATGTTGGACAGAGCATACAGTCTTTGCCTGAGTGCAGGGTGAGTAGTAATGGATGTCAGTTTTGAAATTTCCAGTCAGTTCACCACAGCGCTTTCTGCCTCCATGTCCCATAACCAGAGCAGCTATGCTGGCATACTCTCTTGGTTTCTGTCTAAACCACTGTACTATATCCATCAGTTCAGCTGCTGTATTATGGGCAGCAGGGTTTGGGGGATTGGATACTGGTCAGGGCACTCCCACCAGCCTATCCTGCATTTTTTTTATTTTTTTTTTTCATTTTTGGGTTACAATCAGTCAGATCTCAAATAGATCTAGTCCAAATGGAACCTCAAAATCTGACCTTTTAGTGCCTTCATTTACAGAGTCCATTTTATACAGATTCCCTTGTACAGGGTCCCCATGGTCTTCCAGAGAGATGTTCCTGATCTGCCATAGGAGAATGATTGAATTAGGTTTTTTCCCCATCAAAACTGCCACCTGTCTTTCCAGTTTTTCAACACTGTCATTCAATAGCTGATTTGCATCAGCCTGAGCCTCTTCAGTTATGTTCAGACAGTTCAAGGCCATCAGCAGTGGCCATGCCACCATGAACGCAGCTAACTCTCATTCTCAAGTTGTAAGTATGTCTTTGCTAAGACCATGGAAATACTCAGTCAGGTGGGCCAGGGACTCATGGACCCTCCCTCCGTCCCACACAGGGCCCCATTTTTCAGTGACAGAAGCAGTGCTGCATTTTGAGGATCCTAGGAATCCCAGGACATGCCCTGACAAAAGGTCATTCAAAGGGGTAGTCTTTCCCCATCCAAACCACCCCATGATATTCACAGAATCACAGAATTGTAGGGGTTGGAAGGGACATCCAGAGACCACTGAGTCCAGTCCCCCTGCCAAAGCAGGTTCCCTACACCACGTCGCACAGCTCGGCATCCAGGCAGGTCTTGAATATCTCCAGAGAAGGAGATTCCACAACCACCCTGGGCAGCCTGTTCCAGTGCTCTGTCACTCTCACCATAAAGAAGTTCTTGCACACATTAGTGCAGAACTTCCTATGGTCCAGTTTCTGTCTGTTTCCCCTTGTCCCTCCTCCACACAATGCTGAAAAGAGTCTGGCCTCACCACTTTGCCCCCCACACCTCAAATATTTATAGACCTGGATCAGGTCCCCTCTCAGCCTTCTTTTCTCAAGGCTAAACAGACCCAGTTTGCTTAGTCTCTCCTCATAGGTGAGATGCTCCAGGCCCTTCACCATCTTAGTGGCCCTCTGCTGGACTCTTTCTAAGAGATCCCTGCCTTTTTTTTACTGGGGAGCCCAGAACTGGACACAATATTCCAGATGAGGCCTCACCAGGGCAGAGTAGAGGGGGAGGATCACCTCCTTCGGCCTGCTGGACACGCTCTTTTTAATACACCCCAGTATGCCATTGGCTTTTTTGGCTACAAGGGCACACTGCTGGCTCATGGCCAATGCGTCGTCCACCAGGACGCCCAGGTCCCTCTCAGCAGAGCTCCTCTCCAGCAGCTCATCCCCCAGCCTGTACTGGTGCATGCAATTATTTCTCCCTAGGTGCAAGACTCTACACTTGCTTTTGTTAAACCTCATCCAGTTTCTTACTGCCCAGCTCTCCAGCCTGTCCAGGTCTCGCTGAATGGCAGCACAGCCTTTAGGCATGTCAGCCAATCCTCCCAACTTCGTGTCATCAGCAAACTTGCTGAGGGTGGTCATTGATGAAGATGTTGAACAAGACCGGACCCAGCACAGACCCCTGGGGGACGCCGCTAGTTACAGCCCTGCAGCCAGACACTGCACCGCCAACGACAACCCTCTGCACTCTGCCAGTCAGCCAATTCTCGACCCACTTCACTGTCCACTCACCTATCCCATACTTCCTCAGCTTTGTTATAAGTATGTCATGGGAGACTGTATCAGTTATAGAGGTTATAGAGTTCAATTCCTGTAGTCAATTTGGCGGCCCAGGTGGGACCAGCTCTGTTCGCTGCAGGACCAGCTGAGAGGGAGACACTTTTGGCGCACCCTGAGATTTCTCTGAAGGACTCCCTTCCTCACCTGATCACTGCAGGGACAGTCCACCCATAGGTGGAACAGGTATGTGTATGGTAAGTGGAGCCCATATGTCTTGAGGAGACATCCTACACAGTTTACAGCCATACGTGCTGCTCCCAGGGAGGTGAGCTCATGGCTTTGGTTGCCAGCTGGGGTAGGAAGACTCCTTGGGTGAGTTCCTATGAAAGGGAACTGTATGTCATATGAATGGAAACAAGAACAAATACTCTCTCCCAGGTGGTTGGCAATAGGAGGGACCTAGGTTGGTCTCTCCTACGGGTATGGGATATAGTGGATAGCCTGTCAAATGGTAGCCTGGGTTCTCCAAGGTGTAATCATGGGGCTTATAGGTTGTATGTCCAAGATTATCATCTGCTTTAAGTGTTTGGTACCGTGTGTCAAGACGACTCTGGGAAAAACATTAACGTATGCAACTGGTCGACCAGAGTATGAGTGTAATTAAGATTCCAGCTAGAAAACGTTGTCAGCATTGTGTAGTATGAATAAACCATGGTTTTTGATCTAAATGTCAGAGTGAGTGTGGTGTGAGTGAGACACAGAACAGCTGCAGGGTGAGTGCCGAGTCCCGATCCATGTTTCCTTCCTCCTGTGAGGGAAATGGCCAGACATGGACAAAGTGAAAGACTGTGTTGTCTGTCCACTCATATGTACTTTCTCCTTGTATGTAAGAAGACAGGAGTTTGTACTCTGTAGATTAGTAAGATTGTCCTGAGGAGAGGTGTACATTCCACCCAACCAATGAGTGTCAACCCATTTATGTAATACTATGTACTGCTTGCGAGGAAGTGTGTGAGGGAGGTGGTTCAGTCAGTGCTGGTTCTGTGGCACAGTGTTTATAGCTGAAGAATACAGACTGTATTAAGGGAGTTTATGTGAACTGAAGAACTGTACTGTTTGACAAACTGTTTTGTTGGTATAAGAAATTGTAATTGTTAATGATATATGAAAGTGTACTTGAGGGAATGTGGAAGTGTATTTGAGCATACAAATAGAGGAAGCATTTACAGAGGAAAAAGGGTTAAAGAAAGTTTACCTGCACTGACATGAGAGCAACACCCTGCCAGACCGCTGCCCTGTGAGCTGAGCAGAGCAGAGCAGAGACACAGTCCCCATGTATCAGGTAGTGTTATTCTGCTTACCAAATGAATGAGTTCACTACAGAAGAGGCAAATCTTCACCTCTGCTGCATTTGTGGCATACTCTGGAGTTCAAGTCATTGCAAAGCTATGGCACATCTACTTTCTTTCAATGATGACACCTTAGTGTGCTCTGGGCTCTCATTTCAATTGCATCTAAAGAAGTCTAGGGTCATACCAGCTGACAGGAAGCTGGCAAATGTTGACTCATTGTAAGGAAGAGCAAGAAAGATGACATGGGCAATTATGGACCTGTCAGTCCAGAGCCTGGTAAAATTATGGAGAAAATGATGGTGGGAGTTATGGAAAAACAGCTGAAGGACAATTCTGTCATTGGTCGCAGCCAACACAAGTTTGTGAGGCGAAGGTCCTGTTTAATTTAAGCTCATTTTGTGACACAGTTATCCGTTTAGTTGACCAAGGGAAGCCAGTTGATGTAATCCTTGAGGATTTCAGTGGAGATTTTGACACTGTTTCTCACAACCTTCTGAACAGAATGTTCTGCATATGGCTAGACAGAAACACAATGTGGTGGGTGAGCAGTTGGCCAGTAGGTCAGTCCCAAAGGATTATAGACAGTGGGTTCCATTGGGCTGGTAGATGGTCACTGTCGGGGTCCCCAGGGTTCCATTTGGGGGCCACTTTCATGTTTATGCAGATGACTTGCATGCAGGACTAGAAGATGTTCTGAGCAAGTTTGCTGATGAGACCAGATGAGGAAGTGCTGTTGCCTCCACTGAGGGTGGAGAGGACTTGCAGAGAGATGTGGAAAAGTCAGAGAAGTGGGTACCAATTGGTACTATGCACCAAGTGCATAAAGTATAACAAGAACAAGTGCCTGATTGTGCACCTGGGTAGGGGCAATGCTGGACATACACACTGACTGGATATGGGACACTGGAGAGGAGACTGACTGGAAAGGGTTGGGGTGCTGGTCAGCATCACACTGAATGTGAGTCAGCAGTGTGCCAAGGCAGCCAGGAAAGCCAACAGTCCCCTGGAGTGCATGAAGCAACTTATTGCCAGCTGGGTGAGGGAAAGGATCATCCCTCTGCTCTGCATTGCTACTGCCTCACTAGCAGCTCTAGGTGCGCTTCTGGGCACCGCAGAACATAAAGGACTTCAAACTCTGGGAGAATGTGCAAAGGAGGGCACTGGAACTGAGAGATCTGAAGTTCAGAGTTTCACAGGGATTGACTGCTTGTTCAGACTGGGCCCTTCTCACATCCCACATCCTGCAATGAGACACAGGGCACATGTGGGATAGGAACTTAACAGCATCCTTGGACCACATGCAGAGCCTGGGTTCTTCCGTTCCTATGTCTTTCACTTAACATCATATAGACTTCCAACTCACTGCCACAGGAAGTGCCCTGAGCCAACATGAGATACAGGATCTCCCTCCTTCTGGTCTTGCAATCAGGGCTTGACCTGTCTGCTTCGTAAGGCAAAGGAGATGTTTCTTAGCATGCCAGTGCCTTTGCCTGCCTGTAGTCATGGCTTCCAGTTATCTTCTCTAACAAGTCCCTTGGGAAGCTTGCTTGTTAATGTTCCTCAGTGGGCCCATTAATACTCCAAGAAACTTCACTGTTACTTCTGACTTTGTCTTGTTGAGCACTTTGTGCAAACTTCTCTCTGCACTGGAGGCTGATGAACTCAGCATCAAATGCGCCCTGGGACCATTATAACCTAAAGAATCTCCTGTGCCTTATGCCATCTTGTTATCTTCTTCAGGTTATCAGAACTTCTTCAGCAAAAAGGAGGGATATCTGGAGAGAGCTTAAAGAGAAAGAATCCATTATAAATTTATTGTCTCTTTATTTATAGCTGGGTTTAAAGCAGCACTGTGCAACTGATACCAATCCAGGATGTCCCAATGAGTTCTGTACTGTTACTGTGTTGACAAAGGTCCTTCTCAACCTCCCCACACAATTTCTGCTCACAATGGACCTATGGGACTTGCATCACTTTTCTTCACATCACTCTTCTCCTCTGCATTCATCCGCTCAGTGTTAAAACTGCTTTGCACCAACTCCCACTGGCTTTCCTCAGAGAACCAGCTGCACATGGACAAGGAAAGATTTCTCTTTTTTATCTGGCCAGCAAATGGAAGGAAAGGTGATGCAATTGAATGAACAGTAAAACACAGTGATCAACTGCATGCCATGTTCAAGCTGCATCTATTGAAGTTTGATTTTCATATGGAATATTTTTAAAAGAAATGATTTAGACTGAGATAGGATAGGATAGATTGAATCACAGTGAAGTAGTTGACAACAGAGGCCATCAGACTCTGGGAGATGGAGCAAATTCCAGTAATCTTCCTGGGATAGATCAGCCAGGTAGTTGAGAGGTATCAACTTAAAACTGATCAGGACTTGTGAGTATTTCACACATTGAGATGGGTTAACACATTCTCATTGATTTCTATCTTTGTCTCCAACTCTGTTTTTCACTTTTACTGACATTAATGAACATCTTTCAGACTTCGTGCCTTAATAAAAAAGAGACAGTGATTGAGAAAAAGAAAAAGTATAAGAAGAAAAAGAAAAAGAATAGATAGGAAGGGATAGATCAAATCACAGTGAAGGAGTTGACAACACATTCCATCAGACTTTGGGGAGATGGAACAAATTCCAGTAATCCCCCTGAAAGCCAGAAATCAGACAGATAATTGGGAGGTATCTGACTGAACAAAGAGCAAGGGATGGAGAAATCTGGAGGGCAGTGGGAGTAGTATGTGCCCAAATGGCCTGCTGAAATCATGCCCTTAACCATGGCCATTTCTTTAGGAGAGCTGAAAAAACTTGGAGGATGAGGCACATCAAATAGGCAGCAGGGAAGAGTAGCGCCAGGCACCGGGCTATAGTCACAGGGCATTGGCACTGGCACCACTGTCTGTGTCTCTGAATCTGAAGACATTTGTGTCCAGCGAACACAGTTCTGGAAAACATTGTAGTTTCAGTAAAAGAAAAAAAAAGACATCAAATCACCTCAAAGATTCATATATACAACTTAAAATGGAACAAGACTCATGAGAATTTTTCATGTTGAGAAGGGTTAACACATTTTCATTGATTTCCATCTTTGTTTTCAATTATTTGTTTCAGTTTTATTGACATTTATGATCAACTATTAAGCTTACAGCCTCAAAATAAATAAATAAATAAAAAGAGAAACATTTGCATCTCGCACATGGACTGATGCCCCTTTGACATTCACAGTTCCCACAAGTCCTTCCATGCCGGAGAGTATGAGATCCAGCAGAGCACCTCTCCTCTTTGGTTCCTCCATGGCTTGGTCAAGAAGCTGCCATCTGTGCTCTCCAGGGATCTGCTGGATGCCACATGCCCTGCTGTGCTGTCCCGGCCGCAGATAATGGAGTGACAAAGGCCACCAAATGGGACAAGGGACAGACAATATCAGATTCCCATCTGTCTGCAGAGGGCACCTTCCATTGACTCTCCCTGATCAGGAAGACAGGAAAAGACACTGATGGTCTCCTCTGTTTGCCATTTCCATTAGCTCTGACCTGTCTGCTCTTCCATCCCCAGGCAGAGCTCAGTGCACTCTCACAGAGGGCATTCACCCTTCTTTATCTCCTCGCCCATCCATCCTAAAGACTCGGTATCCCCCTTGTGCTACAGTGCAGTTGTGGAAGCCATTAAACTGTGTCCCCATGGTCCAAACAGGAGCTCAGGCCTGCAGCTCTATTAAGATTTCTAGCTTCTTGTGCGTTGGTGTTTGCATTAGTGCAAAACCACAGAAGTAAACATCCTAATTGAAAAGCATCACTGGACATAGCCTGACTGGATAGCTCATCTATGGTATCAGAGTGCAAGGGGTGGCACACAGACATTAGACCAATCGTGGGTCTTGGAGGTGACGTAGCAGCATGGACACACCATGGGCATGGCTTTGCTGAAGGCCCTGTACTGCACTTGTAGCTGCATGTGAATTCACCAGACAGCCGGTGCTATCCCCTCTCTGGCCCTCAGCTGATGCCCAGGAAGGAGGTGTCTATCTCAGGGATTTCCCACACGGTTTACAAGCACTGGCACACATCAGGAGCAGCCCAGGCACCTTGGGCATCACCCAGTGTCTGTGTGTGAGCAGCTGCCTCCCAGCTGAAGGACCAAGGACTCAGAGCAGGAGCTCACACGCAGGCAACTCCTTGTGCACTTCTAAACTGAACCAGAGGAATCCCAATGATACTGTGTGTCCATGGGGAGCTGAATCCCATTTCAGCTCCAGGATTTCTGTCAATGGATGAGACTCCTGCACTGCCTCAGCTGGATCACTGTCCTGCACAGGGAAAGTCCAAACCTCGCCTTCCTTGTCTGGTTGCCCTTATTGTTTCATCAAATGAACTCTGGGAGCACTCCCCATATGTCTCCAATCAGTCACTGACCACTGGACATTTGGTGGTTAATTGAGCGAATTTCAAAGCACAGTCATGATGCTGTTTTCTTTCAGGAGCTGTTGGCCATGAGGACCCAGGGACATGTCAGGGGAGACAAGTGGGAAAGATAAAAATGACATAATCTGCTGCTTGCTTGTCAAGGCTCCTGGGACACAGGGAGCTCATAAAAGTGTGCAGGGCTGCAGAGAGACAGCTGTGCCCAGGAGCAGCTCTTGTGCACAGCACAGCCTGCAGCTCCCAAAAGGAGAGGAGAGAAATTGAAGAGAACTTACAGGAAGTGTGAAGTGTGAGTGGGCTGTGAGCTCTCTGCAGGAGCATTGCTCACAGACCATGACAAGGTAAGTCTCACAGCTGACCATGAGCTGCTTTTAATTAAGGGATAACTATAACTGGGACATCCCATAGGAGATCTGACTGCAGGCACTGCATGTTTCTTTACTGTGGAAAAAGCTTTCTGCTCCAGCTGAGATGGGTGCCCAGGGCTGTCCTGCAGAGCAGGGTCCCTGCTGTGCCCCAGGGGCTGTGTGCCGGGTATGGGACTCTGCCGCCTGCCAGGCTCAGCACTCAGCCTGCCCGGGGAGCTGCCCAGGGCGCTGCGGGGAGACGGGTGGGGGGAAGGAGCCCCCGGCAGGGCTTGTGCTGCCACAGCTGCTGCCTGGGGCAGGGGGATCACAGATCCATTGCACAACTCTGTTTTCTAGGGCCCTTGGAAGAGGAGATCCAAGGCAGGGGATTCCCATTTCTTGTTCTGAGGCAAAACGAATTGGAGGCAGAAAGTGGCTGTCACACTTCTGAGAATTTTGCATCTGTAAGTTGCTTTTTTTGTGAACAGTCATACGTTTTGTGCTTCCAGTCTCCCATTTTTGAAGGATGATTATTAATATTAATTATCATCATTTTCTGTAGGTATGAATAATTCACTTTAGCTGCAAAGAGGCAGCTTTTTCTAACTGAAGTTGAATGGCACAGAGGCTGCTTTTGGGGCACTAAGAGCAGTTGGGGTAAAGATACGAGACAGGAAACAGATGCAAATAACCAGCTAGACAGGATAAGTTAAGAAAGTAAGAGGAATGGTTAGAGCTCCAAATGCTGCTTCTGCCTAAGGAATGCTGAACAAAATGAAATTAAATGCAAGTAATGGTGCTAAATGTACACTGTTGTAGGAGAATTAAAACATTTCATATTATTGCAGGAGGAATGTCTCTGAAAATGGTCTAGACTTGTCATTATCTTCTGGTCTCTGACCAGGACTCCAAGCCCAACAACAGCAGATGCCCAACAGCAGCTCCATCAGTGAGTTCCTCCTGCTGCCATTGGCAGACACGCGGCAGCTGCAGCTCCTGCACTTCTGGCTCTTCCTGGGCATCTACCTGGCTGCCCTCCTGGGCAACGGCCTCATCAGCACAGCCGTAGCCTGCGACCGCCGCCTGCACACCCCCATGTACTTCTTCCTCCTCAACCTGGCCCTCCTCGACCTGGGCTGCATCTCCACCACTCTCCCCAAAGCCATGGCCAACGCGCTCTGGGACACCAGGGCCATCTCCTACACAGGATGTGCTGCACAGCTCTTTTTCTTTATTTTCTTCATCTCAGCAGAGTATTCCCATCTCACCATCATGTCCTATGACCGCTATGTTGCCATCTGCAAGCCCCTGCACTACGGGACCTTGATGGACAGCAGAGCTTGTGCCACCATGGCAGCAGCTGCCTGGGGCACTGGGGTTCTCTATTCCCTGCTGCACACTGCCAGTACGTTTTCACTGCCTCTCTGCCAAGGCAATGTTGTCAACCAGTTTTTCTGCGAAATCCCCCAGATCCTCAAACTCTCCTGCTCAGCCACCTATCTCAGGGAAGTTGTGTTTCTCATTTTTGGTTCCAGTTTAGCCTTTGGCTGCTTTGTTTTCATAGTGGTGTCCTATGTGCAGATCTTCATGGCTGTGCTGAGGATGTCCTCTGAGCAGGGACGGCACAAAGCCTTCTCCACGTGCCTCCCTCACCTGGCTGTGGTCACCCTATTTGTCTGCACTGGCTTTTTTGCCTACCTGAAGCCCCCGTCCATTTCCTCCCCACTCCTGGATCTGACAGTGGCACTTCTGTATGCAGTGGTTCCTCCAACACTGAACCCTGTTATCTACAGCATGAGGAACAGGGAGATCAAGCACGCTCTCAGGAAAGTGTTGCAATAAGCACTATTCCAGCTACATTAAAATGCACAACTTCCTCAATAGGATTCCCAGTGATGGTTCTTCATGTTTTATGCATCTTTGTCTGTTTGATTATGTGAGATATAGGAATGTGCAAAAAAAAAAATGTTATTGAACTTATAAATAAAAATGTATTTAAATTCTTTCCTACCTAATTTCCATTTTCTCACTCCAAGAACTCATGTAAACATGGAACCATATTCCCTGAATATGTTTTAAGATACCTAAAAATGTTTCAAAATAGACTTACTTAGCTTTTCTTTCTTCCTACTTTGCCTGGATTTTGGGAGGTACAGCCACAGACAGCAGCACAAAGTGCTCTTTTCATTTCTGTGCTCTTTCCAGTCAGTAGCCAGCAATATGAACAGGTCTGTCAGTGCTGGTCTCCTTGCTGGCACTGCCATAACAAGAGGGCTGCTTCAGAGCAGGTCCAGAGAACTGGAGGCCTCTTCCAAAGCTGGTGTAAGGAATGTACCTCACCAGCTGCTCCCTGAGAAGACATCAAGATATTCTGATGCATTTCACTGACTGGCAGGGATAGTTTCAGAAGTCCCAAGGAGATCTGTAAGGGACTCAAGGCAGTGCTGAGGTTTAGAATCTGTGGTCTAAGGTCAAGATAAAAAGAAAACGATTATAAATATGATATATGCATATATACATATCTTATATATATAGTATATTTTCACATATATACAATATATGCAGTTGCTAACATATGTGCATGTACTAATACATGTACATATCATACATAGATGATAGAAGTATATATGCATATCTGTTTGCAAGTCCAGGACCTGTTGCAGGGTTTTTAACAGCCCCAAGGTTCACTGTAGGAACTGGAGAGGCTCTTTTCCTATTGCAGGAGTTGGAGCAACTGTAGAGCTCATTGCCAGAGCTGAAATCACCGCAGGACCTGTGACTGAAGTTGCAGCAGCCACTGGGCTCATTGGAGGGGTTGGAGGGACCACAGGGCTGTACCTCCTGGCACAGTGCACCTCCCTTGGGAGGAATTTGTTTCATTTTCTTATCACAATACTTGGAACAGCTACAGGACCAGTAGCAGGAGTGACTGCAGAGCTCATTATGAGGGGATGAGTGACAGCGGGATCTGTCCAGAGCATGGAGCAAACGCAGGACATGTGGCAAAACCTTGGAGCTGCTGCAGGGTCTGTGCCAAGAGTTGCAGAGGCTGCAGCACTGTCAGCATTTCCAGCTCTCTGGATCTGGCACACCGCAGTCATGTGTGTTTCTTGGGGGCTACCAGGGCCACACCAGAACTGCCCCCAATATTCTACCAGTTTCTCAGGATCCTGCAGTTGCCCAGAGATGAAGTTCCAAAGCCCTGGGGGTGCCCACCGCTCCAGGCAGCTGCCCAGACCATCCCACACCCCCTGCCATGCAGAGCCTTCTCACCTTGGGGCAGATCTCTCACTGATATTCCTGAATAATGTTTAACCTCAATCACCGAATCATAGAATCACCAAGGTTGGAAAAGGCCTAAAAGATCATGCAGTCCAACCGTTCACCTATTACCTATAGCTCCCACTAAACCATGTCCCTCAACACAATATCCAGTCACTCCTTGAATACCCCTGGGCTCCCAGAGAAGACAATGTAAAATGTGTAATTCCTAATCATATCAACAATATTACTTCCGAAACCCAAAGATGACTACAGAGCTGAATGTGCACAAAACTTCAGTTCAGCTGCCAATTTTATTGTGATACAAACCAAGGTCAAACAGCATAGCAAAATAAATACCCTAATCCAGCATCCCGTGTTGACAAATAATGCAGCAGGGAAAACAAGCAGCAAGCAAGGAGCTGTGCAGTGAAGCTTCATGAGAAGACTCAGCAAGCTCCACAAATAGGGAAGCTATCAGCATCATGGCCTGCAATTCTCCAGCTCCCACAAAGCCCTGTGTTATCTCGCTCTGGACAGATGTGCTGTTATCCCAACCCTGGGAGGCTCTCTTTGGGCACCCAAATCATGGTGGTTGTTGAATCCAGCATGTGGCTCAGCAGCACACAGTGCTTTGTGCACTGCCCCATTCCCAGTGGGATGGGGAAGAGAATTGGGGGGAAAAAAGTACAACTTGTGGGTTGTAACAAAGCAGTTCACTAAGAGAGATAAAAGGAGAGGAGTAATAGTTATCACTGTATATCTGTTGATATGGAATAGTATGTAACAAGTGATGCACAAGCACTTGCTCAGCACCACCAGACTGATGCTCAGCTGGGCCCTGGGCAGTGAAAAGACTGAGATGAACTCCCACCCCTTTCAATACAATTTCTGCTTGCTGTCAGGTGCTACAAAACATCCCTTTGGTCACTTCCAGTCTTCTGTGCGCAGTCTGTTCCCTCCCAGCTCCTTGAGCACTCCACGGACCATGGCCTTGGCTCTGTAGAACACTGCTTAGCAGCAGCTGTAAACACCAGAGTGTTATCAACATTGTTTTTCTCTTAGAACCAAAACACTGCACCATAGCAGACAGTCTGAAGAAAACAATTCCATCCCAGCTGTAACTCAGATACCTGCTTGTCCCCCTCCTCTTGTTCTTCCTGATCAGGAAGCAAGGAACAGAATCTGCTGCTCTTTGAGAACTTTCAATCAGTTCTCAGCTGGCTCCTGTGCCATCCCCAGGCAGAGCTCACTGCACTCTCACAGACGGCAGCAGCCTTTCTTCATCTTCATTGCCTAATCATAATGAAGAGCCTGTACCTGAACAGGTCAAAGTCTGCCCTCTAGAAGTTCAGGATAGTAGTTTTGCTAGTCACCCTTCTGACATCGCCAAGAACAGAGAATTCTACCATTTCATGGCCACGCTGCCCAAGACAGTCCCCAACCTTCTCAACTCCTACAAGTCCTTCGCTGTTAGTGAAGACCAGGTCTAGCAAGGAACCACATCTGGTGGGCCTTCATACCAGCTGCGTAAGGAAGCTGTCTTCCATACAATCTAGAAACCTCTTGGACTGCTTCCTCTGCTCTTTATTATATTCCCAGCATATATCAGGGAAGTTGAAGTCTCCCAAGAAAATGAGTGCTGGCAATCTTGTGACTTCAGAAAGCTGCTCATAGAATGCCTCACCCATCAATTCATCTTGATTAGGTGGTCTATAATAGAACATTAGCAAGATGTCACACCTAAAGGCCTTTCCCCTGATCCTTACAAACATGCACTCATCTTGATGGTTCTGAAGCCCAAGCTTTTAAACATCAAAACTCTCTTTAATATAAAGGGCCACACCTCCAAGCTTCCTTCCTCATCTATCCATTCTGAAGAGCTTGTAACCATCCATCACAGCACTCCAGTCATGGCAGTGGTCCCACCATGGGTCGGTAATAGCAACTAGGTTATGGTTTGTCAGATGCACAGTTGCTTCCAGCTCCTCCTGCTTGTTGACCAAGCTCCTTGTGTTGGTGTAGACACTTCAGCTGAGGCATCTGCCTCTCTCCCAACTCAAGAAGCGTTCCCCTAGGCTCATCTCTGGTGAGCTCTGTTTTGTCCCCTCCCCCATCGTAGCTAGTTTAAAGCTCTTTCAATAAGCCCCACTACCTTCTGTGCTAGGATTTGTTTCCCCCTTTGAGACAGTTGGGTTCCATTCATGGATAACAGACCATGGGCCAAGTAAACTGCCCTGTGATCAAAGAACCCAAAGTTTCTGGCTCAGTACCAACCTCTGAGACAACTGTTCATTGCTTTGCTTTCCAAGCCTGCTCTGTGTCCCTCACTGCCCCTGAAGGTATAGAACAAAAAATCACTTGATCTCCCACTCTGTGAACTAAATGGCCTAAATTCCTGAAATCTCTTTTTATAGTTTGTAGTCTTATCTAAGAAATTTCATCACTGCCCACCTAAACTATGAGTAGTGGAAAATAATCAGTGGACCTAACCAGCATTGGGAGTTTCCTCATTATGTCCCTGACCTGCAGCCAAGAAGGCAGCAGACTTCCTGACAACTCGGGTCCAGTCTGCAAATGGGGCCCTATGTTCCTCTGAGAAGGGAGTCACCCACCACGGCCACCCTTCTTTCTTTCATGGCAGAGGAAGTCACAAGGCTTGGTAGTGACTGCCTTGCATTAGGTTCCCTCCTAGGCAGATCCTCCATTGCCTCCCTATTTTTATCTCCTTCAGATTTCAGAGTGTCAAACCTGTTGCTTAGAGGGAGCAGGGGTTGAGGGCTAGGCAGGCATGGGGGGGCTCCTGTGATGTTGAGTTGGGACTCTCTTCCAACCCGCCTCATCAGTCAGGTCTGTCTGACTGTGACAGGGCAGGGAGTCAACCACTTTTCTGGGGGTATCTGCCTGGCAGCCTTCCCTCGGTGATGCCAGCAAGTCACTCCACCAGCCCATCTCCCGATCACACACCCTGATGGTAAATTGTGAGTAAAACCTTGAGTAAAGTGAGAGTTCACCTAGAGAAAAGTATGAGTAGAAACCTGGATTGACGTGAGGGTAAACCCAGAGTAAAACCAGGATCCCATCCATCATCATGCTCAGCCTCTAAGGGCAACTTTTTCCAGTGTTGCTGTGTAAAAAAATAGGTTCCTCACATCTAACCTATGTCTCCCCTTTTTAATTTAAATCCATTTCCATTTGTCCTGTTATCAACAGACCATCCCATCCTTATTCTAGCGTTAGGCATCTCATCCTCAGATGGAAACCCTGGGGCTGAATTGGGATCAGTTTTTCAAAGAACCACAATGACTGCAAGTTCACCTAGCTGAGTTCAGATGTGCACAGTGAGGTGTCTGTGTGTGAGTCCCTCATCTGAATCCTTGGTTTTTATTTCACAGGGACTGCACTGCTCATACACAGTCTCTCAGTGATGCCCAAGGTGCCTTGGGTGATCCTAGTTTTGTGCTAGTGCTTGTAAACTGTGACGGAAAATCTATGAGATAGACACCTCCTTCTGGAGCATCAGCTGAGGGCCAGAATGGAGGTATTCTTGGCCATCCTAAATACCACTGCAGCCCCGTGCTTAGGGCACCCAGTGTGTCTTTTGAACCTGACCCCATGGAGTACGTAGTGATATTCAGCTTACCGAAAGGATGAGCTCAGAACAGAAGAGGCAGATCTTCCTCTCTGCTCCATCTGTGGCATAGTCTGGATTTCAAGGCATTGCAAAGCTATGGCACATCTACGTTCTTGCACTGATGACACTTTAGCATGCTCTGGGCTCGCATTTCAATGGCATCTAATAAATCTAGGGTCATACCTGTTGACAGGAAGCTGGCAAATGTTGTCACATTGTAAGGAAGAACAAGAAAGATGACACGGGCAATTATGGACCTGTCAGTCTCACTCCAGTGCCTGGTAAAATTATGGAGAAAATGATGGTGGGAGTTATGGAAAAACACCTGAAGGACAATTCTGTCATTGGTCACAGACAACACAAGATCCTGAGAGGAAGGTCCTATTTTATTTCAGGTCTTTTTATGACACCTTTATCCATTGAGCTGAACAAGGGAAGGCAGTTGATGTAATCCTTGAGGATTTCAGTAGAGCTTTTGATACTATTTCTCCAGCACCCTTCTGGACAGAAATTCCTGCATACAGCTAGACAGAAACAGAACGTGGTGTGTTGTAATACAAGAAGAATTTTACAGAGCAGCAGCCATGGATTGAGAGAAGGAGTTCACAGAGCAGCAGCTGCGGAGCAGGATAAACAGCATGAGAACAAAGGACATCTCTAGGAAAAGAATGAATGGCTCGTGGCTTTGAAGGGGTGTTATAGGGTTGTTATTGCAGTAGCTTTCCTCCAATTAGCGTGTGTGATTTTTGGACACCTTTGTCTGTTTCCTTTAAAATCATGGCTTTTCGGGCAATAAATTGACGTGGCTATATGTAACTATATTGGTGTTTGTCTGTTTGTCCCAGCAAGCTGACATTTTGCCTTTCAGATTCACCAGCAGTAGTGGGTGAGCAGTTGGCCAGTAGTTCTGTCCCAAAGGATTATAGTCAGTGGGTTCCATTGGGCTGGTAGATGGTCACTTCCAGAGTTCCCAGGGTTCCATTTTAGGGCCACTTTCCTTTCATGTTTATGCAGATGACTTGAATGCAGGACTAGAAGACGTTCTGAGCAAGTTTGCTGATAAGACCAGATGAGGAGATGCTGTTGCCTTGACTGAGGGTGGAGAGGACTTGCAGAGAGATGTGGACAAGTCAGAGAAGTGGGTACCAGTTGGTACTAAGCACCAAGTGCATAACACATAACATGAACAAGTGCCTGATTGTGCATCTGGCTATGGGCAACACTGGACATACACACTGACTGGATATTGGACACATGAGAGAGGTCTGACTGAAAAGGATTGGGGGTCCTGCTCAACATAAAATTTTAAGTGAGTCAGCAGTGTGCCCAGCCAGCCAAGAAGGCCAACAGTCCCCTAAAGTGCATCAAGCAATTTATTGCCAGCTGGGTGGGAGAAAGGTTTGTCCCTCTTTGCTCTGCATTGCTACAGCCTCACGTGGAGCTCTGGGTGCACTTCTGGGCAATGCAGAACATAAAGAACATCAAACTATGGGAGAGTGTGCACAGGAGGGTACTGGAACTGAGAGATCTGAAGTTCAGAGTTTCACTGGGATTGACTGCTTGTTCAGACTGGGCCCTTCTCACACCCCACATCCTGTGATGAGACACAGGGCACATGTGGGATATGAACTTTAACAGCATCCTTGCACCACATGCAAATGCTTTTCCCAGTGCTTCAGTGTTCCACCACCCATTGCTTTCAACATAGTTTTCAACACCTCATTGTATCTTTTAATTTTACCAGAAGCTGGTGCATGGTAGGGGATATGATAAATCCACTCAATCCGTGAACTTTGGCCCAAGTATTTATTAAGGGAATTTTTGAAATGTGTCCCATTATGAGACTCAGTTCTTTCTGAGGTGTCATGTCTCTATAGGACTTGTTTCTAACAACCCAATATTGTGTTTCTGGCAGTAGCATGGGGTACTGCGTATGTTTCAAGCCACCCAGTGGTTGCTTCCACCATGGTAAGCACAAAACGCTTATCATTATGAGATCCTGGCAAGGTGACATCATTCACCTGTCACTCCTCCCCATAGTTATACTTTTGCCTTGGCCTTCCCCCCAGAGAGGCTTCATATTCTTGGCTTGTTTAATTATGGCACATGATTCACAGTCATGAATAACCAGTGCAATAGCATCCATAGTTAAGTCCACCCCTCAGTCTCTAGCCCAATTATATGTTATGTCCATTCCTTGATGGCCTGAGGTCTCATGGAACCATCAAGCTTGAAATAATTCACTCTTGTTCTGCCAGTCCAAGTCTATCTGAGCCACCTCAATTCTGGCAGCTCGATCTACCTGATGGTTGTTTTTTTTTCTGCAATAGCCCGACTCTTGGGCAAGTGTGCATCCACGTGACACACCTTTACAATCATATCTTTTTTTTGAGCAGTTATGTTTTTCTACAGTTCAGCAGCCCAAATAGGTTTACACCTCCGTTGCCAGTTATTTTGTTCCCACTGCTGTAACAACCCCCATAAGGCATTTGCCACCATCCATGAGTCAGTATAAAGATAAAGCATTGGCCACCTCTCCCGTTCAGCCACATCTAAGGTCAGCTGGACAGCTTTTACCTCTGCAAACTGACTTGATTCTCCTTTACCTTCAGTGGCCTCTGCGACCTGTCGTGTGGGGCTCCAAACAGCAGCTTTCCATCTCCGATGCTTCCCTACAATATGAAATGATCCATCAGTGAAAAGAGCATATTTCTTTTCATTTTCTGGTAGTTCGATGTATGGTGGGGCCGCTTTAGCACATGACACCTCTTCTCCTGGTGATGTTCCAAACTTTTTATCTTCAGGCCAGTTCATGATCACTTCTAAAATTCCTGGACAATTGAGGTTCCCCATCCGCGCTTGTTGTCTAATCAGTGCAATCCACTTGCTCTAGGTGGCATCAGTAGCATGATGGGTGGAGGGAACCTCCCCTTTCAACATCCGGTTCATCATTGACAGTCAAGGTGCCAGAAAGAGCTGCATTTCAGTACCAGCTACTTCGGAAGCAGCCCGAGCCCCCTCATACGTGGCTAAGATCTCCTTCTCAGTTGGAGTGTAGCACTCTTCAGACCCCTTGTACGCTCAGCTCCAAAATCCCAGGGGTCAGCCTTGGGTCCCTCCTGAGGCTCTTTGCCACAAACTCCAAGTGGGACCTTTCTCTCCAGCAGCAGTATAGAGGATGTTCTTTACATCCTGTCCAGTCCATACTGGCCCCAGGTCCACGGCACAGGCTATCTCCTGTTTAATCTGTTCAAAAGCCTGCTGCTGCTCTGGGCCCTATGCAAAATCATTCTTCTTCTGCATCACCTGATAAAGGGGGCTTACAATGAGGCTGTAGTTTGGAATGTGCATCCTCCAAAAGCCTACTGCACCCAGGAAAGATTGTGTCTCTTTCTTGCTAGTTGGTGGAGACATGGCAGTGATTTTGTCGATCACTGTTGGGATGTGATGACATCCATCCTGCCACTTTATACCTAAGAACTGAATTTCCTGGGCAGGCCCTTTTACTTTGCTTCACTTAATAGCAAAACTGGCTCATAGAAGAATTTGAATTATTTGCTCTCCAGCACAGCAGCACTCAGTGGGGGTGTGACCTCATTCAGGCCACGGTAGTCTACTGTCAGCCTCCATTCTCCACTGGCTTTACGCACTGGCCATATGGAGCTGTTAAAAGGTGAGTTTTACTGATCACTCCCTGATTCTCCAACTGGCGAATCAAATCATGAATGGGGAGCAAGGAATCCCTGTTGGTGCGATATTGCCGTCTGTGCACTGTCTTTGTAGCAATCGGTACCTTCTGCTCTTTTATTTTTACTCGTAGCAGCCTCACAACAGACGGGTCCTCTGACAGGCCAGGTAAAAATGACAGCTGCTTAATGTTGTCCATATCTACAGCAGCGATTCCAAAGGCCCAGTGATACCCCTTAGTATCCTTGAAATGCCCTCTTCTGAGGTAATCAATACCAAGTATGAAAGGAAACCCTGGGCCACTCACATAGGATGTTTTTTCCAGTCTTTACCAGTGAGGCTTATTTCAGCCTCCAACACAGTCAATTCTTGAGAGATATCCAGAAATATGGATTGATTCTGTCCCTTCATGACTGGAGGGCATTAGGGTGCACTGTGCACCGGTATCTACCAGTGCCTTATATTTCTGTGGTTCTGATGTGCCAGGCCATCAAATCCACACAGTCCAATAAACTCTATTATCCCTTCCACTCCCTTGACTGAGGGCAGGGCCCCTCTATTGGTTACCTGTGATAACTGGAGCAGCCGTACTGGTGGTTGGACTGTTTTGTAGTTCCCTCACCCGTGCTCATAGTACAGGAGTAGGCTGGTCATGCCACTTCCTCATGTCTTCTCTGTGGTCACATAGGTAACGCCACAAGGAAACATGCAGTGCAATTTACTGTTGTTCCTTGCTCGAGCTCGAAAGCGCTTGTGTCTAATAGCTGAGAATTTTAATGATACACATGAAGGCTTTATGATCGTTAATTTCTTTACGATCTCTCGCCTTCAACTGAAGCAGCAGCTAGGCCAATTACCAAGTGACACCAAGGTGATGAAGTGGCAAAATGGCGATTTATTGAAACAGACTCATCCTTATATAACTTACGCCTTTTCGTCTACACCCACTGTATTACACGTCACTAAGATTCTTCCAGAATATGGGGAAGGGCCTGACACGTCACAACAAACTACAACAAGAGATTCATTCTGGTGCCGTGTGTACTCCTTTCTTACGCCTTGGATTTCAGTCATCTTCAGGGGTTGACAAATAGTAATAGAGATTTCCTCCTCGTCACTCTCTTCTTCATGCCTCTTAACTTTTCCTTTTTCCTTTCTCGGTGCTGATCCAAACCTGTCAGCTGGATCTTCTGTTGCCTTCTCCTCCACTTCTTTTTTCCGTTCTAGACGTGAGGACATCCATTTCCATTTCTTGCCTTCCACAAGGGCAACTGATATTGTTACTGGTGCCTCCTGTGACTGATCAAAATCGACTTGGGGATTTCCCTTTTTGGCTTGAACCTCAGCTTGGAAACTCTCTCTTTTCGGAACAGTGTTATATAGAGCACGGTAAGCACAATTCAAGCCCCAAATAAGTCATACCCCCTTAGATCTATCTAGGCTGCACCATCCCTGACTCAAATACTGGCTTAGTTTCTCGGGATCCCACAGGTGTTCAAGAGTTAAATCCCATGACATTGTGGGCCCCCACGTCTTGGCAAACCTGAAGGCAAAAGGTCAGTGTTCTAGGACAAACAACCACACACCAATATAGTTAAATATAGCTGTGTCCATCTATTGCCTGAAAAGCCGTACTTTTATAGCAAACAAACAATGGTGTACAAAAATCACACGTACTAATTGGAAGAAAGCTTCTGCAATAAGAAACCTAAAACCCCGCTTCAAAGCCACGAGCCTTTCACTCTTTTGCTAGAGGTGTCCTTGGTTCTCATGCTGTTTATCCTGCTCCGCAGCTGCTGCTCTGTAAAGTGCTTATCTTGATCCATGGCAGCTGCTCTGTAAAATTCTTCTTGTATTACAACAGAATGGCAGTTCCCTGGGGTCTCCAACACACCTCCAGCCAGCTGGCAAATGCCACTGAGGACCTTTAGGAAAGACATGCCTTGGGTAGTGACAATGTTCACTGGACAACTGTGAGCCCCACAATGGGTCTGGTACCTGTGTGCCATCTTCTGAACACCAGTAGCACGGTGTAGATGCAAGGCCCAGCCAGGCAAAATCAAAACATGCTACTGGAAGGGGAAGCTTTCTGAAGAGTCTTTACACTAATGAGAGGACCACAAACATTCACTCAGCTAACTCCAAATCTCTGTGTCTTTGCAGGCCTAGGGTCTTGTTTGGTTCACAGAGACATGGTGGGTTGATTCTCAGCTCTGTACTGTAGCAAATGGGGTACAGATTCTGCATGACGGATGGGCAAGGAAGAAGAGAAAAGGCTGCTGCCATCCATGAGAATGCACTGAGCTCTGCCTGGGGATGGCAGAGGAGCCAGCTGAGAACTGATGGAAAGGGCTCAGAGAGGAGAGCGGCAGATTCTGTTCCTTGCTTCCTGATCAGTAAGAACAAGAAGAGGGGACAGGCAGGAATCTGAGTTACAGCTGGGATGGAATTGTTTTCTTCAGACTGTCTGCTGTGGTGCAGTGTTTTGGTTCTAGGAGAAAACCATTGATAACACTCTGATGTTTACAGCTGCTGCTAAGCAGTGTTGTACAGAGCCAAGGCCATGGTCAGTGGAGGGCACATGGAGCTGGGAGGGAACAGAGTGAGGACAGCTGACTGATAGTGGCCAAAGGGACGTTCTCTATCAGCTGACAGCAAGCAGAAATTGTATTGAAAGGGGTGGGAGTTCATCTCAGTCTCTTCACTGCCCAGGGTCCAGCTGAGCATCAGTCTGGTGGTGCTGAGCAAGTGCTTGTGCATCAGTTGTTACATACAATTCCATATCAACGGATATATAGTGATAACTATTACTCCTCTCCTTTTATCTCTCTTAGTAAACTGCTTTGTTACATCCCAGAAGTTGTACTCTTTTTCCCAGTTCTCATCCCCAACCCACTGGGAATTGGGCAGTGCACAAAGCACTGTGTGCTGCTGAGCCACATGTTGGGTTCAACAACCACTGTCATTTTGGTGCCTGATGTGAGACTCCAAGGGTTGAGATAGCAGCACATCTGTCCAGAGCGGACAGGGCTTTGTGGGAGCTGGAGAAGTGCAGGCCATGGTGCTGATATGTGTGGATGTGCTCCCTATGTGTGGAGCTTGTTGAGTCTTCTCATGAAGCTTCACTGCACAGCTCCTTACTTGGTGCTTGGATGCTTGATTAGGGTATTTATTTTGCTATGCTGTTTGACCTCAGTTTGTACCACGATAAAATTGGCAGCTGACAAAGTGAAGTTTTGTGCACATTCAGCTCTGCGGTCATCTTTGGGTTTTAGAAGTAATATTGTCCATATGATTAGGAATTACACAATTTACATTGTCGCCTCTGTGAGTCCGGGGGTGTACTGGATATTGTGTTGAGGGACATGGTTTAGTGGGAGCTATAGGTAATAGGTGAACGGTTGGACTGGATGATCTTTTAGGCCTTTTCCAACCTTGGTGATTCTATGAATCTATGATTGAGGTTAAACAATTATTCAGGAATATCACTGAGAGATCTGCCCCAAGGTGAGAAGGCTCTGCATGGCAGAGGGTGTGGGATGGTCTGGGCAGCTGCCTGGAGTGGTGGGCACCCCCAGGGCTTTGGAACTTCATCTCCGAGCAACTGCAGGATCCTGAGAAACTGGTAGAATATTGGGGGCAGGTCTGCTGTGGCACTGGTAACCCCCAAGAGGCACAAATGACTGCAGTGTGCCAGATCCAGAGAGCTGGATCTGCTGACAGTGCTGCAGCCTCTGCAACTTCTGGCACAGACCATGCAGCAGCTCCAAGGTTTTGCTACACGTCCTGCAGTTGCTCCAAGCTCTGGGACAGATCCCTTTGTCACTCCACCCCTCATAATGAGCTCTGCAGTTACTCCTGCTACGGGTCCTGTAGCTGTTCCAAGTATGGTAATAAGAAAATGGTACAAATTCCTCCCAAGGGAGGAAGTACAGCCCTGCGGTGACTCCAACCCCTCCAATGAGCCCAGTGGCTGCTCCAACATAGTCACAGGTCCTGTGGTGGTTCCAGCTCTGGCAATGAACTCTGAGGTCACTTCAACTCCTGCAACAGCCCAACAGCCACTTCAGCTCCTACAGTGAACCCTGTGGCTGTTAAAACCCCTGCAACTAGTCACAGAATCACAGAATCACAGAATTACCCGGGTTGGAAGGGACCTCAAGGATCATGTAGTTCCAACCCCCCTGCCTAGCAAGGCCACCAAACATACACATAGTCCTGGCCTTGCAAACAGATGCGCATAGGGATTAGTTCATATATGTTTGCAACTGCATATGTTGTATATGTGTGAAAATACACTAAATATATTATATATGTATAAATACATTTGTCATAATTATTATCCTTTTCTTTTTCTCTTTGTCTCAACCCATAAACCTTAAACCACAGCACTGCCTTGAGATGCTTACGGATCTCCTTGGGACTATTCAATCTGATCTGGTCACACAGTGAAGAGCACCTGAAGATCTCAAGGTTTTCTCAGGGAGCAGTTCCTGAGGTATATTCCTTGCACCAGCTTTGGAAGAGGTCTCCCTCCAGTTCTCTGGTTCTGCTCTAAAGGGGCCCTCTTGTTATGGCAGTGCCAGCAAGGAGACCAGCTCTGACAGACCTGTTCATATTGCCGGCTACTGACTGCAGCCCTGGATTGCTGCTGTAGAGGCAACAGGACTGTCGTGAGACACACAAGACCTTCAGGACTGCACAAATGAGAGGACTCAAGAGCACTGCAGCACTGGTAAGAGCACATGAATGAAAAGAGCACTTTGTGCTGCTGTCTGTCGCTGTACCTCCCCAAATACAGGCAAAGTAGGAAGAAAGAAAAGCTAAGTAAGTCTATTTTGAAAGCTTTTTAGGTATCTTATAACATATTCAGGGAATCTGGTTCCATGTTTACATGAGCTCTTGGAGTGAGAAAATGGAAATTAGGTAGGAAAGAATTTAAATACATTTTTATTTATAAGTTCAATAAAATTTTTTTTTGCACATTCCTATATCTCACATAATCAAACAGACAAAGATGCATAAAACATAAAGAACCATCACTGGGAATCCTATTGAGGAAGTTGTGCATTTTATTGTAGCTGGAATAGTGCTTATTGCAACACTTTCCTGAGAGCGTGCTTGATCTCCCTGTTCCTCATGCTGTAGATAATAGGGTTTAGTGTTGGAGGAACCACTGCATACAGAAGTGCCACTGTCAGATCCAGGAGTGGGGAGGAAATGGACGGGGGCTTCAGGTAGGCAAAAGCACCAGTGCTGAGAAAGAGGGAGACCACAGCCAGGTGAGGGAGGCACATGGAGAAGGCTTTGTGCCGTCCCTGCTCAGAGGGCATCCTCAGCACAGCCACAAAGATCTGCACATAGGACACAACTATGAAAACAAAGCAACCAAAGCCTAAACTCACACCAAAAAAGAGAAATACAAATTCCATGAGGTAGGAGCCAGAGCAGGAGAGCTTGAGGATCTGTGGGATTTCACAGAAAAACTGGTTCACAACATTGCCTTGGCAGAGAGGCAGTGAAAACGTACTGGCAGTGTGCAGCAGGGAATGAAGAACCCCAGTGCCCCAGGCAGCTGCTGCCATGGTGGCACAAGCTCTGCTGTCCATCAAGGTCCTGTAGTGCAGGGGCTTGCAGATGGCAACGTAGCGGTCATAGGACATGATGGTGAGAAGGGAATACTCTGCTGAGAGGAAGAAGGAAAAGAAAAAGATCTGTGCAGCACATCCTGTATAGGAGATGGCTCTGGTGTCCCAGAGGGCGTTGGCCATGGCTTTGGGGAGAGTGGTGGAGATGCAGCCCAGGTCGAGGAGGGCCAGGTTGAGGAGGAAGAAGTACATGGGGGTGTGCAGGCGGCGGTCGCAGGCTACGGCTGTGCTGATGAGGCCGTTGCCCAGGAGGGCAGCCAGGTAGATGCCCAGGAAGAGCCAGAAGTGCAGGAGCTGCAGCTGCCGCGTGTCTGCCAACGGCAGCAGGAGGAACTCGCTGATGGAGCTGCTGTTGGCCATCTGCTATTGTTGGGCTTGGAGTCCTGCTCAGAGTGCAGAAGATAATGACAAGTTCAGACCATTCTCAGACACACTCCTCCTGCTATACTATGAAATGTTTTTATTCTCTTACAACAGTGTACATTTAGCACAATTACTTGCATTTAATTTCATGTATTTCAACATTCCTTAAGCAGAAGCAGCATATGGAGCTCTAACCTTCCTTTTATTTTCTTATGCCTTCTTCCTGGATATTTTCATCTGTTTCATGTCTCATATCTTTACCCCAAGTGCTCTTAGAGCCCTTTACCCCAGCTTCTGTGGCATTCAGTTTCAGTTAGAAAATGCTGCCTGTTTGTAGGATAAGTGAATTATTCATGCCTACAGAAAATGATGATAATTCCATCCTTCGAGAAAGGGGAGACTGAAAGCACATCATGTGTGAGTGTTCACAAAACAAGCAATTGATTGATGAAAAATTCTCAGAACTCTTATTGCCCCTTTTAGATTTTAGACTCCAAAGCTCTTTGCCTCAGAACAGGAAATGGAAACCACCTGCCTTGGCTCTCCACTTGCAAAGTGCCCTCAGAAACATTCAGTTGTGCAGTGGAGCTGTGATCCCCTGCCCCAGGCAGCAGCTGTAGCAGCACAAGCCCTGCCGGGGGGATCCTTCCCCCCACCCGTCTCCCCGCAGCGCCCTGGGCAGCTCCCCGGGCAGGCTGAGTGCTGAGCCTGGCAGGCGGCAGAGTCCCATACCCGGCACACAGCCCCTGGGGCACAGCAGGGACCCTGCTCTGCAGGACAGCCCTGGGCACCCGCCTGCAGCCCCGGCTGCACAGCCTGCAGCCGTGCTGGGACACGCAGCACTCAGGGCTGTGATTTCATACTGCAGTATGGAAGCCCTCAGCTGGAGCAGAAGGCTTTTTCCACAGTAAAGAAACATGCACTGCCTGCATCCAGATCTGCTATGGGATATCCCAAATTAAGTTGACCCTCTATGAAAAGCAGCTCATGGTCTGCAGTGAGACTTACCCTGTCATGGTCTGTGAGCAATGCTCCTGCAGAGAGCATGCAGCCTGCTCACACCATACACATCCTGCAAGCTCTCTCCAGTTTCTCTCCTCTCCTTCTGTCACCTGCAGGCTGTGCTGTGCACAAGAGCTGCTCCTGGGCACAGCTGTCTCTCTGCAGCCCTGCACACTTTTATGAGCTCCCTGTGTCCCAGGAGCCTTGACAGGCAAGCAGCAGATTATGTCATTTTTATCTTTCCAACTTGTCTCCCCTGACATGTCCCTGTGTCCTCATTGCCAACAGCTCCTGAAAGACAACAGCATCATGACTGTGCTTTGAAATTCGCTCAATTAACCACCACATGTCCAGTGGTCAGTGACTGATTGGAGACATATGGGGAGTGCTACCAGAGTTTGTTTGATGAAGCACAAAGGGCACCCAGACAAGGAAGGCGAGGTTTGGACTTTCCCTGTGCAGGACAGTGATCCAGCTGAGGCAGTGCAGGAGTCTCATCCATTGACAGAAATCCTGGAGCTGAAATGGGATTCAGCTCCCCATGGACACACAGTATCATTGGGATTCCTCTGGTTCAGTTCAGAAGTGCACAAGGAGTTGCCTGCATGTGAGCTCCTGCTCTGAGTCCTTGGTCCTTCAGCTGGGAGGCAGCTGCTCACACACAGACACTGGGTGATGCCCAAGGTGCCTGGGCTGCTCCTGATGTGTGCCAGTGCTTGTAAACCGTGTGGGAAATCCCTGAGATAGACACCTCCTTCCTGGGCATCAGCCGAGGGCCACAGAGGGGATAGCACCGGTTGTCTGGTGAATTCACATGCAGCTGCAAGAGCAGCACAGGGCCTTCAGGAAAGCCATGCCCATGGTGTGACCATGTTGCTGTGTCAACTCCAAGGCCCACGATCAGTCTAATTTTTGTGTGCCACCTTCTGCACACTGATAACATAGATTAGCTATCCAGTCAGGCTATGTCCAGTGATGCTTTCCAATTAGGATGTTTACTTCTGTGCTTTTGCACTAATGCAAACACCAACACACAAGAAGCTAGAAATCTTAATAGAGCTGCAGGCCTGAGCTCCTGTTTGGACCATGGGGACACAGTTTAATGGCTTCCACAACTGCACTGTAGCACAAGGGGGATACCGAGTCTTTAGGATGGATGGGCGAGGAGATAAAGAAGGGTGAATGCCCTCTGTGAGAGTGCACTGAGCTCTGCCTGGGGATGGAAGAGCAGACAGGTCAGAGCTAATGGAAATGGCAAACAGAGGAGACCATTAGTGTCTTTTCCTGTCTTCCTGATCAGGGGGAGTAAATGGAAGGTGCCCTCTGCAGACAGATGGGAATCTGATGTTGTCTGTCCCTTGTCCCATTTGGTGGCCTTTGTCACTCCATTATCTGCGGCAGGGACAGCACAGCAGGGCATGTGGCATCCAGCAGATCCCTGGAGAGCACAGATGGCAGCTTCTTGACCAAGCCATGGAGGAACCAAAGAGGAGAGGTGCTCTGCTGGATCTCATACTCTCCAGCATGGAAGGACTTGTGGGAACTGTGAAGGTCAAAGGGACAACAGGCCATGAGCAAGATGCAAATGTATCTCTCTTTATTTATTTATTTATTTTGAGGCTGTAAGCTTAATAGTTGATCATAAATGTCAATAAAACTGAAACAAATAATTGAAAACAAAGATGGAAATCAATGAAAATGTGTTAACCCTTCTCAACATGAAAAATTCTCATGAGTCTTGTTCCATTTTAAGTTGTAAATATGAATCTTTGAGGTGATTTGATGTCTTTTTTTTTCTTTCTTTCTTTTTTTTCTTTTGCTGAAACCACGATGTTTTCCAGAACTGTGTTCACTGGACACAAATGCCTTCAGGTTCAGAGACACAGACAGCGGTGCCAGTGCCAATGCCCTGTGACTATAGCCCGGTGCCCAGCACTACTCTTCCCTGCTGCCAATTTGATGTGTCTCATCCTCCAGGTGTTTTCAGCTCTCCTAAATAAATGGCCATGGTTAATGGCATGTTTTCAGCAGGCCATTTGGGCACACACTACTCCCACTGCCCTCCAGATTTCTCCATCCCTTGCTCTATGTTCAGTCAGATACCTTCCAATTATCTGTCTGATTTCTGACTTTCAGGGGGATTATTGGAATTTGTTCCATCTCCCCAAATTCTGAGAATCAGTGAGAATGTGTTAACCCGTCTCAATGTGTGAAATACTCAGAAGTCCTGATCAGTTTTAAGTTGATACCTCTCAACTACCTGGCTGATCTATCCCAGGGAGATTACTGGAATTTGCTCTATCTACCAGAGTCTGATGGCCTCTGTTGTCAACTACTTCACTGTGATTCAATCTATCCTATCCTACCTCAGTATAAATCATTTATTTTAAAAATATTCCATATGAAAATCAAACTTCAATAGATGCAGCTTGAATATGGCATGCAGTTGATCACTGTGTTTTACTGTTCATTCAATTGCATCACCTTTCTTTCCATTTGCTGGCCAGATGAAAAACAGAAATCTTTCCTTTTCCATGTGTAGCTGGTTCTCTGAGGAAAGCCAGTGGGAGTTGGTGCAAAGCAGTTTTAACACTGAGCGGATGAATGCAGAGGAGAAGAGTGATGTGAGGAAAAGTGATGCAAGTCCCTTAGGTCCATTGTGAGCAGAAATTGGGTGGGGAGGTTGAGAAGGACCTTTGTCAACACAGTAACAGTACAGAACTCATTGGGACATCCTGGATTGGTATCAGTTGCACAGTGCTGCTTTAATGTCTTCTTTAAACCCAACTATAAATAAATAGACAATAAATTTATACTGGATTCTTTAAGCTCTCTCCAGATATCCCTCCTTTTTGCTGAAGAAGTTCTGATAACCTGAAGAAGATAACAAGATGGCATAAGGCACAGGAGATTCTTTAGGTTATAATGGTCCCAGGGCACATTTGATGCTGAGTTCATCAGCCTCCAGTGCAGAGAGAAGTTTGCACAAAGTGCTCAACAAGACAAAGTCAGAAGTAACAGTGAAGTTTCTTGGAGTACTAATGGGCCCAGTGAGGAACATTAACAAGTAAGCTTCCCAAGGGACTTGTTAGAGAAGATAACTGGAAGCCATGACTAAATACAGGCAAAGGCACTGGCATGCTAAGAAACCTCTCCTTTGCCTTACAAAGCAGACAGGTCAAGCCCTGATTGCAAGACCAGTGGTAGAGAGATCCTGTATCTCATGTTGGCTCCAGGCATTTCCTGGGGCAATGCGTTGGAATTTTGTATGATGTTAAATGAAAGACATGGGGACAGAAGATCCCAGGCTCTACATGTGGTGCAAGGACGCTGTGAGGTTCATGTCCCATATGAGACCTATGTTTCATTGCAGGATGTGAGCAGGGATGTGAGAAGGGCCCAGTCTAAACAAGCCGCCAATCCCTGTGAAACTCTGAACTTCAGATCTCTCAGTTCCAGTGCCCTCCTTTGCACATTCTCCCAGAGTTTGAAGTCCTTTATGTTCTGTGGTGCCCAGAACATAGTGAGGCAGTAGCAATGCAGAGCAGAGGGATGATCCTTTCCCTAACCCAGCTGGCAGTAAGTTGCTTCATGCACTCCAGGGGACCGTTGGCTTTCCTGGCTGCCTTGGCACACTGCTGACTCACATTCAGTGTGATGCTGACCAGCACCCCAACCCTTTCCAGTCAGACTCCTCTCCAGTGTCCCATATCCAGTCAGTGTGTATGTCCAGCATTGCCCCTACCCAGGTGCACAATCAGGCACTTGTTCTTGTTATACTTTATGCACTTGGTGCTTAGTACCAACTGGTACCCAGTTCTCTGACTTGTCCACATCTCTCTGCAAGTCCTCTCCACCCTCAGTGGAGGCAACAGCACCTCCTCATCTGGTCTCATCAGCACACTTGCTCAGAACGTCTTCTAGTCCTGCATTCAAGTCATCTGCATAAACATGAAAGGAAAGTGGCCCCCAAATGGAACCCTGGGGACCCCGACAGTGACCATCTACCAGCCTGATGGAACCCACTGACTATAATCCTTTGGGACTGACCTACTGGCCAACTGCTCACCCACCACATAGTGTTTCTGTCTAGCCATATGCAGAACATTCTGTCCAGAAGGTTGTTGTGAGAAACAGTATCAAAATCTCCACTGAAATCCTCAAGGATTACATCAACTGGCTTCCCTTGGTCAACTAAACGGATAACTGTGACACAAAATGAGCTTAAATTAAACAGGACCTTTGCCTCACAAACTTGTGTTGGCTGTGACCAATGACAGAATTGTCCTTCAGCTGTTTTTCCATAACTCCCACCATCATTTTCTCCATAATTTTACCAGGCTCTGGACTGACAGGTCCATAATTGCCCATGTCATCTTTCTTGCTCTTCCTTACAACGAGACAACATTTGCCAGCTTTCTGTCAGCTGGCATGACCCTAGTCTTCTTTAGATGCAATTGAAATGAGAGCCCAGAGCACACTAAGGTGTCATCATTGAAAGAAAGTAGATGTGCCATAGCTTTGCAATGCCTTGAACTCCAGAGTATGCCACAGATGGAGCAGAGGGGAAGATTTGCCTCTTCTGTAGTGAACTCATTCATTTGGTAAGCAGAATAACACTACCTGATACATGGGGACTGTGTCTCTGCTCTGCTCTGCTCAGCTCACAGGGCAGCGGTCTGGCAGGGTGTTGCTCTCATGTCAATGCAGGTAAACTCACTCTAATCCTTTTTCCTCTGTAAATGCTTCCTCTGTTTCTATGCTCAGATACACTTCCACATTCCCTCAAGTACACTTTCATATGTAATTAACAATTACACTTTCTTATACCATCAAAACAGTTTGTCAAAACGTACAGTTCTTCAGTTCACATAAACTCCCTTAATACAGTCTGTATTCTTCAGTTATAAACACTGTGCCACAGAACCAGCACTGATTGAACCACCTCCCTCACACACTTCCTCTCAAGCAGTACATAGTATTACATAAATGGGTTGACACTCATTGGTCGGGTGGAATGTACACCTCTCCTCAGGACAATCTTACTAATCTACAGAGTACAAACTCCTGTCTTCTTACATACAAGCAGAAAGTACTTATGAGTGGACACACAACACAGTCTTTCACTTTGTCCGTGTCTGGCCATTTCCCTCACAGGAGGAAGGAAACATGGATCGGGACTCGGCACTCACCCTGCAGCTGTTCTGTGTCTCACTCACACCACAGTCACTCTGACATTTAGATCAAAAACCATGGTTTATTCATACTACACAATGCTGACAACGTTTTCTAGCTGGAATCTTAATAACACTCATACTCTGGTCGACCAGTTGCAAACGTTAATGTTTTTCCCAGAGTCGGCTTGACACACGGTACCAAACACTTAAAGCAGATGATAATATTGAACATACAACCTATAAGCCCCATGATTACATCTTGGAGAACCCAGGCTACCATTTGACAGGCTATCCACTATATCCCATACCCGTAGGAGAGACCAACCTAGGTCCCTCCTATTGTCAACCACCTGGGAGAGAGTACTTGTTCTTGTTTCCATTCATATGACATACAGTTCCCTTTCATAGGAACTCACCCAAGGAGTCTTCCTACCCCAGCTGGCAACCAAAGCCATGAGCTCACCTCCCTGGGAGCAGCACGTATGGCTGTAAACTGTGTAGGATGTCTCCTCAAGACATATGGGCTCCACTTACCATACACATACCTGGTCCACCTATGGGTGGTCCTTGTCTGTCCCTGCAGTGATCAGGTGAGGAAGGGAGTCCTTCAGAGAAATCTCAGGGTGCGCCAAAAGTGTCTCCCTCTCAGCTGGTCCTGCAGCGAACAGAGCTGGTCCCACCTGGGCCGCCAAATTGACTACAGGAATTGAACTCTATAAACTCTATAACTGATGCAGTCTCCCATGACATACTTATACCAAAGTTGAGGAAGTATGGGATAGGTGAGTGGACAGTGAAGTGGGTCGAGAATTGGCTGACTGGCAGAGTGCAGAGGGTTGTCGTTGGCGGTGCAGTGTCTGGCTGCAGGGCTGTAACTAGCGGCGTCCCCCAGGGGTCTGTGCTGGGTCCGGTCTTGTTCAACATCTTCATCAATGACCACCCCCAGCAAGTTTGCTGATGACACGAAGTTGGGAGGATTGGCTGACACACCTGAAGGCTGTGCTGCCATTCAGCGAGACCTGGACAGGCTGGAGAGCTGGGCAGTAAGAAACCGGATGAGGTTTAACAAAAGCAAGTGTAGAGTCTTGCACCTAGGGAGAAATAATTGCATGAAGCAGTACAGGCTGGGGGAAGAGCTGCTGGAGAGGAGCTCTGCTGAGAGGGACCTGGGCGTCCTGGTGGACGACAGATTGACCATGAGCCAGCAGTGTGCCCTTGTAGCCAAAAAAGCCAATGGCATCCTGGGGTGTATTAAAAAGAGCGTGTCCAGCAGGTCGAAGGAGGTGATCCTCCCCCTCTACTCTGCCCTGGTGAGGCCTCATCTGGAATATTGTGTCCAGTTCTGGGCTCCCCAGTAAAAAAAAGGCAGGGATCTCTTAGAAAGAGTCCAGCAGAGGGCCACTAAGATGGTGAAGGGCCTGGAGCATCTCCCCAATGAGGAGAGACTGAGGGAACTGGGTCTGTTTAGCCTTGAGAAAAGAAGGCTGAGAGGGGACAGGATCCAGGTCTATAAATATTTGAGGTGTGGGGGGCAAAGTGTTGAGGCCAGACTCTTTTCAGCAGTGTGTGGAGACGGGACAAGGGGAAACAGACAGAAACTGGACCATAGGAAGTTCTGCACTAATGTGTGCAATAACTTCTTTACGGTGAGAGTGACAGAGCACTGGAACAGGCTGCCCAGGGTGGTTGTGGAATCTCCTTCTCTGGAGATATTCAAGACCTGCCTGGAAGCCGAGCTGTGCGACGTGGTGTAGGGAACCTGCTTTGGCAGGGGGCTGGACTCAGTGGTCTCTGGAGGTCCCTTCCAACCCCTACAATTCTGTGATTCTGTGAATATCATGGGGTGGTTTGGATGGGGAAAGACTACCCCTTTGAATGACCTTTTGTCAGGGCATGTCCTGGGATTCCTAGGATCCTCAAAATGCAGCATTGCTTCTGTCACTGAAACATGGGGCCCTGTGTGGGACGGAGGGAGGGTCCATGAGTCCCTGGCCCACCTGACTGAGTATTTCCATGGTCTTAGCAAAGACATACTTACAACTTGAGAATGAGAGTTAGCTGCGTTCATGGTGGCATGGCCACTGCTGATGGCCTTGAACTGTCTGAACATAACTGAAGAGGCTCAGGCTCATGCAAATCAGCTATTGAATGATAGTGTTGAAAAACTGGAAAGACAGGTGGCAGTTTTGATGGGGAAAAACCTAATTCAATCATTCTCCTATGGCAGATCAGGAACATCTCTCTGGAAGACCATGGGGACCCTGTACAAGGGAATCTGTATAAAATGGACTCTGTAAATGAAGGCACTAAAAGGTCAGATTTTGAGGTTCCATTTGGACTAGATCTATTTGAGATCTGACTGATTGTAACCCAAAAATGAAAAAAAAAAATAAAAAAAATGCAGGATAGGCTGGTGGGAGTGCCCTGACCAGTATCCAATCCCCCAAACCCTGCTGCCCATAATACAGCAGCTGAACTGATGGATATAGTACAGTGGTTTAGACAGAAACCAAGAGAGTATGCCAGCATAGCTGCTCTGGTTATGGGACATGGAGGCAGAAAGCGCTGTGGTGAACGGACTGGAAATTTCAAAACTGACATCCATTACTACTCACCCTGCACTCAGGCAAAGACTGTATGCTCTGTCCAACATAATGAGGATAGCCATTTGATCAGTGAATGATTTATGGCTGTGTGTCATATAACATGGCCAAATAAGAATGACATAGCATTAAATATCAGCCTGTGGTCCTCTATGGAGGACTAACAAAATTATATTAGAGAATTAGGCATGAAAGAGGCAATCTATGAAGATGATTTTGAGAGCCCAGTCAATAAATTTTTCATCAGGAATGAGGGATCTCATCCTACAGCCATCACCTTTACATCAGGATGGGTCTATGTTATCCATACTGAACCCCCCAGTGGCCCTCAGGTGCTGTAATACAACAGGCTGCCCAATTGATGGGGAGACAAGAGTGCCTATGGCCAGATGCAGGCTCTGAATGGTGGTGAAAAGGTCAGAGAACCATCTGCTGCCATGACATAGGCGTCCAGCCCCTAAGGTAATCCAGTCTGGACCCATTAGGGTCTTGAGACAACAAATGTTTAAAGACCAGATTAGAGCAGGAGTTCAGTTTAAAAAGATCGATGGACAGCATAATCAGGAAAAAATATCTGTTAAACAGGCCCAAACACTGAGTATTTATAGTCCAACCTTTTCAGCCAAACTAGATGTGAATGTAACTCAAGAAGGGTCTGGATGGGGGCTCTGGCAGAGCCAGAGTTCTTTGTGAACCTCTATGAGGTTTTGGCCACAGGTTTGGCATGGAGCAGAATAAAGATACATCACAGTTGAAAAGCATTTATTGGCTACCTATTCTACACTACAGGTGGTAGAACCAGTAACTCAGATTTCAGAGGTTATCGTTAAACAACAAGGCCAGTCCAGGGGTGGGTAAAAGATCTAACACACATCTCTATGATGGGGGTGGCCCAATCACAAGCAGTGGTGCGCTCAGTTGTTCTGCTTCCCTGCTCCTCAAGGAGTTAGGAGAAATCTATGCCTGTTGCGTGTTCGAGTGCATGCGCAATGCCATGTGGACGGCTTATCACAATAAAGATTGGCGGATTTGCTGCGTAGACCGGTCAGAACTCAGATCTGCGTTGTGCTTCCTGCGGCACCAAACGCCCAACAGTGGCAGTTCCGTGTATTGGCCAGAAGGTGGCAGCAGAGACCACGGAAAGAACGTCTGCGGGACAGACCCTGGGGATCCGTTCTCTTTTGATTATACGGGAAGAACACAAAGATGGAAGAGGAGGGAAGGGGGAAAAAAATAAAAGAAAAAAAGAAAAAATCAAACCACAGCAAACAAATAAAACCTTCTCCAAACGTAGCAAATGTGAATGTCTGTCAATAAATAAATGAGTAATTGAATTGATGTCCATTTCCCCTCCCCCCCGCCCCCCTTCAACTTCCGAGATGAAAAAACACCTGGTATCAATTGGACAGATGCACACAGTGAAGCCAGGGATGGTCTGAAATGCAAAGCAGCTGAGCAGCTTTTAGAAGAAAACAGAGTAGTAACAACTTCTGTACCTACATTCACCACTCTGAGATCCTGTCTGGGTCACCCAAGGCTTGTAAATAACCACTGGGTCGGTTCTGATGTCGAGTGATTTGTTGTCAGTTCTCTCATGGTTCTCCGGTCAGTTCTCCGGTGCCAGGATCTGCCACAGGGCATTCTGACCACGGGCATCATGTTTCTACGCTGCCGCCTGCATTTAACAGGCAATGGGACTGCCCAGCATGTGCAAGGCAGCACCTCTTTCACACCACCAGAATGTTTAAGGCTGTTGGGATTGTTGTTAGCGTCCCATTAACACTGAGGCTAGAGATACCCTTAGGATTGACATTACTATTAGCATTACTTTGATGGTGCCCTATCTGGGTCATTTCCAGGGGATGTCAGGAGTAAGGCACAGTGTCAGGAGAAAAAGAACAGACTCTGTTACTTTATAAACGTGATAATAGAGAGAGTTCATTGGAAAAAATACAACTCTTAAATAATACAAAGCATGCTTCTGATTGGATGCAGGCATCATCTGGGCTCTGATTAATATTACTTTTAAGGTAAAGATTATTGTTACCTTAATGATTGTTTTTTGGATTATGATCAGGGTTAAGGTTCCTTTTGCTACAAACTTCTAGCATCATTTTTGTTGTTACATTTGGAGTTAGGGACGATTTTAGAATCAGGGTAAGGGTTAGGATTAGAGTTACATTGCGGGTTAATGCTGTTATCTTTACAGCTCCTGTGAGGGTTGGGGTCTGGGTCAGGTGTTTAAAAAATGAAATGAAAAAAGAATAAAAAAAATATATTGAAAGCTTCAGATTTCATTAATCTTTGTGGGAATCATATAATGTGCAACTCAGATCTACCTCTTCGGGCAGTGACTGCCTGTAAATTTGCTGGAGCCTAATATAATATGGCCTTGTGCTTTCCGCTAACTCACCTTCATTTCATTTTCATTAAATTTGCTTGGTAGTCAGATTTTGGTGTGTGGATATTTTAAAACAATCTAACTGACATTAGCAAAAAATTAAAAATAAATAAATAAATGCACGACAGCATCAATTGTATCAATTTTTATAGATATGAAGAGCAGTTTTCCTTAGTTTTCTGTGCCTCTTTACTTTCTTACCCTCTCCCCTGAGTGAGAAACTCTCAAAGTCAAAGATTTCTAGTTAGGCAAAGATGGCAGCGATAGCAGCAGTGCTTATTCATTATTGCAATACTGCACGCACATCCCCTGTTGGCAAGGGAGAAATTGCACACCAGTCAGTGAAATCAATTCTGTTCTGTGCCCTAAACCCAATGCAGGTGATGCTCTCATGGCTCTCATTGGTTGAGCATCACAGGCTCACAGACTCCTCGAGACTGTTGCTAGGATTCATTTCCATATAAGGTCAATTACCAAACTCTTGTTTTTAGGTCTGCCTTGTACTTTTCTGCGGAGAGAGAAGGGCAATGTTTCCAAAAGTCAGTACATTCATTCTGTCCTGTGCTGGGCTCTACCCACCCTGCGTATTTATCTTGTGATTGTCTCAATTCTCCCCATGTCAGAATGCCCCCAGTCTGAACTTAACTCTGTTCAGCAACTTTCTTGGTGGAAAAACTACTTATACAGCTGTTTTACAAGAGGGTTATACATTCAGTTAGGGCCTACACTATGTACTGAAAATACTGGAAACTTCCACTGCAAAAACACAATCTACCTCTCCCATCTGTGCAGCCTTGCAGACCCAGAGCATGCCAGGTTATTTCTGCTTTCATAGCATTTGCATGCTGTAGGGTGAGCAAAAGGTTCTGCTGCTTGATTCTTCTGCAAGAGCTGCCTACCGGCAAATGGTTGCAGGGATGGAGGATGTGACAGAAAGCATTTGTCTCCACAAGAGCAGAGTTACATTCAGTGCAGAGTGTGAGAGTCAGGTTGGTGTGGAAAAGCACTGACACGCTGGGGATGATGCAGTGCTCACATGTCTAACACTCACAGACATTACTGTCAGAAGGATGGTGCTGTGTTGTGCTTCTACCTTTGGCAGCCCCTGGAGAAATGCTGTGGCACACAGAACACCTTTGTATTGCACTGACTGCTGCCATGCAGCATGGATTTAACACACCAAATCCAGAGGAGCATGACTGCATCTAACTTCCCTGAGAAAAACTACTGTAGCTGAAGAGATGAGGAGGCAGCTGCTCATCTGCAGAACAAGCAGGACTGCCAGACATTGGGCCAGGTGAGCACCTCCTGCTGCAGCATGATGATGACAGGGCTGGAGACGATCTGCAAAGCCAGCTTAAAAGTGGGAGACGTGAGTCAACATGGCAGGAGGACAGAGGTGTTAGGGAGCAGCCAAGGCATCAAAGAGTATCAAAAGGCTTTGAAAGGTATCACAAAGCAACAGCCAGAAGGACTGGTATTATCATGAGCAGCAACCTGGATGCTAGAGATTATTTGCTCCCATACAAAATGGTAGAGATCTTGCTGCAGACATCCCAAAGCCAGGCAAAATGGGAACCCAGAGCTCTGCCTGCACGAACCCCACAGCCATAGCATTGCAAGCTGAGCTGCCTTGCTGTTTGTTGCATTCATCCCAATCCCTGTGAATGAAGACTCGGAATGCAGTCAAGGCGATGACTGAGCATGAGAGTGACTTTATTCAATAAAAGACAGGAGGGCTTGAGAGGTCAAGGGTGAAGATAGGACTCCTCTTGTCAAGATGAGAGTGGCTCAGAGCTTGTGCTGCTGCCTGGTGCCTGGGACTGGCAGCCTGACTCTAAGTCCCCATCTAAGATGCTCAGCTTCACCTCACTGATGCTGACCTGCTCCTGCATGGTGGTGCTGCTGCTGGGGCACTCAGGCTGTGCCTGGGATGGGCAGCACTGCAAAGGCGCTGGGTCACAATCCAGGCAGGTGACTGCTGTGTCTGGCAGGCTCAGGTCAGCATCTTCAGCAGAGCCAGGAGATATGAGAGCATGAACGTGGATGAGCCCCTTGTGTCCATCACTGTTACCATGTGGAAGGCTGTCATCCGAATTGCAGCGATTCGTGCTTAATAAGAACTCTCCATTGATGGAAACACACTGCACATCACTACTTGGTTTGGATCTTTGGGGTTGACAAGGGCTCGAATCACCTAGGAAGGCATAGAAACACAAGGGTTAGTGTCAAATGTTTGCAAGTTGAATCATGAAAGGTTGTTGATATTTGGTAATAGAGTGGCGTCAGGAAGAAGCAAATAGGCTTCAAGCAACAGAGCCACTGTCTTGAAAGTGATCCTCGTGCAGGTCCAGCTCGTGTATTGTTTCACTGTAATCTGCTTCTTTGGGTCTACCTAGTGGGCAGCAGCACTCGAGCTGTTACTGATATCACTGAAAAGAACTGGAGACAATTGTTCTATTCCTAAGAGCTTCAAGGTGCCTAGAAGCACAAATAGAAACCAGCAGTATTTCATCACTTCACCAAAAGGAAGGTCAAACACCTGAGCTGTGAAGAGCAGTTACAGAACCTATGCATAAGATCACACCAGACATACTTTGTTCTAACAACAGTTATGGCACATAGTCCATTTCCTTCAATATTCCCAAAATGAAATGATGTGGAGCATTACAGGGAAAGAAACACTGCACACAGACACTATGACCCTGATTATACTCAGGCAGCAGACTTAAAACAAGTCAGAGTTTTACATTCCAGGATATTTCAGGACCTATCATGTGTGAAATTCAGTTACACAACAGTGCCTAGGTGCCTGCGTTTCAAGCAACTTTCAGATCACAGCCATGTAAAATAAAAACAAATTCAGTGCAGAAATAGCAAGCCTGTACCTTAATACTCATGAGATTATCCATTTTTTACAGCACTCTGACTAAGTTCTAAAACTTGCTCATCCCAGTTCACTTCAACAAGTTCCACCAGTTCAAGCAACGCAGTTCTGAGATCCTGTGTATGTTAGGCAGATAGAATTGAACAGTGCAGAAATAATCTCTGACAGCTTTAAGAGCTCCGTTCTGCTTACAAGCTCTCAGTCCAAAATTATTCGCAGGTTTAAGGAAATGAACACCTGAAGCAGTTGGATCATCTGCCATTTGCCGCATTCTGCTTCTTGGCATCATGATTAGCACAAAGGGTTTTCTGCTGTCCTGCAGAGATGGACGAAGTCCTGCTTACAAATGGACCAAGTTCCAGTGTACAGCAGAGTTTTTACCAGACTAACAAGCCACGTCATTCAATTCATTTGCTCAAGTTGTTATGCACTCAGATTGGAAACAGAACTAACTGTTGAATTCTGAAGGTAATCTGTGGGGTCCTGCAGAGAGTGTTTTTTACAGCTAGTTAGCTGAGAAGGGTCGTAAACACGGTGCAGTTAATCAAGCAGCCATAACACCTGCAAGGACAGTGAGAACATCAGGATGCCCTGTGATGGTTAGAAACTAGCCATGGTTCTGGGAACTCAGCAAGGAAGTAGCTTTCAGGATGATAACAACAAGCTGTTAAGATACTCGGGGATAGTATGTAATTGGGAACCAATGATGAGCTCCACTTTTGCAATATGTATGAGCTAATTATTCGTATTATAAATGTACACGCAGCCAAGGAATAAACGAGATTCGCTGATCATGTCAATGACAGGTGTGGTCGTCTGCTTTTCTCCCGCCGTTCTGCAACATCGTTGTTGTTTAGTGTCACTGGGTTCGTTAAACTGCTGTTCATTCTCAGATTGTTGGGTTTTTTTCATTTTTTCCCTCCTAGACCCATTCACAATCTCCCTTCCCTTCCCCTCTCGGCCGCGCCGCACCGCGCTGTTAGAGAGGGGAGGTTCTTTGTTCCTTTTCTCCCTGGGTTTGTTCCCACTGTCACCGAGTGAGCTCTAGAGAGAACTCCGTGACACAAACTCATTGCAAAGTCTAAGCTAGAAGAAGCGTCACCTCAGTGTATCCCAGAAAAAGAACAGCGTTGAGATTTTAATTGGTTTTGGTTTTTTGTTTTATTGGGGGTGGGTTGTTTTTGTTGTTTTTTTAGGGTTTATTTTTGTTTTTTTTGTCTTTTTTTTTTTTTTGGGGGGGGGGGGGGGGGGGGGGGAGGGGTGGAGGGGTGCAAGGGGAAGGGAGAGGGAGGGGACAGTGTTTTGGTTATTTTTAATATACAATAAAGCTATGCAGTTCCGCTGTCAGTCGCCTCAGAGAGTTTCCGAAGGAGCTCAACCACATTCTGCTCAACATCAAGTTGTTCCATTGAGTGGAGCAATGGTAGTCTTGCAGATGGAGCAGTGCAGGAATTCTGACAGGATCTCCAAGTGTATCCAGTTCATCAACTGAAAGCTCCGCAACCAAATTGGAAGGGACCAGTCCTCTTGTGCCATCTGTCAGCTCTCCCTGAAACCAGCCATTCTCACCCATATCTCCAAAGACATTACGTTTTGTCCGGCAGTCAGAGGAAGCTCGTTTTCTGGGTCCTCATTAGGACCCTCAACAGGAATGTAGCTGTGTCAAGCTAAGAATCTTCAAACTGCTGGTGATACCTGTCCTGGAGTATGCAGGATGAAGGACAAAAGCTCTGCTCTCACATTCAGGGCCATCCTCTGACAGAAGGCAGCACTCAGGACTGTTCCCAAGGATCTCTTTCATGGCTTTCAGTTCAAGCTCCTGGTCTTCCAGATGACCTTGAAGACTTCGGGCCTCTTCAATGGCAGAATGGAACGGACTGGAGCTATTACGGAGATTCTTGTTTGACTGGGTCAGAGCCTGTCTCGTTGCCTTCCCCAGCTCCATCTGCTGCTTCTGCTGCTCTCTTTTCCCTCTTGCGCGCTCTGTGAGAATGAGTTTCAGAAAGCACTACTCAGTGACAGGAAATAAGGGGAAACTTGAAAGACTTTGCAACCTAAGTCCTGGCAGTGTACTGCCAGCGGCTGATTTGGCCATCCAGGATCCTGGCACCACAAATGCTTCATTGCCAAATGCAGCAATAAGGTGTTCTGGGGAAAGGCCAACTCACAGGTAGTCTTTGAGCACCCATATCACAACACCAACGGCCAGCACCAGCGCAGGCAGCAGCATCGCTGAGACCGTCACCGGAATGTGGCGCTTCCGCACAGATGTGTGAGCAGCAGCCTCTGTGCTTTTGCCTGTGTTCATCCCTGGAAGAAATGAGACAATGTCCCACGTTACCTTCAGCTGCGCTACAGATAATCTCTCAGTGTGCTTCATGGACCCAAGAGGTCATTTTGTCAGTGGGTGCCTCCGTCTCTGGTGCCGAAGCACCGGAGGACAAGAAGGATTGCTTCCACCTCTCGTTGGGTACGGAGAGGCTGCACAGGCACTACCCGTGTCCTCATCTGGGCCGAGAGCTGTGGCTGTACTCTGGGGTCTGGGCTTGGTCCGTGGGGAGAGCTACAGAGCAGAATCCCTCACGCTTTTCCCGGCATGCGTGTCCTGATCTCCCCCTGTGGGACGCCCCCCAGGCTGAAGGTCAGGCTTCAGCCAGCACAGGGCACAGCCAGAGCCAGCCCAGGGGAGAAACACTCCTGCAGGCTCCTACCACACAAGACCCTGCTCATCACCCTCAGGTGGCTTCGTTCCAAAAGGGCAAACTCTGCGATCTGGGAGCGGTGGGAGCTGAGCAGGGTCACAGAGGTCTGCAAGTACCTTCCCTGGCACATTGCTGGAACAACTCTCCACACCCCACGAAGGCCAGCCATTTTCAGAGAGCCACCCCTGGCTTCTTTTACATGTGCTCTATGCTCACACGCTCAGGTCTGTCTGCTGACCTGGTGTGCAAGAGCTGGCAGCAAGAGCCTGCAGGCACGCAGTGACTCTGGTTCGTGACACCGTATGATCATAGGACAGAAATTAGCTGGCATGCCGGTTGGTGCTGCCTGCATTCCTCTGTCCGGGACGGGCAGTGTGGGATAACCGCCTTCCTGCAGCGCATCCGGGACCGGCAGTGTGGGATATCCACCTTCCTGGAGTGCATCCCGCTCACTTTGTTGGTCCGTTCCTTTAGAAAGAAAGCAGGGCAGTAGGATTGGGATGTCACGTGCCCTCATCAAAAACTGAGCTTCTCCAATCCCGAGCTCAGGTAAAGTCCAGGGCCCCTCCCAAGTACACTGTGAACCCCTCTGTTACCCAAAGGCATTTGGGCCCTCCCAGCTATTGGACAATGCTGACTCCCTCACACCTCTTGAGAAATCAGCTCCTGTGCAAGGCCCTCACATACTGTGCTGTCACCAGCCCGTCACAGCCAGGTAGCTGCAGGCTGAAATCCAAGATCTAACACACAGTCCAAGCCTTCAAAATCAGCATCTCTACCTCATTTCCAGCATTAGCAAAGGCAGCCAACCCTGCTCGGGATGCTCCTCCTGCCTTGAACTTGCTCAGCTGCACGGAGGGCTTTGGATGAACAGAAGCACAGCACTTGCCACTTTGCCACTTGCTGCCATCTGGGTGCCAATGACTGCACAAAGCAGCTCTGACAAGTAATGGTTGTGCTGGGGGAGCAGCTGCCTCTGGGTCTTGGCTGGATGCAGACCATCTGGCAGCAGACCAGCTCTGGTGCTTGACAGCACCTGCAAGGTGATACACGGAACACGGCTGCAGCACGGCTCTGACCCATCCCTTCCTGCTGTGCAGGCTACAGCCTGCCCACACCTGTATATCACACCTCAGCTTCCCAGGTCCCACAGTGAACAGGCTGAAGTATACCCACCACGCTCTGCCTTCTCCATTTCCTTCAGCAGTCGCTTCAGGAGACGGGATGAGCCCTGAGAGTATTTTTCTTGTTTGGATTCATCCTCTTCTCTTTCCGGACCTTAACAGAATGTATGAAGTTAAATATCATGTGCATGAAGATCTGAAGATCAGTGGCGAGTCAGCCAAGTCAGTGAAGACAGAGTACTCACTGCTGGGATTCCAGTTGGGCTCCAGCACAGGAGGAAACCGATGACCGGGCAAGGCCCACACTGGGGGCACTTCTGCAACCAAAGACCCATGAAAAGTTTTAGTCACACACTACAGCATCAACTGAGTAGCAGAGCATACAAGGGAGGGCCTGCAGACACAAGTGTGATCAGACACAGGTGAGGAGAGCTTCCGGCACATGTGGGGGCCTCCTTTTCCCTGAGTGACCTGTAGGGTCTGGCGGTGGTTGGGGAATGCCACAGCCCAAATACAAAGGTCTGGGCTCCCTCAGCTGCAGAGGGGCAGCGGTAACCTTCCCACTGAAACGTGGCAGCTCTCTGAGAGAAAAAATACTCATGGCTCATCTGTGCAAACCCTTCCGGGCACAAACAGGCTTGGAAGACCTGGAGAGGATCTCCAGTAAAATTGCACCCAGGTAAACCATGAGAGCATGAACGTTTCAACCTCCAAGGAAACAGACACTCACAACTTACCCCTGGGTTGTCCCCCAGGCACAGGCATGAAGTCCGGATCCAAAGGAGCATCTGGAAAGGGAGCACGAAGCTCATCATCTAGAATCAAGAACAGATGAGAGAAGTTCCCACTTATATGCACTATATGGTGTGATCTCCTTCTCCCTCAGTAACTGGATGTGGGGCATGGGAGAATAACTCAGGTCATGATTTCCAAAGTTGCAGGGTGGACAGGATGACCCGTAGGCTGGCACTTGGCAGCGTATGCAGTGCTCTCTCCGGGCCACGTGCCACATCTCTCACAGATTACGTGGAAGAAGATGCAGCCCCCCAGGGCTTTCTTACTGGGAGGCCTCTGATGGACAGCAAGGTCACACTGAGGCACTGGAGGAAAGCACACCTGTCTCTTCCCCTGGGCTGTGGACTGGGGCTCTTGCTTGGAAACTGGGGAGTGCCATGAGCCTGAAGCAGAAATGCTCATGCACGCCCAGCACGCCTCTTCTGAACTCTCCCCGGGCATCTCCCAGGACGAAGGCTGTGCTGCAGCCAGCAATTAGCAGAGCTACAGCCTGGCATGGCTGGAGCCAGCCCTGGGGAGCAGCGCAGCCACGGGCTCTTGCCCGGCTCCTGCAGTGCTGCCCATCACCCCCTACCCAGCAACACCCCCATGGAAGGCAGGCCCCAGGCAAGTGTATTACAGGGCCGTGGGGACACAGCCTGACTTCTTGCTCCCAGCGCTTCTCAGTTTGGGTCCCATCTCTACCCACTCACCTGCTCCCCGTGCTCGCCACGGAGCAGCACAGCTCTCCTGAAAACTCATGGCCACCAATAGGAGGAAGAGGACAAGGCGGGCAGGGTCCATGGCCACCCCCACACTTGCACCACGCTTCCAACACCACCGCTGCAGCCACAGTGAGTGTCGCACTGAGCCTAGACTGCGGCCAGGCCTTGTGAGCTCATGACGCAGCTCAGCACAGTCATAGGATGGGGCATTGTGACCTCACATCTCTGTGATTCCGGGTGGCGGCTCCCCGCAGGCTGCTGCTCTTGTGATGCACTGCACCAGGGCTGTGGGGCTGGTGCTTACATCATAGAAATGCAGAATCATAGAATGGCTTGGCTTGCAAGGGACAGTGAAGAACTCAGAACCCCAGCCCCACTGCCTCAGGCAGAGATGCCACCCACAGAGTCTTGCTGCCCAGAGCTCCATCCAGCCTGGCCTTGAACACCTCCAGGGATGGAGCATCCACAACTTTGCTTGGCAAACTTTTGCAGAGCTTCAACAACCCCAAGAAGGCATTATTTCCAGCCTGGTGCAACACCTCAGGCCACAGAGGTAGTGACGCAATATGCACAGGTTATCTACGCGTGTGAAACGTGCTGCAATTAAGCAAGCCAAGCAGATAAATCCTCTCCAGTGTGGAGGATGATGGCTGAAATACAAACACGGAGAAGCTGACCTTCCCACAGACCCGCCAAGTCAAGTGTCACGTGCTTACATTTTTGTTGATAGATCTGCAGTTTCATCTTTTTTTGATGGCTAAGGAAATCCCCTTTCCTGCACCAAGTGTATTTCCCACGAGTAACGTGCTTCCAAGCCTGATTTTAGTAGCAGATATTGAAGGCTTGCTAGTTGGCACCTCCTATCCCCAAAGGCCCAGTGAACTCACCCACTGCTGGCAACTGGATACTTGGTGGCGAGAGAACCATCACCTATAGGATCCCACCTGGGTTTCCAGAAACTGTTGCACCTTTGGATACATGGCGATAAATACTGTGTCCATACAACACCCTCATTGAATCAGAGCCTGCCACCTTCCCTACAACCAGGCAAAGGGCGCAAAGGAAGCTGAACTGCTGAACCAGGCACCAATGGGGCTTACGTGTTTGCATCAAAAGACAAAATACCAAGCAGAGAGCATGGGAATCAGATGTTGTTTCTGAAGCAGAATTAAGATTAAAAAAATCGATTTCACAGTCTGACATCAACCCTCCTCCACCCCTCCCATTCCCCCCCCAGAGCACCCCTCCCTTCCTTCCCTCTTTGTTTAAAGGAAACAAGGGGCCAGGGAGAGCAGGAAGGATGCAGATAAGGAGTGAGACCTCACGGAAGACATCAGGCAAGGAGGAGAATAGATGTTGTAAATACCAGAAGAGGAGTTGCATCCCCCTGATAAGAACAAGAGGGGTCTGCATGCTAAACAACTATTGAATATGTATCAGAATTCTGAGAAATCATTGACTATGTATGAGATGTACCTATATCTGTGTCACGATTTTACAAGTCCGTGTGCAAGTCTGGTGGAGCTATCCCCCTTGCACCCAGCGCTGGAATAAACATACGTGCTTTATAACCCATCTATGTGTTATACAGTTTGATTCCGCAAGTCACTTACACCCCATATTTTCCCTAACAGCCACACTGGGTTATCTGGATTTGTTACATTTATCCATAGTTGCTGGCAGATGTTTCTCTCTCTCTCTCTGTCTTTAATCCCCACACAGCCCATCTTCCCAACTGTGGGTTTCGGTTAGGAGGTATGCACCCATAGGGTCCATGCCCTGCTTGTAGATATTTATCCTGCCCAGCCCCAGGTGCCCAATCTGAGGCAATAGTTTCACATCCCTAATAGGCACAGTAATATGAGCCTGGGTGGTTACAGTATCCCCTCCCTGGGTTTGAGCTTAGGCAAAAATAGTAACCCTTTTGGTTTAGACTGGGCTGTATAGGTACCAGGTCACACAGGGATGTAAGGAAGCTTGGTGTGGGTGGCGTTGTGCTGCTATACAAAATGTGATCACTGTGAGAATCCCCAAGTACCAATGGATACCCCTAAGGCCCATCTTTCCCCACAGTTCACTCCTCTGCCTCACTCGTCAACTGGGTTGCAACCAGCTACGAGGGGTTTTTTTAGTTCTTCTCAGCAGCAGTAGTGTTCTTCAGGGGAAGCCTTTACCTGGAATACCCATTGGGCTTGTTGCAGTGTGAGTTTCAAGTCGTCACCCCCGGGAGCTACCTCCCACTTATCGTCACCGATGGGTCCTTTAACACGGCTGGCATGAGTCCATCCTCTCTCTGCGGTTCGAATAGCTGTTTCTGCAGTAAATAAAACAACATAGGGACCTTCCCCTTGTGGTGTTAGTGTAGCTTCTTTCCAAGTTTTTATTAGGACCCCATCCCCTGCCTGTATCCTATGGATTGCTATCTCCAATGGGGACTGCTGTGCAATCAGATCCTTCTTGTAGTTCCTTGCACCCATTCATTAATTGTATAAGATTTTAATTGATCATCTTGTAAATGGGGGTGACCAAGAGGTATTTCAAGATTATAGGGCATAATCTTCCCTCTTTGTTTAACAAAGACTTTGAATAAAATCATCATATCAATACTACAATTGCTGGCCTGGGATTATTATCGCCTCTTTGGGGTTCCTGGACAGGAGAGGTGCACCCAATTGATTTCAGTGGTCCTGCCTGGGTGGTGAGGTGACTTCTTGGGATGGCTGATAGGAAACTGTTACATAAAGGATGGGCTCTATGAAAGCTAAGGCACAGGTGTTGACTCCTGCAGTCCCGGTAATTTCGTGCACAGACAGAGGCAAGGGAATTTAATTCTTGCCTTGGGGGGTCTCTTGAGTCTCAGGTGAGTCTTGGGACTCAGGTGAGTCTGGGAGCGTGCTGTTGCTGTATGGTACCCTGTGCACTTGATGAAGTGCCAGCAGCACACCCCTAATAATCCGAGAATCAGAGCGAGGTACTCCAGAGGGAATGGGCCCTAAATCCAAGAATCGTGTGAGCTGAGTAGTTCGCAGCATCATTCTGGAGATAAGGGGAATAGGAGCTGCCAAGTACAAGGGAAAAGCATCCCCAGAATTGTGCCTGAAGATAAGCCCCTTGGGGAGAAGCTTCAGAATTGGAAAAATAATCCCAAAACTGGGGATAACGAAAAAGATGTTTAAATACTGTATACAAAAAGCCTAGAGAGCCACTATAGGGAAAATCATTATTTTGACCAAAATAGGGGTCTGACAAAGATTGGGTTTGTCAGACTTTGAATTTATATGTAAACAGTAATACTCCTTTCTCTGAAAAAGAATTGGCTTATGACATTGAATGGGTGCAAGAAGTAACAGTTCCTCACAAGGAGTCAAAGTTCAAAAGAAAAAAAAAGCAGAAAGATCATAAATGGGATCCCTTAGATACATTCCCTCTCCCCCCCCTCAACCCCCACAATTTCTAGATCAATGCAAGCAGCAGCAACCCCTCCAGAGAAGGGGACTGGCTGAGCTGCTGATCCCATGCAGGGCCCTAGAGGGAGGATGCACTCTCAATTACTGAGGGAACTGGAACAGCGTAAACAGGACCTGGAGAGTTCACCTTTCCCTAATACTAATCTTACAAATACTTCACATTATCCTCTTAGGGAAGTCTCCTTAGGTCAAAGGAAAATAGGGAATGCTAAGCTGCCATTTTTACTAGCAGAGAAGTCAGGAGATTCAAGGAGGAAATTGATTCCTTAACTGGGGATCCCGTAAGAATAGCAGAGCAATTAAATCAATTACTAGGACCTAATTTCTAATCATGGACAGAAATGATGCTTATCATGTGTAGAGAGTGTTTTTTTACAGTTAGTTAGCTGAGAAGGGTCGTAAACAAGGTGCAGTTAATCTAACAGTCATGCCACCTGCAAGGGCAGTGAGAATAACAAGATGCTCTGGGATGGTGAGAAACTAGCCATGGTTCTGGGAACTCAGCAAGGGAGTAGCTTTCAGTTGATAACAACAAGCTGTTAAGATACTCGGGGATGGTATGTAATTGGGAACCAATGATGAGCTCCACTTTTGCAATATGTATGAGCTAATGATCCGTATTATAAAGGTTCACGCAGCCAAGGAATAAATGAGATTCGCTGATCATATGTCAATGACAGGTGTGGTCATCTGCTTTTCTCCCGCCGTTCTGCAACAAACACCTATACACAAATTTAAGAACACAACGGAGTAACTGTTACTGTTTATTAACAACCAGTTTTAATAATACGATAAAAGTACGTCCTGAGAAAGGGGAACAAACATGCTTCTTCAAGGTTTTTTAGCTGTTCTGGATCTCAGCCGTCGCTTGGTGATCAGATGATCACTTTCCTTCTTTTGTTCCTCAGATTCCTGAAGAAAACATTTCAAAAGTTACTCATCTTTTCACACAAGACTGACAAGCTCTTCTTGACCCACGCAAACATATTTCTTCCCCTAAATGGATTTCAGAATGGCATTTGCTTATTATATTTTATTCAGAAAACTATGGGATACCGAGATCATTTTAATGCAGCTTAATCACAAGGAACAAATATGGAGAATGTACAAAATCCTGTTTATCTTAAAAAAGCACACACATCTGAGGAAAGCCTGAAGGCAGCTTTTATTTTGAAATACTTGTTTTCAAAAGAGTATTATAATACTTGTTTTGTGAAACATGAAGCGTTCAGAAAACATTTTTAGCCTCAATCCCTGTAGCTATGACTTGCCCAGAATTTCAGTTCTCGGTTCAGTTCCATGTTCTCAGAACTACAGTGAGAAAAGAAATTCTCATCTTCTTCATCCTCTAACAAAAAAAATATAACATTTTGGTTTCTGCCCCTATCTGTCACGGTTTGAACTAAAAATCCACCTGCGTCCGTGACAGGGGCCGTGGGCCCCGGAGGGGCCCTGGGCCGAAAGGAAAAAGTTAATTAGGAAAAGAAAACAGCAGCAACGATCTAAGGAGGCACACTTATTTACTAAATACTATATCGAAATACCGGATAACACAATATAATACAATATAATTGAAAATTGAAAATTGGGCTAACGAATCAAGCAAAATAGGAGAGAGAATGAGTCCCGTAACCGAGAGGCCTACTGTGAAATTTAGGCGAGACGGTGAAGGCTCCCACACACTCCCCTGAACGCCAGAACTCGAAAGACGTCAGTCTGTTCTGCGACAGAGTTAATATAGAGTCCAGGTCCCGTGACCCATCGTGTTGTTCCCTGGGAGATGTAGTCTTCTTCTGTAAGTTGCAGATTCAGTAAAATTATTCATGCTTTAAATGATGTTATGATGTGGAATACTGATAGCAAAAATTACAAAATTATTAAACCATGACATTCCACCCCTTATTCTACATCATTACATTATGTTTATACATACATACACACTCATATGTATAATTGTGAATAATCAGCAACCTTATTTTTCTCAACAATTTATATTTATTCCTTACAAATCCCTAAGTTGAGAACAAAACTCTATAACCTAACCTACTATTTATTAATTTTGAGAAAATGGCAAAACTGCCAGAAAAAGGAAAACATGTCAGCGGTAGAGGGGAAAGGCAGCGCTAGTAGGGCGTCCCCCACATCAAGGTGCACTCATCCTTTCCCAGCCACCACAGCAGATTCCCTTTTGACTTATACTTCTTTCCATGTGTGCTCTACACATGCATGGCCAGTGCAGGATATAGAGTCCAGATGGAAAACTTGCTTACAGAATGCCTAATTAAGGTATATAGAGAAAAAGCGTTTCCTTAACATTAATCCACTCTATCTTAAGTCCTATACATAATTGAACTATTCTGTATCTAATTGAAATATTTTTCTGAGACTCTACCTATATATTTACAGGAAAATCATTGGCTGCACTCCCCCAACATCAAATTCCCTTGTGGTACACATTGAACATTCCCATTTTTGTCCATCACCCACCACGTGCACCCAGGTCCCTGGGCAAAGACAGTACCCCGGAGAGGTTTGCCCTTTCCAGACGCTGGAAGGACCCAAACCGTCTTTCCCAACACGCTCTTTATGTGTACTACAGGAACCTTATCTCCCTCCACGGTACGTAGGGAGCTGGATTGGTTAGGACCATTGCGATTACTAGATCCTCGAGTGTTGACCAACCAGGTGGCTTCTGCTAAATGGTTCTCCCAGTTTTTGTACGTTCCACCACCCATTGCTTTCAACATAGTTTTCAACAACCCATTGAATCGTTCAATCTTACCAGAAGCTGGTGCATGATAGGGAATATGGTAAATCCACTCAATGCCATGATTTTTGGCCCAAGTGGTTACAAGAGAATTTTTGAAATGAGTCCCATTATCTGATTCAATTCTTTCTGGAGTGCCATGCCGCCACAGGATTTGCTTTTCCAACCCTAATATGGTGCTTCGGGCGGTAGCATGGGGTACTGCGTATGTTTCAAGCCACCCAGTGGTTGCTTCCACCATGGTGAGTACATAACGCTTACCATTGCGAGATCGTGGCAAGGTGATATAATCAACCTGCCATGCCTCTCCATATTTATACTTTTGCCATCGCCCTTCCCCCCAAAAAGGTTTCATCCTCTTGGCTTGTTTAATTATGGCGCATGTTTCACAGTCATGAATAACTTGAGCAATAGCGTCCATAGTTAAGTCCACCCCTCGGTCTCTGGCCCACTTGTATGTCGCATCCCTTCCTTGATGACCTGAAGTCTCATGGGCCCACCGAGCTAGGAATAATTCACCCTTGTTCTGCCAATCCAAGTCTATTTGAGCCACCTCAATTTTGGCAGCTCGATCAACCTGATGGTTATTTTTATGTTCTTCAGGAGCCTTACTTTTAGGCACATGAGCATCTACATGGCGCACCTTTACAACAGTGTTCCTTATTCGGGCAGCAATGTCTTTCCACAGTTCAGCAGCCCAAACAGGTTTACCCTTTCGTTGCCAATTATCATCTTCCCACTGTTGCAACCACCCCCATAAGGCATTTGCCACCATCCATGAATCAGTATAAAGATGAAGCATTGGCCACCTCTCCCGTTCAGCTACATCTAAAGCCAGCTGAACAGCCTTTACCTCTGCAAATTGACTTGATTCTCCTTTACCTTCAGTGGCCTCTGCAACTTGTCGTGTGGGGCTCCATACAGCAGCTTTCCATCTGCGATGCTTCCCTACAATACGACATGATCCGTCTGTGAATAGGGCAAATTTCTTTTCGTTTTCTGGTAGCTCATTGTATGGTGGTGCCTCTTTAGCACGTGATACCTCTTCTGTAGGTGGTTTTTCAATTTTTTTACTCTCAGGCCAGTCCATGATCACTTCTAGAATTCCAGGACGGCTGAGTTTTCCCATTCGAGCTCGTTGAGTAATTAATGAAATCCACTTACTCCAAGTGGCATCAGTAGCATGATGGGTGGAGGGAACCTGTCCTTTAAACATCCAGTTTATTACTGGCAAGCGAGGTGCTAGAAGAAGCTGAACCTCTGTCCCAACTACTTCAGAAGCAGCCCGAACCCCCTCATACACGGCTAAGATCTCCTTCTCAGTCGGAGTGTAGCGCTCCTCAGACCCTTTATATGCTCGACTCCAGAATCCCAGGGGTCGGCCTCGGGTCTCTCCTGAGGCTCTTTGCCACAAACTCCAAGTGGGACCTTTCTCTCCAGCAGCAGTGTAGAGGATGTTCTTCACATCCTGTCCCGTCCGTACTGGCCCCAAGGCCACGGCACGGGCTATCTCTTGTTTTACCTGCTCAAAAGCCTGCTGCTGCTCAGGACCCCATGAGAAATTATTCTTCTTCCGTGTTACCTGATAGAGGGGGCTCACTATGTGGCTGTAGTTTGGGACATGCATTCTCCAAAAGCCCACTACTCCCAGAAAAGATTGGGTCTCTGTTTTGTTGGTGGGCGGAGACATAGCAGTGATTTTGTCAGTCACATCTGCTGGGATGTGACGACGTCCATCTTGCCATTTTATACCTAAGAACTGAATTTCCTGGGCAGGCCCCTTCACCTTGCTGCTCTTAATGGCAAAACCAGCTTTCAAAAGAATTTGGATTATCTGTTTTCCTTTCTGGAAAACCTCTGCTGCTGTATGGCCCCACACTACAATATCATCAATATACTGCAAGTGCTCAGGAGCATTACCCTGTTCCAAAACAGCTTGGATCAATCCATGGCAAATTGTTGGGCTGTGCTTCCACCCCTGAGGTAAACGGTTCCAGGTATACTGAATACCTCTCCAGGTAAAAGCAAACTGTGGCCTACATTTTGCAGCCAATGGGATGGAAAAGAAGGCATTAGCAATGTCAATGGTGGCATACCACCTAGCTTCTTTTGACTCCAATTCATACTGGAGTTCTAGCATGTCTGGTACAGCAGCACTTAATGGAGGTGTGACTTCATTCAGGCCACGGTAATCTACCGTCAGCCTCCATTCCCCACTGGTTTTACGCACTGGCCATATGGGGCTGTTAAAAGGCGAGTGAGTTTTGCTAATCACTCCCTGATTTTCTAATTGGCGAATTAGCTTGTGAATGGGGAGCAATGAGTCCCTATTGGTGCGGTACTGCCGTCTGTGAACCACTTTGGTGGCAATTGGTACCACTTGGTCTTTTACCTGGAGCAACCCCACAGCAGAAGGATCATCTGACAGACCAGGTAAAGTTGACAGCTGCTTAACACCGTTTGTGTTAACAGCAGCTATCCCAAAGGCCCATCGATACCCCTTGGGATCCTTAAAATGTCCCATCCTAAGGTAATCGATTCCCAGTATACATGGAGCCTCTGGACCAGTCACAATAGGGTGTTTTTGCCAGTTTTTACCAGTGAGGCTTATTTCGGCCTCCAACATAGTCAATTCTTGAGAACCCCCAGTCACTCCATGGATATATATTGGTTGTGTCCCTTGGTGACTTGAGAGCATTAGGGTGCACTGTGCACCAGTGTCCACCAAGGCTCTATATTTCTGTGGTTGAGATGTGCCAGGCCACTTAATCCACACAGTCCAGTGTACTCTGTTGTCCCTTTCCCCCCCCTGGCTGGGGGCAGGGCCCCTCTATTGTTTACCTCGGTGGCTTGCAGCAACTGGAACTTTCCCCCTTTTGGAAGAGTTCGCCTTGGTGGTTGTTTTGTACTGTAATTCTTTCACTCGTGCCTGAAGTGCAGAAGTGGATGAATTATACCACCTCTTTATATCCTCCCCATGATTACGCAAGAAATACAACAAAGCAAAACGTATGGTCTTATCGTTGTCATTTGCTTGAATATGAGGACCTCTCTTTTTTATGGTTGAGATTTTCGATGATACGGGTCGAGAGGAACTCATGTTGTTTAGCTTTTTCAATAGGCGATCGTGGGAATCCTGGTCCCCATCATCTGGTACCACCATGGATCCATCTACATCAGGCATGTTAGTCAACATGTCAATAATATCATTTTGTGTTCCCTCCATTCTGTTTAACCTTTCAGCTATTTTGACAATGGCTGAAGTATAACGATTAACTTCTGTAGTGCTTATAAATAATTCAAGCTCCTGAAGTTTAGCAATTAGTTCATTAACAAGGGGTTTCCTTTCCCCTTGGCCATATACTAATGCAAGTGCACTGGCATGCTTTTCTGGAGCAGCCCTTGTAAAGTCACGCCACATTTGTCGTGGTACACGGACTATCTCAGGATCATGTAATTGGTTCGGGTCATTGCGGTTGAAGTGGGAGCTGCATAGCATTTCCACCAGAGCATTTTCTCTCAAAGTTTGGATGCCTTTCTCTATATCAGTCCATTTCCTTTTCTCAGGCTCCAAGTCCCGTTTAAAGGGGAATCTATCTCTTACCACTATCAACATCCGCTTCCAGAGGGTGTAGGACTGATCTTGGCATGTGCCAATACCTCTGTCCACACGTGCATCTCTGGAAATGCTACCCAGTTGGCGAGCTTCATTGCCATCAAGCCACACACTGCTGGCACCATTGTCCCAGCATCGAAGTAACCAAGTGACCATATGTTCTTTTGGTTGACGTGTGTAATCCTTTCTTAGATCCCGAATTTCACTCAGTTTTAAAGATCTATCAATAATGGTCGTAATACTTTGCTCACCTTTTGCTCTATCAAGAGTCCCAGGTGTTGATGGTGGTAACTGTGTTGATGAGGCTGCCCCATCTATAAGTTTGGACTCGAGAAATTCTCGTAAAGAAAATCTAACTTTTGGCTCCTCTTCATCTGACTCTGACTCTTGTATCATTTCCTCTAGGTAACCCTCCTTCTTTTTCCTCTCTCCTAACTTCCTCTGCTCCTCATACTTCTTCTGCTCCTCTATCATCTTCTTATACCCCTCTAACATCCTCTGCTCCTCCAACTTCTTCTGGTCTTCTGACTCCCCCTGCTCTCCTGAGTCCCCCTTCTCTCCTGAGTCCCCCTGCTCTCCTGAGTCCTGCTCTCCTAACTCCCTCCGCTCTTCTAACTCCTTCTGCATTTTCTCTAACTGAGTTGAAAATTGTTTTACTTTTCGCCCTCTTACAGGGGCAACCAACATTGTATCTGGTGCCCCTGGTAGTTGGTCAAGGTGTGGTACATACGGTTCAGACTTGGGGATGTTCCCCTTGGACTGGAGGGTGCATAGCTTGGATCGGAGGAGATCGCGCTCGAACTCCAGGGTGTCGAACTCAGCCCTGAGGGCGTTGTACTTGGACTGAATTGTGTCGAACCCGGACTCGAGCGCGTCGTGTTTGAACTGGAGAGTGTTGCGCTCAGATTGGACGGCATCGTACATGGTCTGGAGGTTGTTACGATCGATCTTGATAGCATCGAACTGAACCTTGAGGTCGCTGTACATGGACTGGAGGACATCTCGCTCAGATCGGAGGGTGTTACATTCGGACTGAAGGATGTTGTGCTCAGACTGGAGGGTGTTGTAATCAGTCTGGAGGGTGTCACGCTCCGACGGGAGAATGTCGCGCTCAGACTGGGGGCAGCTATTCTCAGTCTGGAGGGCGTTGTGCTCGGACTGGAGAGTGCCGTGCTCGGACTGGAGAGCATTGTGCTCGGACCGGAGAGTGTTGTGCTCGGACTGGAGAGCATTGTGCTCGGACCGGAGAGCGTTGTGCTCGGACTGGAGAGCATTGTGCTCGAACTGGAGAGCGTTGTGCTTGGACCGGAGAGCGTTGTGCTCGGACTGGAGAGCGTTGTGCTCGGACTGGAGAGTGTCGTGCTTGGACCGGAGAGCGTTGTGCTCGGACTGGAGAGTGTCGTGCTCGGACCGGAGAGCGTTGTGCTCAGACTGGAGAGCATTGTGCTCGGACTGGAGAGCGTCGTGCTCGGACCGGAGAGCGTTGTGCTCGGACTGGAGGGTGCCGTGCCCGGACTGGAGAGCGTTGTGCTCGGACTGAAGAGTGTTGAGTTTGGATTGCAGGGATTCTTTCTCATACCAATATGTGTCTCGTTGATGTAGGAGGTCTTCTCTCTCAGCTCTGAGACTCTCTTTCTCATACCAGAATGAGTCTCGTTGTTGTAGGAGGTTATTTCTCTCATCAAGGAGACTCTCATTCTCAGCCCTGAGACTCCCTCTCTCAGCATCAAAAACTTCCCTCTCAGAAATGGTATTAAATAAGGCCCGATAAGCATTAGCTAGGCCCCAAGTCATTTGTGCCTCCTGAGATCTGCCTGAGCCACAACATTCCTGTCTCAAATATGCGGTCAAACTCTTGGGATTCTTTAAGTGTTCAGGAGTAAAGCTCCATGACACTAAAGATGTCTGTCTTCTAAAAGTCTCTCCAAAGTCTCTCCACACTCCCTGCCACTCAGTATTCTCTAATTCTAGGGAAGACTTCCTCCTGAGGTTATAAATCCAGATACTGAGTGAGATCACTACAATAACCAACAGTAAATTCAGGGAGATTAATAAGATTGACAGTGTGGTACACTAGGACAACTGGTAAGTCGAAGACTGCTTAAAGGATGTAAAGAAAAAAGGAAGAGCACGCTCAAAAACCACCATTTCCGTACTATTAGTTGCATTAGTTGCATTAGTTGCATTAGTTGCTCCCTCTGGAGCTGCATGCAGATACCAAGTAAGCGTTGATAACCATGCTTTCAAATCATTATACATGTTTACAATTCCATAGGAAAAAGTGGCTAGCTTAAACATGCTCCAATATGTTTGGAGCATCACAAAAGAGGAACTAATGAAATGCAGTCCCTGGTAGAACAAACTTACTAGAGGGAACATTTTTTTTTCTTTTTTTTTTTTTTCTTTTTTCTTCAATAGAGAGAAAAAAACTAAAAGAAAACAAAGCTCAGCAGTGTTTATAAAATATACCGGAGTATTGGCAGTCCGCCTGGACTTTCAAGGTCAAGCTCGCAGGTGCAGAATCGCAAACCTAAGATAGCTCCTTAACAAAGAAAAACAACTTGTAGCTCTGATAAAAGCTAAAAGAGCAACAGAAGAAAACACAGAAAAACAGCAACTCAATATGCCCGCATTCTCCACCAAAATCTGTCACGGTTTGAACTAAAAATCCACCTGCGTCCGTGACAGGGGCCGTGGGCCCCGGAGGGGCCCTGGGCCGAAAGGAAAAAGTTAATTAGGAAAAGAAAACAGCGGCAACGATCTAAGGAGGCACACTTATTTACTAAATACTATATCGAAATACCGGATAACACAATATAATACAATATAATTGAAAATTGAAAATTGGGCTAACGAATCAAGCAAAATAGGAGAGAGAATGAGTCCCGTAACCGAGAGGCCTACTGTGAAATTTAGGCGAGACGGTGAAGGCTCCCACACACTCCCCTGAACGCCAGAACTCGAAAGACGTCAGTCTGTTCTGCGACAGAGTTAATATAGAGTCCAGGTCCCGTGACCCATCGTGTTGTTCCCTGGGAGATGTAGTCTTCTTCTGTAAGTTGCAGATTCAGTGAAATTATTCATGCTTTAAATGATGTTATGATGTGGAATACTGATAGCAAAAATTACAAAATTATTAAACCATGACACTATCATTCGTCAAATCATCAAAAAATTCAGGGGGATATTACAGTATGGGCAAATGATCACTATGCTGAACAGAAAAAGGACTCTAATATAATTAAAAGATGCAGTTCCAACAGAGCAAGAATGTTCTTAGCACAATAGCTGCCGACAGAGTCATGAAACTGGCACATCAGATCCTTTGCAAGTTGGCTTAGACAGGAGATCATAGTTTAAGCATACCTAAAAAGCTGTCTAAGTTGTGCTCTAGAAAAGCGTGTAGTAGAATAATCCCACTCCGACACACTGAAATTATCTATGATTCCAAATTAGAAGACATCTCCGTGATTGCTACATCACCTACTTAGTAAACTGTAAGCCAGCCAAACACAGAGATCTTTGAGGACAAAATAAAACAGAACAGCAGGAAGACCAACAAGAATGACTTGGTAGAATAAAGAAATACCTCAGTACTTTCAACCTCCTCCTGCAAATAGATGAAACCTCCAGTCTGTTTGGACTCCTTAGTAGTTTATTTTAAGCCAAGACTACAGTATAATCGCTTACCGAAGAAGAAGGTATATCTAGAGGGCCAGAAACGACAGTGGAATACAGCTTCCTTTTGCATCGTTTTGGCTTGGTCTCTCCTTCTTCGAGACTTTCAGGTTCGTTTGATTTAGGAGAACTTACTGCTGACATCAGCTTCTTGGCTAGAAGAAATTTGTTTTGATACATAAACCAATCAACTTACTGGTTTTGTGAGTCTTTAAATCAATGAATGCAAAAAAAGCTTCGTAACAAACTTGATTTATAAATGACACGTAAAATTTAAGTGAAAATACTCAGAAATTGTATTTGTTCATCGAGGTTCTTTATTGCTTCTATAGCTGAAACTGTTTATAGGTTCAGGTACGGCAGCTTAAAGCACGCATTAAAATGGAGTATGAAAGACAATCATGGCTCAGAAGTCGCTGGAAGTCAGAAACTTCAGCAGGAGTTAAACAACAGGCCTAACTTTCGTGCTGACAGAAGCACAAGACAGAACCAACTTTCTCTGTATACTTGTAGGTTTTCACAAATGTAATAATGAATCTCTGAAGAGACGAATAAATGCATTTACTTCATAAATCAAAGGACAACTTAACATGGCAGACAAGTTCTCTAAGAACACATACATTAATAGCCTACAGCAGAAACAAGCCATTCTACAATGTCTAGAAAACATGGAATAAAACTTATTCTACACCAACCTTCAGAGTGTATAATAGAAGGAGAGCTTTGAATAAAATCTCCAACTTTTTGCAGTGTTTCATCCTTCTTTTTAGTCAGTCTTGAAGCATGTACTCGCTTTCTCAGGAAGTAGTCTTTTCCGGATTTCTGTTCAACAGAGATGTGAACATGTGAAACAAGAGCATTGTTTAAACTTCATTTTAGTTCAACGTTATTTTAAGTTGACATTTTGAGCTTTACTACTGACATCTCTGTTCATTATGCTGATGATACCACAACGGCAAGTAATGTAGACAATTTTATACCCTTTAGGGAGTTGTCAAAATCTCAGCTATTTCAAGGCATACGTTTCTTAAAGTTTCTTAATAAGGCAGTAGTTTCTTTAAAAGTAGCTCCCAAGCTGTGGAGTTGTTTCTAACATAAGCTGTTCTAATTACATAAAATAAACAAACATACAAAACAGAAGACAACAGATGGGAAAAATCTACTACTCATACTCTGACCATGCCAAGGATACTGCTATCACATGTGAACATCTGTTTTTAATAACTGCCATGCATATTAATGATATGAACCTTAGTTTAATACAAGGGCTTCACTTACAAAAGCACACGATAATACACTAAAGCTTCTCTTCCCAACTATTCAGTGTGCAATATCCTTCCCTCCAAATCATTACACAGTACAGCCATTACACGCTCTGGGGACAGACTGACTTACCCTTTGGTTAGCTTATGGAATTTAATAGGAAGAGCTCATAAGCACGTAAGATTCCCATTCAGGTATACACATAAGGATAAGACACTGCTTCTTTCGTGTGACTACACAATTACAGGAAGTCCCAAGCTAGCTTCAAAACTAGAACAAAAACCAACCACTTTCTCGTCACTTGCAGAGGGTGAATTAAAAGCCATGACAGATTTTGTATTTTTCGTGTTCTCACTTTTCACAAAATCCTGGGAAAATAAGACAAGTTTCAGCCATGATTCTTTTGGAAAGAACAACTGATGTCACAAAAGTGAACACTTTAAACACTTTTGCTAATAGTAGGGAAGTATCTGCTAGTGGTAACTATTCCACTGTAAATCAAATAATAAATAAGCATTCAATTATAAAAACAGGACATTAAGATATCAGTATTAGACATCTCCTAATGTCTAAAAAGCTGATTTATGTCTACAGGTTTCAAAGAAAATACACAATGGAGTTAAGAGAAATTCCCTTCTCTTAAACCATTATTACTGAGCTTGGCTATTAGTTTTGTTCATTAAAGCAGTTCATTGATTAAATTCTTCAACTACTTTACTGAGGTAGAAATAGCATTTTTTTAATGCTTAAATGAGAATGGTAAAAAGGCATCAGATATTTTGTTTTCTGTTGGGTCTAGGTCATACCTCATCCATGTCATCACTTCTTTTCTTTTTTGCCTTAGGCATTTTCACTCCTAAAGGTATCATGCTGCCGTGCTGCTTTATCTCCATCTGATCAGGTTGCAAAGGTGTCAGTGGGATTTCCAGCTCCGGTTTTGGGAACCGACTAGTTTTGCCATTTTCTGCGGACACTCCGGAAGAGTCGAGGACAGTTTCCAAATGCTCCTGATAGCACAGAAGAATTTTAAGTGCAAGTGTTAAGGTAGCCATGAGATTAAAAAGCTATAAAGCATCTGGAAAAGGATATGTAAGCATTCGATTTTCCTGCTGTAAGAACACTTGTAACAGAAGGAGTCTATTTCAGTTACAGCAGAGTTTTACCCTTCTTTCTTGTTACATTTAAAATTATTTCCAATCTATGATCACAAAAAAAGTTCTCCATGTTAAACTGAGCCTGATACTTTACAAGTCATTTTTTTTCAAGGGCACAGACAACTACACTTTTTTTTAATAGAGAATGGTGGTAGAACTGACACGATTTTCTTCATCTCAACTCTGCTGTGTCAGAACTGGGCAGGAAAAGGAGCATTTGATTCAAGTGTTCAATTAACTTCCAGCTTAATCTTAGGGAATTTGCCCTTTCTCTTCTACACTAGAGATGTTATTTACATAAGTAAGGTCCAGCTGGCAAGGTGCAAGCCCAGTACAAGTCATTAAAGAACTCCATTGCTATCTTTTCCCTGGAGAGAATACAGACATTCAAGCAATGACACCGTACTTAAGCTGAAGGCTATCATGTACCTGCTCATGGTCAAATGGCAGCAAATGCACAGCTAAGTGACAGGGAAATGTCAGTATGCATTTCCCCAGCAGCACTTACTGTCCACAATCCACCCAATCCTGTTTTTCTCAACAGGAACAACAAAGTCAGAACTGAGATCACCTGGACTCCTCCTTCTCTATGGCAGGAATTCAGCTAGCATATCAAAAATGAGTTCAGATGCTGGTTGAACACATGGAAGACAGGCTGCTGGGGACATCAGAAAATGGTAGATGGCTGCTTCTACTGCTGCTAGTAACTAGCAAACTCCAGTGTCCCAAACACAGACTAGCAGCTTTTACTACTTACACTGTTCCAACCCCCTGAGGGGAGTCTTCTTCCTCTCAAAAAGTTACCAAAGATTGTAGAAAGACAAAAAGTAGTCAGAGCCACTTTATCAGGCTCTGCTAAGAATCTGAATGGAGTATCACCACCCACTGTATTTCCAAGAATTAAGTTGGTTAATAAATACTTTGTTTTTAAAATATATGTAACTGCTATTTTATGAAAGTTAGCAATTAAAAACTTATATAGGAATGATTAACATCATCTGCTAACAAAACAATATCCAGAAATCCTGCAGAGGAAGAAAATAAGTTCAATTTGCTGTGCCCGTTTCAGTGGCTCCATGAATTTTTTCCAAGTAACTTATCTAATCATGAGCCACTTCATAAGCATTAACATGAGGAGAGTTTTCAACAGCACCTGACAAAAATGCATCACACAATTGTTTCAACAGCTTTTATTCCTATCAAAGGCTATAAAAACAGGTGATCTGATCACCTTGAAAGGGATAAATAAATTAAAACTTGGGAATTGTTTAGAGAACATGAGATCTTTTCCTACTCATTCCTTATCAAAAGCAATACAATCACAACATTTTCAGATCTGAAGTTTCATACTAACCTCAGATTCATTTAATGAAGTGAGGCTCCTAGTACATGGACGTGACAAATAATTGTCTTCAGCTTTGCATCTTAATGGAATACTTTCTCCAGTTTTAGTTTTGCTTTGTTGTTTCCTAGGCTGTAAATATTTAAAAGGAGTAAAGATTAGGCTATGCATTAGACCTCCAAAATATCTCGAGTTTTCTAAAGTTACAGTGTAAAACCTCAAGCACAGACGCCACATGAACACGTAAGCTGAAACACAGCACAAGTGTGGGAAGGTAGTAACATCTATTCATTGTGTGATCTTCAGATACACCCTACTGGGTCTCACTAACAGTCTCAGGCAGTATTCTGCCTCCAAAAGAGAGAAAGCGAGACATTATTTAGGGACAAAATCTGTAACGCTGGTCGTTTTGTCATCCATTCCCCCCATACTCTGCACGCTCACAGCTGCTATGTTAGAACACCAAAGGCTAAACCTCTGCCTAATCTTCAGCATCCACATACGAATACATGGAAAACTGCATGGAAAAGTTCCATAATGTACACAGAGAGATGGTGTTCTAGTAAATAAAATATTTTTGAGAAGATGAGAGCTCATGTTTGAGTGGAAGACAAAAAGAACCAACAAGTACTCATCACTGAATATGTAGTTAAAGGACTATATGCTAAGAAAAATGATTCTAGCTCCAGTATCTCCTAGGAAAACAGAAGAACAAAAAGGGGTTAACAAGATGTTAAGTACTGACTTTCTATAAATATAATCATACCTTTTCATTTACAGAGTCATTCCTTCTACTCTGTCTTTCTTCAAGTAAAGGTATTTCTGGCAAACACTGAAGGCTACTGTGGTTAATGCGTTGTTTTAATTCCTTTATAAAGTCATCTTTGTCAGCCAGTTCTTTTCTTAACTCTTCTATCACAGTTGCATTATCCTAATAAACAGTAAAAACTGCTGAGTTGTGGGATTGGCAAAAGGAATTAACACACACAAGCAGTATTGCAATTACTTAGTAGCATCAGTTTTAGAATTGCAGGCTAGAACACTTAACTATTCAAGAACAGTAACATTTCACGGATTTGTACGGTCACTGTTACAAGTGCAGTAGTCACAGAATTGCCTGGGAAGTTGTAATACAATATATTTTGATTCTTCTATTTTACTTATGTGCTTCAGCCTTCATCTCCCTTAAGATATAATAACCCGAGCTTTTATTTGTTCCCAAATCCTCGGTACTGTGAGAAAGTCGGCAGTTGTAGGGGAAGTTTTGCTATGAGAACATCTTTCTTCTCAGAGAAAGTGAATCCAAACATTCTCAAAAGAGCACAACTCATTTAGTCTTCTGTTTAGCTTCTGAAATTCTATGCTACGGCTTAGATTGGCTATCCTGATTAAAAGCTGGATGTTGAAATAAGAAATGCAACTTCCAGAGATCATCCCCCATTTGCTTTTTGATGCTTCCCTTAATCTCTCTCCACGTCCCCTTCTGTCTTTTCATGCCATTGTAGATACTACCTCAGAGAAAGCAAAGAAAGTAAGAAACCTGAGACAGAACTACTGTCTGAGTATTGAGCCTAGCTTGGGATCCGGAAATGCTGTGAAGTATCAGAAAAAGCTACAGATGTCCAGTATGACTGTAGGATCATAAGCATCAAACCGACATCTGCTTATCTGAACAACTGAAAAAATTGAAATTTTAGTAATTAACAGAAATTCTGTTTCTGAAGAACAAAAATAAAAGCTGGTGCTTTTTTTGGTTAGTTGCACATGATGTCAATACGACAGTGTTCAAGAACAGAACCACACCCAGAATACAAAGAGCAGGTACAGGAGTTTTACAGAATTTATGGGTAGCTAATCAGGTAGGAGGAAAGGAGAGCTGACCTTGCTTGAATCCTTTAAGGCAGATTGTCTCAGTTCTGCTATTTCTGTCTCTTTTTGTATGGCATTAGAAGCCAAAGTTTTGAGCTGTTCTTCCAAAGCTTCTACTAACTGATCTCTCTCCTCACGCCACTTTTGAATATTATGGTCCTTTTCCTCCAGCTCCTGTATTTCATGTTGAAAGAAAAGCATACACAGTAGAAACAAGCAGAATCTTTAAGACAGCCTAGAATTAATAAGTTTTTCATATAGCATAAATAAGGACTCAAGCTGATAAAAAGAGTTTATGGTAAGACATTTCAATTAACATATCGTGATGTCACTCAACAAGATCAGGTTATATGCATGTATTACATATGTATTTACTATGCAGATTATTGTATTTAAAGCAATCTGCCAGTGCTATGTAGTGACTAATTATTTGAATATCTTTCATGGTCTACCACTAATTTCAGTTGGCCACTTTCATTTTACTCCAATTTTTTTTTTTTTTTTTTACCTTTTCCTGTTGTTTGGAAAACCTGCATCATTCATTTAATAAAAATTAAGAGCAAGAAAAATACCTGTTTAAGTTGTTGGATATTATAGTCTTTATAATCCAGCTCATCCTTAAACTGGTTATTAATCCTTTCAAGTTCATCCATCCTGTTCCTGAGGGATTCCTCCACAGAACGCATCGTGGACACCTGTAATGTAAGCACAGCTCACGGTTCATTAAAAGACTTCTGTAATCCAACCTGGCCAAATACTTCTTTGTTAAATAAAGAGGAATTCACAAACAAGTGCTGAGTAGGAAAACGACAGCAAGTGCAAGGTTACCAAGGAAGACATGAATTCATTTTTAAGCTTCAATTTTCCACCCCAAGCACACCCAATAAACTTTCAGACTAAGATCCTGCAAAATGGGTTTTAAGATATCTTCTTGTTTAATAATTAAATTTTAACTATTAACATCACTGAAGCTGAAATTGAAGAAAAAAAATATACATGCTTATACTAAAGAGCCTCTGGAAATTAGTCTATTTCTCTTCAAGTAAATAGCATTCTTCTTCCCAGTTATCAGCGTTTTTTCACAAGACTTAGGTTTTAGGCTTTGGAGTTACCACGGATACCAATGGCAAGTCACCAGTAACGTAGAGATAATAACAAGTCCCCTCCAGAGGCAGATTAGCTATTCTCTTCACAAACCTTATTCCAGACTACCAACCAACTTTACTTTCCTCTCTTCATTATCTATGTGAAACCATGTTTTAACTTCTGCTCCCCTCTAGAGCTTCAGTGGCAACTTTACCTAAGATATGCTGCTAGCCACACTAGTGTGAAATTTCCAGCTTCATAGTTAAAGTTTGAGAAGTTTTAAAAGCAGAAAGCCAAGCATAATCTTACAGAAAAAAATATCTCAGTTGACTACAAACCTCGCTTTGTAGTTGCTGAATTTGTTTCTCGGCATCAGAATGTTTGTCTTTTAGATCTGCATACTCTTCTTCTTTCCTCTGCAAATCTTTTTTCAAATTCAGTACAAGGGCAGAACTCTCAGAAAGAATATTTTCTAGCCTTATGTTAAAAATAAAGAGACAAAGAACATTATTGTTACACATCTCATGGAAACAGCAATTACAGCTTAATCCATGCCCTGCCTGTTGGTTTCTATTTGTAAATAGACTCTTAAATCTATCTAGACCAGTGACAAGATTTAAACAATTACTTTTGAATTTCAGCTTGCTTCTCATAATCAGATGCTGAAGCAATAAATTATTCAGATGCTATTCTGAGGGATGTACAACAAAACCACCAGAAATCCCCATATTATTCTTTATTTCCTTGCACACTCCTGTTTTCCCTTGGAACTCAAGTAGCATACCAAAGCATCCTAAAGTAGTAGTTTGGCCATTGATAAGCATGCAAATGCATTAAGTCGAAGGGATGTTCCCATTAACTATTTTTAACTCTAGTTCATTCTCAGGGGCTCTAAGTTAACTCAGTGGTTACTTACGATTCTATACGTTGCACTTTCTCCATTTCACTCTTTTCCTTTTCCCGAAGAGAATGTTTCATCTGCTCCAAGCTGTTTTTCAGCTGCATAACTTCTTGAATCAGATTTGGTTCTTTGCTACTTAACTCTTCAACCTTTTTGTCTGCAATTTTTAAATTAGAGCTTTGGTCATATGATTATAACAAAACCACTACTATTTGGAGTACGGAGGAGTCCACATCCCTCCCTCAGTCTCTGGTAAGATGCATATACGTGATGCCATTCAGTGGTCACATTAGGATTCAATATTTATGCCAAATAAAGGCAGCAGGGACAAATCATCCAAGAACAGCATCTCATCCAAAGAAGGCCTTGACTTTCTCCCTTGCACATATTTTGCAAGAGGAATACAAGAAAGGAAGGGAGTACAGCTAAGTTTTAGATTTTCCCTTCTACATTGTATATGCCTTCCGTAATTCTAGGAACACTGATGCTCAGCTGTGCCCAGAAGTGAAGTTAAATGCATCAGAGCTTATCCAAACCATTTTGCTCAAATATTGCCCATGAGCGAGCAATTAGCAGGTCGTCAACAATTTTGATAGTTGCTTCAGGAAAAACAAAACAAACAAACAAAAAAAAGCACTTGAGCAGCTGATGCTACTCAGAAGATCAGCAACAGCAGTTGAAACAATCCTAAAGAAACCGCTTTAAAACTATTACCAAATTTGCAAGTGCATCAACAGATGAGGAAAAAGCAGCAAAAAGGAAAAAAATAGTGCAAAAAAATTTTATTCTTAAGCATTCAAAAATGAACAGCATAGGACCTTCTGAAAAAGGGATATTTACATAACAGTTACTTCTATTTACAGTTTAACACAGTGGCTTTTCTCCTTATACCATAAGGTACGCGCTTCACAGCCTTTTGCTTCCTATCCGGAATAGGAAGCAATTTATTGTTTTGGAAGACACCCTGTTCAAGGATGGAAGAAACTGTACCTTTCTTTGAAGGCGGCTCTTCCACAGTAGGCTTATCTTCATCAGTACTGCGCTTTCTTCCCACTTCCAACTCAGTTTTCTCTTGTTTCAGTGCTTTAACTGAAAGCACTGAAAATTGGCTGCTTTCAGTTCCTTTATTAGTGTTCTCTTCTGCCGGTTCTGCTTTAATGGTAGTTAAATGGTAGGTAGTCTTTTCCTGTATTGATATAAGATCAGTTACATTGAAGCTTAACAAAAGGAGCACTTAAGTCTCAGTAATCTTCTGTAGGCAAATATTTACACAAAACCATACAGCTAAAATATTTACCCGGTGACTCTATAGACATCAGTTACAAATCTCAATAGCAGACAGAACAAGTACGCCTTCAGATAATGACAAGTGCAATACTCGGTAGAGTATACAAGGGAAAGCAAGAGCCTAGCAGGTTACAAAGTAAAAGACTTGCACACAATCAAGAGTTTACCAGTTTATCAAAGAATTTCCTGTTTCCAAGAAGTCAACAAAATTACAAACATGGTCAAAGAGCAAATGGTCAGCTCTCATACAAGTTCATCACATTACACTTCTGCTAAGCTGCTAAAATCACTTTCATCGTGACAGATATAATCCAACCTTAAAGCTTAGTCAGCTCTGTCACGCATATTTTAGATTGTGTCCTTGACCACAAGTGAAGCTACCTTACTTACAAGATGACGATTGTTAAGCCATGCTGGCACTGCCAAGGACTGATTATTCATCTTTAGTAACTTATGAAAAGAAAAGCCTCAGAAGTGTTCAGGCCACACAATCTCACAGATAGAGTTGGAGCCTTGTTCTTGGAAGAAGTAATAGGTGAGGACATGACTACTCATCACAGTCAGCTTTAACACCATGGAAATACTAAGTTGCAGTGATGCAGACAGTCAAAGACTAAGAAGGGTCAAGTTGCTAAGCTTACAAGGTTAGAGATCTGAGTGACAGAATTAACTATAAATGTTTTCAGAGCTACTTCAGGCTACCAAACATCAAAAAATGAACAAAAACCACCAGAAGTGGTATGCACACATACTTAATCAAGCTAGTCTTCACATATTCAGTAGCTCACAGTACATTAGTCAGGATAAAGTTTTATGGACTGCATAGAACGTGGAGATATCCTGACCATTCATACTCGTACTCCCAACTCTACTCAACATACTTTTACTGTTGCTTTTCCTCTGATGTAGGAGTGTGAGGCAGGAGTTAGTGGAACACGCTGATATTTTTGTTGTTTGTGTTAACAACAACTACCTTCAGATAAATTTGAATTGTTTACAATTTCAAGCGAGTACCAGCTACATACAGAAAATCAGTTTTCCAAAAATGTGTTGATTACAAGCATAGAATTAGTGTTTTTCTTTTTTTGTATAAGGATACGGAGATGTGTAAAACTCACATAATCTTTTACTTTTTCTTCTAAATGAGATTTTAAGTCTTGTAGCTCTGTAATAATGTCATCTTTCTGCACCTTGATTGAGATTGGAAATAAAAAATAAAAAAAAATCAGTCATCAGTTTCTAATGGAGTGTTAAGTAGCTGAATTACACAATGCATTAAAGGCAAATTCAGTTAAGCTAAGCTCGGTAAGAAATCTATTAATTGAGCCTACTGGAATAGCATTTTAAGCTACCACAAGTTGGTATTAATTAATTAATTAATTAAAACAATTTTACACAACATCTTGATAAAGTTACCTCAGTTGCTTCTTTAAGTTGCTCAACAGACTCATCCAATTTAATCATCTGCATTTCAAAGTCTGTAACACACAGAAAAGGTTGTATTACATAAGTAGCCAATAGATAGTTTATTAAGTAATCAATTTTTCCAGATATTCTAATGTTTAGGTAGCTTTTGAACAGATTAATTAATTTGCATGTGGTCTTCACTTATTGGGAGCGATTCAAAAGTTTTCTATATTTCTTGGAACGAAAACATTGCATCAACAAGACATAAAGAAGAGTAGAGATTACAATATAAAAGTAAAAATCAAGATATAGACATTTAGCCCCATACTTATGAAAGCGTAAAGCTGCTAGTTGCAGTTTAAAGGAGAGGGGGAAAAAAAGAAAAGAAATAACCAAAAACCGTGGAATTGCTGAACCTGAATATACACAAGGAACAAACTATCACTTATCTACAGGCTATGGTTCCAAAGGTAGAACATCTCCTCTAATTCCTACTCAAACTGGTTATTTCTCTTTTAGATTAATGAACTATTTCTGTCTTCTACCTTTCACATCGCATAACTCACCTTTGTTCTTCTGCATCAGCTCTTCTTCAGTTTTAAGCAGTTTGGTGTTTTTCTCTGTTAGCTCTTCTTTGGTCTCCATCAGTTCAAAGTTAGTTTTCTCCAGCTGCTTTTCAAACCAGCCAATATCTTCCTTCGGGTCCCCCAGGGATACAATGGAACTATGTGCTGCCTCAGCTTGCTCTTTAATATCCATGACATCATAATGCACAGAATCAAGAATGCCCTCAGGATCAACACAGGTGTCAGGCACTATGCTATGTTCTCCACCCTGAAACGTAATTTATAATCAGTTAAAACTGGTGAATAGCTGACTACATAATAGCTGTTATTTCTACACATAGTCTGGATAGCCACTATGAAGACAGCCATACAAGAAGTTTTTAATTTCAGCTTCAAAACCCACCTCACAAATTCACATACAACATGACATTTCATTAGTTCCTCTTTCATGATGCTCCAAAAATATTGGACCATGTTTAAGCTAGCCTATTTTTCCTATGAAGTTATAGGAATGTATAATAGATTGAAAGCATGGTTAGCAACGCTTATTTGGTATTTGCATGCAGCTCCAGAGGGAGCAACTAATGCAACTAATGCAACCAATAGTACGGATATGGTGGTTTTTGAGCATGCTTTTCCTTTTTTCTTTGCATCTTTTAAGCGGTCTTCGAATGACCAGTTGTCCCAGTGGACCACACTGTCAATCGTATTAATCTCCCTGAATTTGCTGTTGGTTATTGTAGTGATCTCACTCGGTATCTGGATTTATAACCTCAGGAGGAAGTCTTCCTTAGAGTCAGAGAATACTGAGTGGCAGGGAGTGTGGAGAAACTTTGGAGAGACTTTTAGAGGACAGACAGCTTTAGTGTCATGGAGCTTTACTCCTGAACACTTAAAGAATCCTGAGAGTTTGACTGCATATTTGAGACAGGAATGTTGTGGCTCAGGCAGATCTAAGGAGGCACAAATGACTTGGGGCCTAGCTAATGCTTATCGGGCCTTATTCAATACCATTCCTGAGAGGGAAGATTTTGAGGTTGAGAGAGAGAGTCTCAGGGCCGAGAATGAGAGTATCCAATCCAAACTCGACACTCTCCAGTCCGAGCATAACGTCCTCCGGTTTGGGTACAACACTCTTCAGTCCAACTACGACAGCCTCCAGACTGAGTTGGGTGCTGTCCAGTTCGAGCGGAACGCTCTCCAAGACCAGCTATGTGCCCTCCGGGGTGAGCTGAATGTATTTAACCAACTACCAGGGTCACATGTAGTCCAATTTGACCAGCCATTGGGGGCACATGTAGTCCAATTTGGCCAGCCACTGGGGGCGCATGTAGTCCAATTTGACTAGCCACCGGGGGCACATGTAGTTCAATCTGACCAGCCACCGGGAGCACATGTAGTCCGATTGGACCAACCATCGGGGACACCAGATACAATGTTGGTTGCCCCTGTAAGAGGGCGAAAGACAAAACAAGTTTCAACTCAGTTAGAGAAAATGCAGAAGGAGTTAGAAGAGCGGAGGGAGTTAGGAGAGCAGGACTCAGGAGAGCAAGGGGACTCAGGAGAGCAGGGGGACTCAGGAGAGCAGGGGGAGTCAGAGGACCAGAAGAAGTTAGAGGAGCAGAGGATGTTAGAGCAGTATAAGAAGATGTTAGAGGAGCAGAAGAAGTTTCAGGAGCAGATGAAGTCGGAGGAGCAGAGGATGTTTGAGGGGAATAAGAAGATGTTAGAGGAGCAGAAGAATTTAGAGGAGCAGAGGAAGTTAGGAGAGAGGAAAAAGAAGGAGGGTTACCTGGAGGAAATAACACAAGGGTCGGGGTCAGAGCCTGAAGAGGAGCCAAAAGCAAGATTTTCTTTACGAGAATTTCTCGAGTCCAAACTTATAGATGGGGCAGCCTCATCAACACCCAAGGCCAACCCCCGGGACTTTGGAGTCGAGCATACAGAGGGTCTGAGGAGTGCTACACTCCAACTGAGAAGGAGATCTTAGCCATGTATGAGGGGGTTTGGGCTGCTTCTGAAGTAGTTGGGACAGAGGTTGCGCTCCTTCTAGCACCTCGCTTGCCTGTGGCCCCCCTGTCACGGACACAGGTAGATTTTTGTTTAAACCGAGACAACTACCCAGAATGCAGCATAAGGAAATTTTTGCCTAGAACTCTGGAGGACTATTTTTAACTCAGAAAGGTCAGAGATAGAAAGTTCACACTGATTTCTGGGTCACCAGCCTCACCGTACATCAGCATTTTTGGTTTTTAAATGATACATAAAGTTCTCAATGGCACTGCTCTAGTCGGTAGTTCTTTCCCTTTCCGTGCAGCTTGCTCTGTGCATGGCTTGTGAACCGCTATTCAGGCCAGACAGCTGCAGCCCCAAAGACCTGCCATAAATGTACAAATTCTACCAGGATAATGTCTTGGTAGTGGAGAAACAGGATGCGCAGTCATATGGCTCTCACACATACGTTGTACAACCAGCTTGGCTCTGGACTGGGCATCACCAATGTCACAGGTGTACACGTCACTGTCACTTTTCTCCAGATTTTTTATGCTCAGCTGCAGGTCTCGTCCTTTCTGTGCCCTCTTGTATTTCCTGGCAGGCCTGAGCTCAGCAATGCCTTTCCTCCATATGACGAAGGATGCGGCTTTCTCGCTCTGACATGTAAAAAGTGCACTTCCACTTTCTTCAATTTTCACATCTGAAAGTTCCTTGATAAAGTAATTAGGTTTTTCTGGAAGGAAAAAAAAAAGGATGAGGGTGTAGGACAAAGGGATTTGTTACCACAACAAGTCCCAAGCATACAGAGGTGTCCTGAATCTCCTTTGCCCTCATTTCAGAATATCACATAGAGATGCAAAGAGTCTAAGAAGACCACAGAGTCCACCCATTTACATAGGTTTGATAATTCCAGTAGATATCTGGAAAGTTCAATACCATTATACATGCGCTGGTAGGATCTCATCTGATCAACTGCATATAGTTTTGATTACACATATTCAATAGAGACTAATTCAGATTGCCATCTTTTCTTGGCTCACTAACACCCAAGATCATAGAACCATAGGATGATCACAGAATCATAGAGTGGCCTGAGTAGAAAAGGACCTCAAAGAGCATCTAGTTTCAAACCCCCTCCAAGGGGTCACCAACCACCAGACCAGGCTGCCCAGATCCACATCACACTGGAGAATCTGTTGTATTAGGCGAAATACGGGGATGTTATCGGGCTGTGACGTGACAGGCCCTTCCCCATATTCTGGAAGAATCTTGCTACGTGTAACACAGTAGGCGTAGACGAAGTGGACGTAGGTCATATAAGGTCGTGTGTGCTTCAATAAATCGCCATTTTACCACGCTACCACCTTGGTGTCACTTGGTAATTGGTCTAACTACTGCTTCAGTTGGAGGCGAGAGATCGCAAAGCCATTAACGATCATAAAGCCTTCAAATGGTGACCGCCGACGTGATTCGTCACGATTAGGCGTGATTAGGGACTTTTGGAGCAAGGTAGTTGTCTGCTAAACGGCAGCAGGATCCCACTGCGGTAGCGAATCCTCTCGTCACGGAGTAGTGGAAGCCCAGGGTCGAAGAGGAGTGGCCATCACTCTTCGACAGGTGGGAGAGCGAGCTCGGAATCCCGGAATCTCGGAATCTCGGGGACCCCCAGGAACCTTCGGGGAAGCGCCAGGGAGCGGCCAGGAAAACTACGTTCGGCCGGGGCGACATGGAAGCTGTTATCAAGGTAATTCTTCACGCTTGCAAACTTCACTGTGGGAAACAGGCTCCTTCCAAAAAGGAGGTAACAGCAGTTCTTTCGCTGCTGGAAAAGGAAGGGCTTTTAACAAACCCGTCTGATTTATACAATCCTGGCAGATGGGATGGAATTACGGCCGCACTATCTCAAAGGTCGCTGGCCACTCGAAAAGTATCAGAATTCAAAGTATGGGGACTTATCTTGGAGGCGCTGAAAGCAGCACGGGAGGAGAAGCTAGCAAACCAACGTGCTAGAGAAATTCTGGGTTTGGAGACGGGGGGAGGCCGGGGGGGGAGTCTTGACTCTCTTACAGATTCAGTGCAAGGCAAGATGGCGCCGGCTCCCCCGAACACACCTGTTCCTTCGCCTGAGACGGACATTCCAGAAGGCAGCCCTGAACAGGAGGACACCCCGCCTCCGCCCCCCTATCCTAACTCCTCGTATCCTTCATTGGACGCCTACAGGGATGAAGGGGGAGGGAAGCCCCTCGAGGAATGCGATGTTGCTACTGTACCTGATAAGAACAAGGACAAGGGAGAGAGAAAGGGGGGAGGCATGGTGGTGCCACCAGAGCTGAAAGGAGGAGGTGTGGTCCCACCAGAGCTGAAAGGGGGAGGTGTGGTGTCACCGGGGAAAAGTGTAAGGATGGGTGATACTTCTTTGCTGTCAGGTCCCGCCTGTTGCTGTGCGTATGCCCAGAAAGGGGGGGATCGTGCCAACCCATGTGATAGTGAAGGTGAATGTGGGTGTGATGATTTCATGTGGCCCGCCCAAGGGGCTGGCCAAGCCGCCCAAGGGGCTGGTCAAGCCGCCCAAGGTGCCGCCCAAGGTGCCACCCAGGGGGGATGTGGTCCTGCGTGGGCCGCCCAAGGTGCCGCCCAAGGGGGATGTGGCCCCACGGCACCCGTACCGTGGAGCCCACCCACTTTCACTGATTGGGCCCAGACAAGGGAGGACCTCCAGACAGCCGACCCGGAAACAACAGCTTTTGCCCTCCCGATAATAGTGAAACAGGATGGTCCGGCTTGGACCCCTCTGGATTCCAAGGCGATTACTCGCCTTGCAGAGTTAGTTAAGAACAAGGGCTTGCGTTCTCCGGTAACTATGTCAGCAATTGAGGCTCTCATGGCCTCGAGTCTCCTGCCGTACGATGTGGTCAGTCTCATGAGAGTGATTCTTGAGCCCGTGCAGTACACGCTGTGGTATGATGAATGGAATAGATTGCTTCAGGCTGTTGTCGCTGAGGCAGCTCGTGATAACAATCATCCGGCTAATGCGCATACAGGTCAGGGCCGTGGAGCTAGGGTTGAAAGAACTACTCTCTTGCGCCTTCAGGGACTAGCAGATGGTATGGTGGGGTCCCCGGAGGGTCAAGCAAGAGGGCTGAGAGCGGGGGAGTTAGCTGCGCTTACAAAGGCAGCCCTTCAGGCGCTGCGGACAGTGGCTAAAGTTGCGGAGCCTGTGCTCCCGTGGTCCGACATCAAACAGGAGCCTTCTGAGTCATTTTCTGATTTTGCAAATCGCTTGATTCGTGCCATTGAAGGGTCTGACCTCCCGAGGGGAGTCCAGCCTTTGGTTGTGATAGACTGTCTCAAGCAAAAGTCGCTCCCGGACGTTCAGCAGATAATTAGGGCAGCTCCTGGAACTTTGAACACCCCAGGGGAGATTATCAAATATGTGCTAGATCATCAGAAAAATACTCCCTCCAATAATGATGGCTTGGCAACTGCCGTGCAGGGAATGGCTGCCGAAGTCAGCTCTGCGATTAAATCTGCAGTGATGGTGGCAGCTCGCACCGGGGATGAGAAGGGAAAAGGTCCGTGTTTCAAGTGTGGGCAGCATGGTCATTTTAAAGCACAATGCCCCAAGAAAGCTGGGCAGAGCAAGCCGCAAGGAAAACGTTGTCAGTTGTGCAATGGGGTTGGACATGTTGCGCGTCACTGTCGAAAATTTGAGGTTTCGCCGCAGGGAAACTGGAACGGGAGGGTGCCAGCGGCCCAGGGCCCCTTCCCGCTTCATTAAAATGGGCCAAGCGTGTTGACCACACGGTGGCGCTGACCATGGATCTAGGTGATAGGCCATTGGTGAGGGTCATGATGACGTTGGACCCTGGAGTGCCTACACTAGGTCCTAGGACGGTGTACCTTACAGCTTTGTTGGACTCTGGTGCAGATGTTACTGTTATTGCAGAGCGCGATTGGCCATTCCAGTGGCCAAAGGTTGCAACATCAAAGGTCCTGATAGGGGTGGGGGGTGAAATGACCACCTCTGTGTCGGATGCGGAGGTGGGAATTTCAATCATCAATCGAGATGGCTCAATAGAAAAAACTGTTTTCATCACCCCCAATATAGCTCCGATCAGGGGATCTCTGCTAGGCAGAGATCTTCTTCTTCTCATTGGGTTACGGCTGACAAATTTATCCTAAGGGCCACTGTCCACCACTTGGCGCTGCAGCATGCGATTCTGCTGCGTTGGAAACAGGATACATCTCCTGTTTGGGTGGATCAGTGGCCCATTCCTGCTAAAAAATTGGCAGCGCTCATACAGCTTGTTTCCAGAGAACTTGCACTAGGCCATATAGAGTCATCGCTTAGCAATTGGAACACGCCCATCTTTGTCATTCAGAAGGCCTCTGGATCGTTTCGGCTGCTCCACGATCTCCGAGCAGTCAATTCACAGATCATCCCCTTTGGTCCTGTCCAGCAAGGGGGACCTTTGTTGTCAGCAGTCCCACAGGGATGGCCTCTGATGGTCATTGATCTAAAGGATTGTTTCTTCTCTATCCCATTGGCTAAACAAGATAGGGAAGCCTTTGCATTCACAGTTCTGGTTGTAAATAATCGAGAGCCAGCTCAGAGGTACCAGTGGAAGGTTCTTCCGCAAGGTATGGTCTGTTCACCTACGATCTGTCAACTTGTGGTCAGCAGAGTCATAGAACCAGTGAGAAAGGCACTGCCAGGATGCCAAATCGCCCATTACATGGATGATTTGCTGCTTGTTGCACCTGATGATGCTCAGTTGAAAACGTTGGAGGGGCAGATCGTCCGCACCCTCATCTCTGCAGGGTTTGTGATCTCTCAGGAAAAGATCCAGAGAGAACCAGGGATTGAATTCCTGGGCTATAAATTTGGATCTTCCACAGTAATCCCGGAGGGGCTGGAGATTAAGCCTCAAATTACAAACTTATGGGATGTGCAGAAGTTGGTGGGGGCACTGCAATGGGTGAGGAATGCCATTGGCATCCCTCCGCGCCTCATGAAACCTTTCTATGATCAACTGAAGGGATCAGTCCCACAAGAGGAGAGGCATTGGAATCCAGAGATGGAGTCAGCCTGGCAGGAGATACTGTCAGCCTGCTCCACCAATGCCCTTGCCAGGTGGGAACCTGATCGCCCGTTGGAGGCTGCGGTCACTAGGTGCCAGCATGGTTCAGCTGCAGTGATTGGGCATGCTTTGAACTCTCGGCCACGCCCACTGTCATGGTTATTTTCTGCTCAGCCGGTGAGAGCATTTACCACATGGCTAGAACAGCTGTCATATTTGCTGCGAAAGGCTCGCCTCACTGCGATCAGAGCTTTCGGGAAGGACTTGGAAGTCATCTATTTACCAGGAGCTTTTCGAAATGTGCAACCTCTGCCAGATGAGGTGTCATTGGCTGTTTATGACTTCAGCGGAAAGTTTTGCTATTCAGACTCACTGCCAATTTTTGAACTGGCAAAACCCCTCCAGATATCATTGCGACACAGGGTCCTGGACACCCCTGTGAACGGTCCTACAGTCTTCACTGATGCTTCGTCATCAACGGGCCAGGGGGTGGCTGTGTGGCAAACAGTTGAGGGTGGCTGGAGTTACAAGATGATAACAGACAAGACAGCAAGTGTTCAGATGCTCGAGGCTAGGGCTATGGCAGTGGCACTACATCTTTGGCCCACGAAGCCTTGCAATGCTGTCACGGATTCTGTGTTCGTGGCAAAAATGCTGCTACGGATGGGAAAGGAAGGGCAACCGAGTACAGCAGCTGCAGCCCTGTTAGAGGATGCTTTAGCTATCAGGGTTGCACCCGTTGCCATCCTTCATGTTCGTAGCCACTCTGAGGTGCCAGGTTTCTTTACAGCAGGAAACGACATGGCTGATCGGATAGCAGGGAACCAGGTGTGCACTTTGCAGGAAGCTCGTGATCTTCATTCAGCACTTCACATAGGGGCCAAGGCACTGGCTCGAGCCTGTTCTATCCCGATTACAGTCGCTAGGGAGGTAGTGCAAACCTGCCCTCACTGTAATTCTGCGCCAGCTTTAGGAGCGGGGGTTAATCCTCGTGGTCTCGCTCCATTAGACGTCTGGCAAACAGACTTCACAATGGAACCACGGATGGCCCCACGACAGTGGCTGGCTGTGACTATTGACACGTCCTCTACTGTCATTGTAGCCACACAACATGGTCGTGTCAGTTCTACAGCAGCACAACACCATTGGGCCACGGCTATAGCAGTTTTGGGAATGCCGCGCCACATAAAAACAGACAATGGTTCTTGCTTTATTTCGCGTTCGTCCAAAGATTGGTTAGCTCGCTGGAATATCACACACACCACAGGCATTCCGGGAAATTCGCAGGGCCAAGCTATCGTCGAAAGGGCTAACCGCCTCCTCAAGGAAAAGATTCGTGTCCTTGGGGAGGGGGAAGGCTATTCGGGAAAGATCCCAGTATCACAACAAGGGGAAATCTTGGCCCGCGCACTGTATGCACTAAATCACTTTGAGCGAGGAGAAAATTCCAGGACCCCCACCCAGAAACATTGGCGGCCAAGAATCATTGAAGAAGGCCCGCCAGTAAAGATCAAGGTGGATAATGGGTCCTGGGAGTCGGGATGGTCCATACTAGTCTGGGGAAGGGGGTACGCAGCAGTAAAATGCAAAGGCACAGGAGATATACGTTGGGTGCCATCGAGAAAAATTAAGCCAGAGGTTGGTGGCGAAAAAGAAAATGTCAGGGAAATAACAAGAGCTGAGTATCCTCTTCCAGGACCTCTTGATCGGCCGCCCAAGGAATCCTGAATTGGTGGAGCGCAGAAGAAGATCTTTCATCTGGATACCGAAGAAATTCTTGAGACTCAAGAACCCAAAGGACCCAGAGAAACAACCCCTGCTGCCAACGAGAGACACCATTTTGATGCTGCTATGTCTTTTGTCTTTATGTTGGTCGCCGGTGGGGGGTGTTCACTTGATCCAACAACCTGGGAATCTGTGGGTTACTTGGGCGAAACAAACAGGCAGGACGGATTTCTGTCTTAGCCTGCAATCAACCACCTCGCCATTTCAAACATGTTTAATTGGGATTCCTATATGGGGGAACTCCTCTGAGTTTCAGGGATACGTAAGATCATATAATCCCATACAAGATCCATGCAGAGAATTCTGTGCACTAACAGCTGTTAACATCACACGCAGAGATTTAGGGAATGACACTGTAATCCTTGTGAAACAAGGTCCGTGAAACAAGCTAACATGACTTCTACACTGCTGAGTGAGCTACTTGAAGACACTGACAGTATTAGACATGCTATGCTTCAAAACAGAGCAGCAATTGATTTCTTGCTTCTCGCACAGGGTCATGGTTGTAAAGACTTTGATGGGATGTGTTGTTTTAACTTGAGTGATCATAGTAAGTCGTTGCACGAGAAGCAGGAGGTGAAGAGGCTGAAGAAGAGGAGGAAGGTGCTAAGGAAGAATCAGAAGAAGGCAAAGAAGGTGAGGAGGAAGAAGGAGAAGAAACAGCAGCTGAAGATGGAGAGCTGGTTTGGTGGTATTGCACCATGGTTCAAGCAATTGCTTAAGGTAGTGCTGATAGGGCTTCTCATATTCCTCGCATTTATGGCTTGTGTGCCGTGTGTGTTTCAATGCTTGCTAGGCTGCCTGCAACGCATGGCTGAAAGAATGGTTAATACGCAAATAGAGTATCATAAGATGCAAGATAGGCTTTAAGGTGAGATTTAGGTGTTAAGATTTAAAGAGAAGTTTATACATTTTATAAGTCTATAGAGTTTGTAGATTTCACATATATATACAAGGTCACACAGTTATAGGTCTATAAGTTTATAGATTTATATTGTTGCGTATTGTAACGGGTTAAGCCTTTTAAGCATGGGGAGGGGGAAATGTTGTATTAGGCGAAATACGGGGATGTTATCGGGCTGTGACGTGACAGGCCCTTCCCCATATTCTGGAAGAATCTTGCTACGTGTAACACAGTAGGCGTAGACGAAGTGGACATAGGTCATATAAGGTCGTGTGTGCTTCAATAAATCGCCATTTTACCACGCTACCACCTTGGTGTCACTTGGTAATTGGTCTAACTACTGCTTCAGTTGGAGGCGAGAGATCGTAAAGCCATTAACGATCATAAAGCCTTCAAGAATCATTCAGTTTCCAGATTATTTTAAGGAAAAGATTTTAATCCATCATATTTTCTGAAAACTAAGAATTGATCCTGCTCAAGGAAACAGAAGAGAAAAACATCACCCACAGGCTGCAGATATTTACCTCGACTTCTCTACATGCCATCCCCAGTGTGCTTTTCAACTCACCTTGCACAGTGACCCTGGCTTTTGTTATGGAGTCCTCTGTCTCACAGGTGTACTCCCCACTGTCCTTGGCAGTAGAGTCACGGATGATCAGAATGGCCCCAGTTCCCTCCTGCTGCAAGTCGTACTTCTGGCTTTTTCTCATTGCTTTGCCATCCTTGTACCACCTGATGTTCAAATCCGGTTTTGACAGCTCACAGCTCAGGCTGATGTCCTGCCCTGCTGCTGCTGTCTTATCCTCCAGCTGTTTTGAAACCTCAGTAGGTTTTCCTGGAAGAAAACATTGCTTTTTGAGTAACATACAGTTAGGGTAGGATGCCTCTCTCAAAATACATGCATCTACGTGCTGGAGATAAGTTAGAGAGGCACTTGCAACAGACACCATCCTACAGCCAGCAGTAATCTGCAAAGTACAGACAATAGAATTCCAGGCAGCATTTATTCTCTCTTAAATCTACCCAATTGAGGATGATGAACCATGTCTGAAAACTGCCTCTTTCTTCTCTCCACTCATCACACTGGGAGCCTCGGATGATGCTCTCAGATGCACATGTTCTAGATAGGAATTTGTTGTACAGCTAGATGATGTGAAGGCCATCCCTTCAGCTTATACTTAGAGGATATTTGCTCCCACAGTTCCCTCAACAGATCATTCCTGATTTACTGTTAATGGAACAAGCTGTAGTGAGATGCCCATTTCCAACACTACCCCAGTGCTTTGGGTAGTTCTCACATTTGTGTAAAATGGTTCCTCCTTTTACTTATTTTTAAGAGAAATTCTCAGTGCTTCGAGGTTCAAGTAGAAGGTTGCTATTCACTTTAACCATATTATGAGTTAGCTCTCACGACAATCTTATCAGAAGACAGTTGAAGGAATCAGACCCCAGAATCTCTCCCATCTCATTACCTTTCACAGACAGAGAGGCTTTGGAGGTTAGACCACGGGCAGTAAAAAACGACTTCCCCAGCATCAGTAGAAGTCACACTTTTGATAATGAGAGTATATTTCCGACTCACGTTAGAAGCTTTAAATCGCCCACCACTTTCCACTCTGCTTCCAGTCAGTGTCCACTTGAACTCATCAATGCTTTCATGGGACAGAATGCATTCAAAAGTACAATCTTCTCCCTCCTGGATTTCAGTGTTTTTCAGCCGTTTGGTAATGCCACTATTCAGCTCTGGAAGGTAAGAGATAGGTTAGTATGAGGTTTATATGGAGAAAAGGCATTTGTGACTGACATGAGTAGCAGTACTGGTGTTTTAACTCAGGATTTGCAGAACATGGCTGTGTTCCTTACTGATGTATTCTCTAAGACATTCTCCACTCAGAATTACCAGAAAGCTATAACAAAAAAGAGACGTAAATCTCTTGGCTTTGCTCTGGAAGAACTACAATTAGAGCAGCTCAGTCCATGGAGCAGAATGAAGATTCAATGAGCTACAGAGGGAAAAACCTAACAGAGAGGACAACTCTAAGATGCTGCGTGAGAAAAAGGATTTTGCCTATGACAAGAAATTAACTGTTTCTATTAGCTCATTTGTTACCATCCTACCCCTACTGGTGTTCAAACCATTTCTCCATTTTAGGGATGGTTTGAAAGGAAACATTTCCAGGACATTCTTGATGTGTTTGGTGATTTTCATGGCAAAATGAGATACATTTACATCAAAAGCAATGGGAATTTTCCAGACATCACTGTGCTAAATTGCAATAATACACTTCTATTGTAGAAACTATTAAGGCTCATGGGGGAATAGGTGTAAGACATAGTGACCACACTGAATGTGCTTTCAGCACTCCTTTACTTTCCACAGTACTTACCCTGAATGCCGACCTTTGACTTGGCAACATCACTGCCAATATCACAGGTATAGAAACCTGCATCTGACATCTCGAGGTCATGGATAAGGGGACATAGGGTCTTCCCAGACTGTACCAGCTCATACTTGTTGCCAGAAGGGAGCACAACACCGTCCTTTTTCCACACTGGTTTGACCTTCTCTTTATAGAGTCTTCGCATTCCAATTTAATCACACCCCGCTCCTCAACAAAAACATCATCCAAGGACTTCATGAAGACAGCAGGCTTCTCTGCAATTAAAAAGGCAAAACAGAACAACATGATACAGAAGATCAGACATTTCCAGTTGCTTTCAGATTTTTAAAGAGGGATAAATAAATCTTCACCACTACTGACGACACCAAGATAGAACCTAAAGCGGTTTCATGTCTGTTGACTGAATACGCTTTATGGAATTCTGAACTAATCAGTAGGAGAATACAGGGAACAGGAGGGACAGCCTGCATTGCCTTGGGTGGGACTGATATCATAGGAAGTAATTGGGATGCAGCTCTTCTAAAGCTGGAGAGCTGGCATTGCCCTCACATGGAGCAGAGCTCATACAGCAGGCCACAGGATTAAGAGGAACACTTTTGATTTTCCTGTATTATTGACTCCTCTTATCTGTCTTCTATTTCACACATCAGATGTTTATACTGGGGAAAAAACTTCCACCAAATGCAAAAGAAAGGAGAAAGAGGAAATCCTTCAAACTCTGAGCGCATAGAGTAAAAGAGCTTAATTGCTGGGGAGAGCAGATTAGAATCACAGTATCCTTAGAATTGGAAGAGACCCTTAAAGGCCATCTAGCCCAGCTCCCCTGCAATAAAAAGGGACATTCACAGCTAGATCAGGTTGCTCACAGCCTGGTCATTAGTCATCCCAGAGGCAAAACACACACTGAATGATCTCTCCCTGCAGTCATAAATACTTAATTCCATAAATCACTGGAAGAAAGCCCATCATGACTTTGGTGGCTATCTGAGCCCCAGAGAAGTGAGCTTTAGAAGCAGGATTGCTGCACAATAGAATGAACTGGAGCTCCTTAGCATCTCTTACATCCAGGAGGGGTGTGATCAGACCCACCTATCACCTTCAGGTGCGCTTTCTGATACCTTGTCTGACTTCACTGTCACTGTGCCAGCATCCTCCGGCTTAACCTGCTTCATTGTCGGTGTGCAGCAATTGCCAATGTTCTTGATGTCATTGTAAGTGTTGGTGTAAAGGAGGTTGCCATTCAGGAACCATTCCACGTCCTCGTCATCATGGGACAGCTCGCAGGAGAAGACAGCAGAGCTCTCTTCTTCAATTTCTACATCCTGCAGGTGCTTCGTTACTTCTACATTGCAGGCTGTGGGGAAACAAGGTGAACTGTTACCACTGTTACTATAAAGCATACTGGGATGTGGTAGAATGGTTGGACTAGATGATCTTTGTGTAATCTTCTCAGTGAAGACTATACATTTATAAAGTTAGCAGTAGAGAACAGCAGAAATCAACCTCAAGAAGAGAAATCTGAGGTGAAATAGGACATGGAAGAGGTCACCCTCCCCGCTCATACCTTCAGCTGTCAGCGTGGCCTCAGTCTCTGCAATTCCTGCCTTGCACTTGTACACACCAGCATCATCGGGCTTCAGCTTCAGAATCTTGAGCTCTGCTGAATGCTTATCCCTCTTGATCTTGTACTTCTCAGAGGGTTCGATGGGTGTGTGGCCCTTGAACCATTTCACAACCTTTAGAGAAGGCCTGAAGTCACAGGACAGGATGACAGAATGATGTTCCAAAGCTGTCTTGTCCTCCAACTTCCTGGTGATTTGTATATGGTAATCGGCAAAGCAGGGGTGGAAGAGAAGAAAGGATGAGGACAATTGGAAGAAGAGGAAAGTCTCTTGCGTGTATTCCATTCCTAATAATGTCAAGTTCACAATGGTTCTTTGAACGACTCTAAAGATAAAACAAACGATTGTCTATAGGGAATGCCATTGACTACATTTCTATAAAGTAATACTGTATATTATCTACCAAATGCAAGGTCCAGCTCTTGTTCTGTGCTAATTAAATTGCTCCCATTTGTTGAGGCTTTTATTCAAATAAGAGTGAGTTGAAAATATAACAAGTACTTTAGGGTGTGAATGGAGACTCTTACGCTGGGGACAACAGCAGATAAAATCCTGGAAGTTTCTTTCAGGTGAAATCAATGACAAACTGCATCAAATTTAGGTGCTACCAAACTTAACCTTGTCTAGTTCAGAAATACAATTAATTTCACCTGATTTGACTTCTTTGGTATAGCCAAGGACGAAACCTCAGCTCTGTAGATCTGAATAGTAAGCACACCACAACTATTCAAACAGATCTTTTACTGAGATGCAGCTGTCTCATTTAATGTCCAACGACTTTGAACTGGAAATGGAGCAGACCCTCCAGACACACACAAAATATTTCCAAGACCCCAGTGAAGGAAGACTGTACGTTAATTAATTCTTCATCTTCATGATGTAAACCAAGCCAGGATATGTTACCTCTAACAAGGCTGTGAATTTTGATTTGCCAATTGAGAACTGAATGGTGCTTGTCATATCAGTGGTGGTTATCGCTATGGCAAGCTGGTGGATGGTGCCTTCTTGCTGCATAATCAAGTTTCTGCCAGCCTGTAAGACTTCCCCACGTAGATACCACTTGGGAGGTTTCACAGAAGGAATGGATATCTCGCATTCAAACTTGGCTTTTTCAGGCTCAGTCACATAGTCATCACACAGCTCCTTTACTAGACTAATGGATTGCTATTTAAGAAGGATGGAACAAGAGAAAGCAGAGATGTAGAAGGAATGTAAAAAACCCTTACATTATCACCCTACTTACTCACATCAGCATTACTGCACATGAACACTACACCTATCAGCTCAAAATGCCTTTAAAACATCATTAAAAAATAATATAAAGAAAGGAATGTTGTTAAGAAGTCACATGAACACTACACCTATCAGCTCAAAATGCCTTAAAACATCATTAAATAATATTATAATATAAAGATAAAATATAAAGAAAGGAATGTTGTTAAGAAGTCAGACAATAAGATTGACAACCTGAAGAGAGCCCAGATCTTCTGATTCCCAGTCCAACATCCAAATCAAACCATGACCTTCCCATCCCGATATCAAACTCCTCGCATTACAAAATGGAAAAGAGGTTCAATGAAATCAACCTCGTAAGAAAATAATCTGTTCTACTTAGCAAAAGTAAAACCCAAAAGACAAGCTGGATATTTTGTGGGCAGAAAGGTAGGTAGGTAGGAGTTTTTATTTCTGTGAAAGGTCCTGGTGGCGTTCAACTTTTTTGACATTCTTGCAAATGATGTTAGCTGGTCCATGTCACTTGTTCCACCCTAACCTCAGTCCCAAAACAAAAGGGGAACTCCCTTCTGAACCTTCTTCACTTCATTTCAGATGTCCTTTCTGCTTGATCTCCAACCCACCCCCCACTCAGGAGAAAGATCCCCCTCTTACACCCTACCATCTTGCCGCATTCTGATGTTGTCATCAGCCTTCAGCTTGTTGTCATCTTTGTACCACTGGCTCTGAACTTCATCTTGTGAAATCTCACAGAAAAAAGATGCACTCCCATATTCATTCACTTCCACATCTTCCAGTGGTTTAACAATCTTGATATCTCCAGCTGTGAAACAGTAGAGATATATTTGTCAGGGTATTTCCAGAACTGAGTGCAGCATCTTTTCCTTACACATATTTGCATAGAAAATAAGTAGGATTATGTTTTATTCTAAACCATCATCCATTCCTGAGTCATTTCCCTTTTCAACACAGTCAATGCATTATTGCCATTGAAATTAAAGATAGACTTACTAGCTACAATGGAGCTCCCTGCAAACAGTTTTCATGGAAACCAGAACCTCATTTATTCTAAAAACTTTCAAGCAAAATTAAGGGTAGAAAAACAATAGAACTGACTGAATCTTTAAGGTCATTTAGTTCCAGTCCCCCTGCTATAGGCAGGGACACCTCCCTCCACACCAACTCTTCTCCTCAGGGTCAAGGCTTCTCTCAAATCATTCTCCTCTAAGCCTGTGCCTGTGCTTGGGATTGCCCTGACCCAGGTGCAGGGCCTTGTACTTGGCCACACTCAAGTTCATGAGGCTGCCAAGGGCCCACCTCTCCAGCCTGTCCAGGTCCCTCTGGGTAGCATCCCTTCCCTCTAGCACATCAACAGCACCGCTCAGCTTGGTGTCATCTGCAAACTTGCTGAGGCAGCATTTGATTCCACTGTCCATGTTGCCTACAAAAATGTTAAATAACACTGGTCCCAACACCACCCTCCACCTGGACACTGAGCTATTGACTGCAGCTCTCTGAGTGTGACCATCCAGACAGTTCCCTATCTTGCAACTGGTCCATCCATCAAAACCATTATTCTCCAGTTTGGTGACCAGGATGGCATGCAGGACGGGATCAAATGCTCTGCACAGGTCCATGTAGATGATGTCAGTTGCTCTCCCATTATCCACTGATGCTGTTACTCCATCATGAAAGGCCACCAAGTTTGTCAGGCATGGCTTGACCTTGAGGAAGCCATATTGGTTACCACCATCACCTCATCTTTATTTTCCAAACTATGCCAAGGAGAACTAGACAGAACTCTACAGTGTCGTGTCACTACAAACCTGTCTGAATGATTGGCTTCTCTGCATGCTCATCACTAGTCTCTCCTTAGCTTGTGTGCCCACAATGTATGGGGAATGTCAGCCACAAATCTTACCTAGGGGACATCTTTGCTTCAAAATCCTTTGAACATCACACAATCCCTTTTAACTCTCCAGGTCTGCATTTATTTATGTCAGAATCAGACCATATTTCTGTGCTGCTATTTCCCTTTCCTTCTGAAGGGCCTGGATACAACTTGGATTAACCTCAGGAGCAGAGTTCCTGCATAAAACCGCCTGTACTGAAACAGCAACCCAACCTGTTTGCAGACTGAGAGAGAAAATGAGAGTTCACCACCTGTGAATAATGAGACTTCTCTTATTTCCCTCAGAAGTAATGCCCACTTTTTTACTTTGACGGAGCTCCTTCCCATCCTAGAAGGGAAAATATCAAGTCAAATCTACATTAGTCCTTCCATCTCTGCACTGGGCAAAGGCAGCCTTCAGATCTATGCTTAATTCACCCAATTCCCTAGAATTAATGGAACTGTGCTTACTGGAACATATGCTGAAGCTTAAGCACAGTGCAGTGTTTTCAACATGTAGGAATGGCTATAGAACATGCATAAATTCTTGCTGACATATGACTGCTTAAAGCACTGCAGAGGACTGTTAACAAGCCCATTTGGACATCGCCTTGAATAAATGACGTTATCCCCAAGTAAGGGAAGGAACAGCTGAGCACCGGGGAGGTACACAAAGGGCCAGAGCAAATTCTCACACTGTCAGGTGCAAAGAAAACTGAGATTTCACCCTAAAACCCAGTTCACAACAAGGCTACAAAATCCTGGCTGAGAATTTCTGAATGCTCACCAGTTGTTTCCAGCTCGAAGGTCATCTTCTGGCCAGCAGCCTCGCAGATGTATTCTCCAGCATCTTTCTTCTCCAGCTGCTCCACAACCAGATGCCATGTTTTGCCCACAGATTCCATTCTGAAATTTCTGGAGGAGGCAAGCAGTCTTCCATCCTTGAACCATTTTACTCCAGTTGGATCCTGTGCTACTTCACAGCTGAGGGAGGCACTTGCTGCCAGGGCAGCACTCACCTCTTTCTGCACCTGCTCCTGGTTTATAAACACAGGTTTTGGCTCTGAGGGAAGAAAAGAAAAACAGAAGGACTGAAATGAGACCATCTTGCAGGTTTTTATGTACAGGTTGGAACAGGTTTAGGTTACCACTTGTGCCCAAACTAATAGCCTTCACTAGAGAATATCAGCTCTTCTGTTGAAATAAAGTGTCAAATCTAGGCAAGAAAGAACCTAGGAACTGAAGGAACCAAGAGGGTCCTTGAACACCAGTCCCATGGTTGCAAGTCACTATGCAAACATATTGAACCCAAAAGAACATCTGTCCTGCAGGCAACCAAAACCTGAGTTCCTTTTACTTAAACTTGGGTCTTTTACTTAAGACCCAATGTGAAAAATCAAAACACATAAACATGTGATAGTCAAACCACTGGCTGCCTTTTCATGACCCAGAACAGTACTCCTGGCTTCCTGAACAGACTCCTCATGGCCTCTACCATTGCCACAACTGTGACTGTCAAAGGCACAAAGGAAATATGCTCACCAACGCAGTCCTTTGTTCTTTGTGTGTGATTTGCAGATATCTATCTTACTTTGAGCTCTGGGAATAGTCAGCTCTACCAGGTCTCTTACTGTGAGTAGCAGACTCACCTATCCAGATGCAGCCTCCAACATAAAGGCATAGTAAAAAGGCAGTGTACTACTAGGAGAAGTTCCTGCTTCTCCTGCCATGAAAGGCTGCACGTAGAACATGCACTCCAGCCTCACTGCACATACTTATCTTAGTCAAATGTTTCAGTGAACAAGAATTACAGTTTGGGATCTCAGGCACAGGAGAGATTTGAATAATATCTTGAATATTGCTTCCATTGTACATATATCAGTAATTATTATTCTACAGACAGACTGAAACAGGTCTTTGTGCCATACTAAAACCAAATACTTTCTACAAACCCAGGCAATCAAGTCTAGGGAAAAAACCTCAGCACAGACTACTGCAACTGGATCACTGTATAATAGAAACTAGATTTTACTTTACTGTTCTCTGCTGTATTTCAGACAACACCTGTCTTACCTGTGACATGAATCTTGAAGGTGAGTTTCAGGCCAGCAGCCTCGCAGCTGTACTCCCCTGCATCTTTCTTCTCCACCTGGCTCACCACCAGCCGACGCTGTTTGCCCTCTGACTCAGCCTTGAACTTCTTGCTCGAGGTGATCAGTTTCCCCTCCTTGTACCACTTCACCTCCGTCTTCTCCTGGGCCACCTCGCAGCTCAGTGTGGCATTTTCTGTTGGTGCAGCCTTCACCTCCTTCTGCACCTTCTGCTTGTTGATAAAGGCATCCTCTGCTTCTGGAACTGGAAAACATTGGGTAAAATATACATTAGATATGAACAACTTGTGACTGGAAGACATTAAAAGTTGCTTCTATGTTGTATTGGACCATTTCCTGGAGCAACACTGCTTTACAGTGTTTATCACACATTATAATGCATCCTCAGCACAGTCCCTATGGTCATCCCATCCCTCTGGGTAGTCTTTACTATCAGCTTGGACTCCTAATTTTCAGATTTCTTCTAATGAAGACAATGACAGATCTTCATCTGTCTGTCTTTTTGATATTGCTTCACTCTGCACTGGAGATCAGCCAAATACAGCTCAATTATGAAGTGAAGACCTCAAAATCAGGAAATCATAGAAATTTAAGAGCAGAAAACCATCTTTTGACTCTACCCTATGGTAATGATATAGCCCTTAATATGGTGAATAGTTGGCCTACATTAGATTTTGTAGCTCGGTTTTATGCATAAAGCATGGTTTTCTACTCTCAGCAACCCCTGATTCTTCAGAGAACTGGCTGAGGTCATCTCCTCTTAATACCTAACACATATAGAAGAATGTTTAAAGCCCACCTTACCCTTTGTGTCAACAAATGGAGTTAGCATCAGAAAGATAGCAAGTGTAATTAGTTAGGCATACACACTTCAGTTAAGGGGATTCAGTTAATCACTTTGCTAAGTGGGATCGATTGATACATTGAATCTTTTATTGATTACTTTAATGACTGTTTTATCTGATTCTCCTTTTACCAACAACTGCTTGCTGAGAGCATTCATGCTAGTTCCTATTTGAGGCGTGGGAGAACAGATAAACCCTAAATAAATGGGCTTCCATTTCTATTCCATGGTTTGCCCTACAAAAGGCTGTAGAAGTGCAGAATATTTCTGACGCACTTACATCATGGACTTCTCTAGTGCTAGCCAGCTTCTAACAGCAGAGCAATTTTGAATAAGCTTCCTATGCTTGTTTGGGTCCAAGGAAAGATCCCAGGGTCCTGATGCTGATACCAAGACAGAGGCTCCAAGCATGAATGCAGGACTAGCAGGTGTGAGGGGGATTGACATTGCCTTTTATTTGCAGTGGAGACATGGAAGACCACTCATTCAGATCATTCATGCAAGCATCTTCAGGCATACCCAGCTCAGGTGACCGGGAAGGCTCCTGCTCCCCAGCAGTCATGGCAAACCCTTCCATGACCTGTCCCCTATCTCCTTCCTCCCCGCTGTCACTCTGTGAAGCCTTCTGCTGCCATCCCTTTCCCTTCCTTCATGACTTTCTCCTCTGCATGCTGTCTGAATTCTGAGTGGCAGCAGCTGCCCAGGAGGGTAAGTTCAGCTCAAGTTGCTGTGCTGCTGACCGTTGCAGTACGTGCAATCCCAGGATTCACACCACAGCTCTACCACCAGCACTGCAGTCCACTGAAGGCGAGGGAGCAGGGCAGCAAGCCAATGCAAGAATGCAGTTGATACACTCTACATTTGATCTCCCTGCTTGTATTGACTGCAGAAGCATCATTCTCTCCGCCCACCTTCAACAGCCCCTGTTTTGACTGATGATTTTCAGGGAAGGTTCAAATTGGATGTTAAGAAAAACTTCTTCTGAAGAGGAGTGGTGATGTGGTGGCACAGCTTTGCAGGGAGGTGGTGGGGTCACCATCCCTGGGAGTGTTCAATAACCATGGAGATGTGGCACTGAGGGACGTGGGCAGTGTGCATGGTGGGATGGGTTGAGGCTGGATGTGGGGATCTTTGTGGTCTTTTCCAACCGCAATGATTTGATGAAGATCAGAAGGGTTGCTTATTAGCAAGACAACAAACATGGCCTAGACCAACCAGGTGATTCAAAACTTCTCACAAATGCAATGGAGCTTTGGCCCACTTCAAATAAGGATTTCAGCGTGCACCACAAATACTGAGATAATGAGATGGCAGAATCAGCCCTTTTTACTCTAGTTTTCTATAGGTTTCCAAGGTGTGCAGCACTTGTTTCTTTTAAGCAAGAAGGTCTAATCTGCGTCCCACAATGCTCAACACTCAGCACCTAACATTCAACATGTCCTTAAAATGGGATTGTTCTGTGCTGCCAGTGGAACCCTGGGGTAGAGGAACCCTGAAAAGCTTTCTGAGTGCAATGGTAAGAGGACTAATTAAGACTCAGGAAGCCATTGCACTCTGGGAGAAGCTAGTAAGATGAGGATTTCTGTAAAGAAAGAGCCAACCACTCCAAGAGTACTCATAATCCCTCCTGACTTTCACACCACATCATTTTGCAGTGAGGGCTGGACTTGCACGTCATGTTACAGTGGTACACATGAGAAATACAGCAACAGTAGCTAGGCAAGCACTCCCCACGTATGGCAGAGGAGGAGGTATTACATTACCCTGTGCAGCCATGAGCTCATCCGGTCTGAAAGAGAACAGAAAACCTTTGGTTTCTGAGGCAAACAGCTAATAATAGCCCTCAGCTAGCAAAATTCAAGTGTAAAAGCACTACATTTCTGGGTTTTCTCCCTACACCTCTGCAATAAGACGTGGGCTGGCTTTGGCTGCTGAGGATTAACTTGGTTGATTCCAGCTGTTGCCATAGTCTTTCTGTCATCGTTCATATTTCATTTTCTCTGACAGATACCTCCCAAATCTACCCTTTCTGTAATCTCTTTGCTGAAACTGCCAGTTTCCTGAGCCAAAAGCATGAGCTACACAACTCACGGAACAGATCCAAAGGCCCCAGAATCACATCCACGTGGTGTGGGAACAGTAAGAGCTGATGGTTTAGAGTCTACACCACAGGCAGCAGCACAACTGTCTACTACAGGAGCAGAGATACATTGCACACCAGGGACTGAAGGAGCAGAATGCCCCAAGATGGAGAGAGCAAAGACTGCAACCTTTACAAGGGAACAGAACGCAAGATATGCCCTGCAAGGACGCCAGGTCTGTGTGAGCAGAAAGGCAGTAGACTCCCAGTACAGTTGCTCCTCCACATAGCTGATCAAATGCCAAACCTTGACCAGGATTAAGCTCCAATGTGTTCACTGCCATAAGAAAGAAGAGGAGAAAACAGATTCCCTGTCCTGATCAGCTCAGAATACAAGACAAGAACTGTAAAGTTAACAGAGAACAAGTTGACTTATGAGCAAAAACCAGTAGAGTGCAGCTTCAAATAAAACAGAAGACAAACCCTCGTCATCAGCCAGCTCACTAATGGTCACTCAGAATGCAGCTGATGTGCCCATGGCTATCTGGAGTCTAAGTTAAAATTTACCGGATCTTGTGCAAAATATACTGACACCAGAGCAATCTCTACTGCAGCTGGAGTGAGAGATCTGCCTCCGTGCTAAACTCTCAGACTAATGAGAAATGTACAATTAGAAAGGTATCAATGGATTCATGACTGGTCATTACATTTACAGAACATGGAACAAATGGTCGTCAACGTGCGATTCAACAAACCAAAGGCAAGTGCAGTGCGTCTGACTAAAAGTTCTTAGGACACCAACAACCAAACCTCAGTGCAGCCACAGTAGAGATCTGTAACTACTACTGTTGAAATATCAACTGGTAGAGCAGTGTTGCACATTGTACAAATCACAGTTGGACATCTATGGACAGCTCATTATAAAAGTAGTCGTAGGGGAAGAGCTGGATGAAACACTGTTAAAAACAAATGATCATTTTAGCTGCACGTTTGTAAGCATTTCTTTTCATCCTCCCCAAAACAGTTTCATGGCAGAATCAAGAGGACACATTCACACAGACGTTTCCACAGCCAGACTATGGAATAATCAAAGAATATCAACCAAAATGTGTTTCCTACCAGTTACATGAATCTTGAAGGTGAGTTTCTGGCCAGCAGCCTCGCAGCTGTACTCCCCTGCACCTTTCTTCTCCACCTGGCTCACCACCAGCCGACGCTGTTTGCCCTCTGACTCCACCTTGAACTTCTTGCTCGAGGTGATCAGTTTCCCCTCCTTGTACCACTTCACCTCCGTCTTCTCCTGGGCCACCTCGCAGCTCAGAGTGGCATTTTGAGTCAGTACAGCCTTCACCTCTTTTTATACCTTGTCCTTGTTTGTAAACACGTCTTCTTTCTCTGCAGGGACATCACAACAGTCACACCGTTTTGCTGTAGTCTGCTGCAGAGCTAACTCCAGTTCCCCATTTTCACTATACTTGCCCTTCACAGGGAGCATCGTGATGCCTCATTAAGACAGGAAAATACTTTCCCCTCTATTTTGCCTTGGGAAATGATAAGCATATCATTTCATATCATATCATATCACATCATATCACAAAGCTAAACATTTCACAGTCTGATAGCAGATTTGGACATGAGATTTAGAACACCTGCATGCACTGCTGAACCTCCTCCCTTATCTTTTTTTCTTCTGATGTCTCTCTACATTTCCAGTAAATCAGAAGGGAACGGTCCTCTAGAACAGGCTGCCCAAGGAGACTGTGGATGCTCCATCCCTGCAGGCATTCAAGGCCAGGCTGGATGTGGTTCTGGGCAGCCTGGGCTGCTGCTTGGCAACCCTGCACATAGTAAGAAGGGGGTTGGAACTGGATGAGCACTGTGGGCCTTTGCAACCCAGGCCATTTATGAGTCTGATTAGTGGCATTTTCCACCTAATTGTGTCATTCAAATTTTGTAACCAGTTCCCTTCAAACACCTCCCCTTTTCTCACTCCTTGCATGCCTGGTGTGCTCTTGCACTGTAACCCTGCAGACACCAGCTGACTACAAGAGCTGCACAAGTTACCCTCCTTGCCTATGGTTTGTTGCAGTAATTCATTCCTGGATGGAAAAGCACGTGTAGAAAAGTGTAGCTATGACACTAGATGACAAAGAACGTCCTATAGCCAAAATGTTTTGCACCAGAGAGGCTGTCAGTTGATCCTCCAAATGCAAGACACACAAAATGAAGCGTTCCTTTATCTCTGGGATTCCAAGCATTTTCTCACCTCTGACTTTCACTTGGAATGTTGCTTTGTCATCTTTTGTTTCACAGCTGTAGCTCCCTTGGTCTTTCAGGGTCACATTTTTGACCATGAGCTTGCGGTGCGTCCCCTGGGAGATGATGCTTGTCCTCTGGTCCTGCTTCACCTCTGTTTGATCTTTCTTCCATACGACAGCTCCGCTTGCAGCTGACACCTCACACACCAGCTCCAGGTCTTCAGAAGGACTGACTGATATTTCTGGAGTTGTTTTGGGCTTGTTGACAAAATTAATGGCTTCATCTGAAGAAAAAAAGAGAAAGTGGTTTACATCCTGACTCAGGCTTATTCAGCACTGCATGAAGATACAGTTAGAGCTGATTGTAATGTCTCTGCTCATTACATTTGGGTGATCGAGTTTCACCTCTGGAGGTACTCACATACAAACGTGTGCTTGATTCTCCTGTGTAAGGAAAGAGTATGTTCTATGCAGACAGTTCTGATGTGATGAGCACATCAGTATTTCATGCCCTTCATTCCATCCAGACAGAACCTGCCTGAGGAGCAAGCTGATGGCTGTCAGCTACAGGCAGACCTAGCTTAGTACTGCATTTCTTATAGCAACAACTGTTGCTTTCATTCACTGAATATACCAAGGCCAATTGCTATGCCAGGAACATTTATGGCGTCAGTGAACAAATAACTCGTTAAAAATTGTAATAGACAGGAGACATCTATTCTTTTAAAACTAGGTGACCAAAGAAGAACAGTCCCTCTAGAGTCAAGCTGTGAAGAACTAATAGCACCAACCAATATCACATAGACAGATTACTTCCCTGCCCTAAGACCATCTTGTGACCATTTGGTGCTCCTAATTAAGCCCTCTTGATGGCATTTTGTCTGAGCCATGTAACATTTTGTGATAGGAGTTACTGCTAGTGTTCCCTTAACCCTACACCAAAGTAGGAGGTATCCATTCTCAGGGAATCATGCAGGCTTCCTCTGTATTTGATGCTCAGAGACAGCCCCAGAACTTTTTAAATCTTAGCTTAGCTCTCATCCAATAATGTTCATCAAACAGTGCAACTTGTCCTTTGGGGATGCCTTTGTTCTGCATCAACCAGTTCCAACGGAGTCTTCTTGGCTTGTTTTAGATCAGTTTTTCAACAGATAAAGCCAGGGCCTTTGAATTACAAAGTGAAATTGCAGAATGCATGATTCTCAACCAAACAGAACGGGAGGTGGGATGCAGGGTGAATACCTGAGCCAACACCACCTGCAAGCAATCCTTCAATATCTTAGGAATCTCTAGCCATCCCAAATCCAGTGTTGTGCTTGATCTATCATCTCTGCTGAGTTTTTAGCTAGCTGATGGTGAGCATCATGGTGGTGATGGGTGAGCAGTCAGACTAGAGGGTCTTAATCAACCTTAAGGATCCTGTGATCAGAGGAACATGAATGTGCTGTTAAAGGTCACAAGCGCTGCACTGCAGCATGAGCATACACAGCGAAAGGCTTTCCGTAGAGCTTCAGTTCATAAATGAGGACTGGGTTATGGAAAATAGGCTCAAGATAGAAACCAGAAAACAGATCTTAATGCCAGGTTCTGTGAATGCAGCCAGCTGAATTTCACAGATATTGAATATCAATGACAATTTCTTGTGTTATTTTACCCTCCAGCTCCACCCTGAACAGGAACATGTCAGTGACAAGCATTACTCCTCCAGGCTTGACCTGACAGTGCTTTACTTGTACTATGAGCTAATGCCAGGAAGAGCAGGAAAAGAGTTTCATCCACGTGCCTTCTCCTTCCTTAGTAAAACCAGTGTGAAACTGCAGCCACGTCAGGCTGAAGGAGACATCTCAGATGTCCTGCCTGGATGCAGGAGGTCACGTGTCAGAGGATGTCTGGCACGTCAAGTCTCATGGCAGTGCAGTGCATGACAAACTGCAACAACACTTTCCTGTGGGCTCCTTTGGGCACGAGGCCCAGTGGGTGACACACCTCTGGCTGCAGCTCTTCAGAGCCTCCCAGCAGCCACGTGATGCCCATGGGAGAGACACAGCTGACCCGCACAGCAGATGATTTACCAGCTAGCTCTGGTTTACAGCAAGAGAAGATACAAGTGGCGATGCTGAATGGTGAAATACTGCGAGTGTGTGGCATGGGTATAAGATTGGTGAGCCTGAGGATGTTCAAAGTCAGGCTGGACAGGGCTCAGAGCACCTGATGGAGCTGCGGTGCCCCTGTTCATTGCAGGGGGAGTCCAACTAGCTGACCCTTAAGGGTCTCTTCCCTATCTATGAGATACACGAAAGCTGATTCTGCAGTAACCAAGCTACCAACAGCAGTTGTTTGTCTTACAGTTTGCCAGCACAGATTTTAAAATAACAGCATTGATTACTCATTTGATAGTCACATTACAGTGCAAAGCGCATGGAAACGTCCATCAGCTAATTCAATTAATTCTGGGGGCAGACCTGCCAGTATGAAATATTATGCTAACATGACAAAGAGAGAGAAGAAAAGCAAAATTAAGACTAGCTGACAAGCCTTGGCAGGAAGTTCTGCTCTCCATCGATTTAGTCCCATTATTCAATTCTGTTGAGAGCTGTCTCCATGCCTCTCTGGAGTTTGTTCTTTGAGAAGAAGCAATTAAGTAAGCTCTCCAATGCCAAAGTGCATACACTACTCTAGGGCTTTGTTGTTTCTCCATGGACCAACAAGGGTGACAAGCCAGCAGAATATGATGAAGAGCCTCATGCATACTCAGTGTAAAAAAAAAAAAAGGCAATTGTTGCTGGGAAGAAGGTTCATTTGCATTTGTGTCATCTGCAGAGGGTACTGCAGAAATGGAAAGTCTTCCACTGGAGCAAACAAAGGGTTCTCATTTATTGCAATCAAGGCCCAGCGTGTGGATCTCAGAGATCAGACCTACACCCTGCAGCAAAACAGAGACCTGCGTGGGAAAGTTCAGTTTCTCTCTACATCTGTGTAAGAAAAAGTCCACCATGGAATGACAGCTAAGTAAACATCCCTGTGACTCTTCACAGGTCTCTTCCACATTCTGGATCACTGCTACAAAAAGAGCTGTTGACATCATCTCTCGTGGCCACCCTGACAGAAGAGCAGGAAGGCTGGGATGCTCTTTTTCCTATCTTTCCCTTGATTTCCTCTATATCTTAGGGACGAATCACAGCACAGAACACAGAAATCAAATGGCTCTACAAAGCAGATTGGCCAGTTCAAGTCAAAACAGCCACTGAAAACACCCCAGATGCTGTCTGACAACAGCTGGACTGTCGGGGAGTCAGGTGAATGCAGTCTGCTGGCCCTGGGCAGGAAGAGGACAGCCCAGACTGTCACATACCTTTCACTGAAAGCTGATAGAGCATTTTATCCCCCTCACAGATGCACTGACAACTTCCAGCAGCATCCATTGAGATGCTGTGAATTTTCAGGGCGTGTTTCTTCCCCACAATGTGCAGTTCCTATTTTTCACTGGCCTTGAGCTCCTCCCATCCTTCATCCACTCCACAGTAGCACCTCTGTCTGAAAGCTCAGCCTGCAGTTTGGCTTCCTCACGCAGCCGAGCAGATATCTTTTCTACATCTTTGCTCTTATTGGCAAATCTCACTGCAGCACCTGTCAGGAGCAAAGGCCTCATTATTTCAATTTATATCAGGCTAACGTGGTCAATGTTTGCTGCAACATCTCTGAAAAAGTATCACCTTCTGTTCCTGCACTCATTACTGTGTCAGTGCTGAGCAATTCAAGATATTTAATTTGGTATTCTTGTCGGATTTACTAAGTAAAAATCAATCAAATATCTCCTTCTACTGATTAATAATGCTCTAAACATGCTTCTGCAGAGGTTTCCACCCAATGACAAACAGCTCCTCCCATAATGAATCTTTATTTGTTCTATTTTGTCATGCAAAGCTGATTGATAGAGATATTATTGGAATGATTGCTCCCCTACTTCTAAACTATTCCAGTGCAATCAGAAAGGCTGTCTGAACCTGGAGCTGAAAGTACTGCTCTATGGTGATGCAGTGGTAAACATGGTGACTGAATGCACTGGCCAATAGCTGTGAACTGCAGACGTTCATCAGCTGGCATGAAGCAATCTGGTTCAGATACCAAGCAGCTGGGTAGATTGGCTTACCCTACACTCAGTGCTATCATGTTTAGGTCATTACCAGGACTCACGTCAGTCCATGGGATGCAGTTTCAGGTATTTGGTAGTCAGTGAATGCCTGCAGCCCCAGTTCTAATCATCAGATCACAGCAACTATGCCTTGACTGTAAGAGGAAAGGAGAAGGATCAAAGCAAATACCTCTCACTCTCATCTTGGTGCTAACATCAACATTTTTGGCAACAAATTTCCCTTCTGCTCCATCATCATTCTTGGTGACGTTCTTTATGATTAGGCTGTGAGTAGTTTGGGTTCTCTTGATGATCCAGGTCTCGCTTTCCTGTAAGACTTTACCACTGAGGTACCAAGTGCCGCAACACGTTGTTGTAAGGTCAATAGTAAACATGGCATCCCCTCCAGGTACAGCTTCACCAGTTGTTAGGGGGGATTTCACAGCCAGGGCTGGGTCTAAGGAAGAACATGTATGTCTTAATGCTCTTTAGATGCAAGTCTGGTATCTCATTTAGAGATGGAAGATTACATCATAGGTACATTTCTACTTCTCCCTTTGCATGAGTGCTGGAAGAAGCACTTCTGTGCTTAAGATCTGTTACAGAAAGTTCTGCCTCTTGCACATGTGAGATATCAAAAGATAAGGATATTCATGTCTCTGTCACAGAAACATAACTCGTATCACTTTAGTGGTAGCTGGAGGTTGATAGGAGATAGGATAACTAGGAATAAAGGAAAGCCTTTGGTGTGTTAATGAACTACTATCCTTAAAGTCAAAGGAAACATCTTGAGGGAACCAACACAGCTGCTCAGCACACACTGACCCATTTCCATTGGGGTTTTTGTGCTTACCAAGGTGCACGCTCCCTGGGAATTCCAGAGACGGGCTCTGTCCATGCGCATTGACTGCAGACACTCGGAACTGATCATCAGCCTCTTCAGACAGATTGCTCACCGTGAACTCTGGGACGGGGACATGAGACTTGTGGCACCTCACCCAGGTGAAGCCAGTTAGTTTCTTGCGTTCCACAATGTAGCCATCGATTGGAATGGGGCAGTGCATCTTCGGAGGGGACCATGCCAGCGTCACTGAGGTTTCTGTTTTATTTTTCACCACGGGGTCAACTGGGGGCTGGGTGGGAGGTTTTCTGGGAGCTGAACAGAAATAAATTTCAGAAATATTAGCATAAGGTCATGTAGGCTGGAAAAGACCTTCAAGATCAGCAGACTCAACTTTCAGCATGACCTACTGAGTCCCACCATTAACTACTGTGGTACCTGAGGACATACATGGCAAGCTTATTCCTGCAGGTATTTGCACAGTGAATATATTCACCCTCTGGTTGCTTTGGAACATTTTAGAGGTTAAAATCCCATTGGACTTTTTCACTGCGTGCAGCCACTGATACAGGCAGGAGGCTGGGAATTACCTGATGGGCTCTAGTTACAGACTACTGACACAGTCAAGGATTGATTTCATTTAATTTTGGCCATTAGAAAGTTTGGTGTCTGGTTTCAGTCACCCATCTAGACTCCAATTATAATCATATGGAGAACAGCGCATTTAGGAGAACTCATCTCAATAAACCTGAATGAAATCACAGAATCATAGGATCACGGGAGGGCTTGGGTTGGAAGAAACCTTCAAGATCATTAAGTTCTAAACACCTTGCCATGGGCTGGCTGCCCACTAACCAGCTCAGGCTGCCCATCACCCATCCAACCTCGCCTTCAACACCAAGGACAGGCACCCACAGCTTCTCTGGGCAGCCTGAGATGGAAGCAATGAGACACATGTTGAAGATACTCAAACATTCATGACTGTAGAGAGAGCCAAATACTCTATACATATTGCCTGCCTGGTAAATGGTATTAAAATGCCAACAACAGACTCATCCAGCTGATTGAAAATGGTGTGAACATGGCGTACAGGATTCTTCCAGCAGCTAGTTAGATCTGCAAAGAGTAAAAATAGGAAATCTCAATGCGATACAATTTTCCCTCATAACATAAATAGACACATAACTGTTTTGGGGTGCACTATTACCAGCCTGTCAGTTGCTGTTGGTCAGTGCTAGATGCCAAAGGTCCCACTAACATAGCATGAAGCTGAAAGCTAGACGCTGGAATCAGATCTCCTGACCTTACCATCAGAAATTGAGATGTCATATTTTGCTCAGAGGTGCCTGCTTGTAGGAGGGACAGCTTCCGAGCTTTTTCTGCTCCAGGAACCAGCTCGAGCTTCAGAATTTAAACAGCAGTCAGAAATTAAACTGAGCTTTGTCACCTCCATCAAACAGAAGGAGTAGTTGGGTGGTACAGCTTTCCAAATCATTTAGAAACTGTCACAACAATCAGATGCCTACCTTTTCTTTTTGTACTTGTTAATACATAGAGCTTAATAGCATCAGAATGCTGCAAGCACTTCAGATAACACGACAGCTGTAAACCCTTCTTTAAGGATTTCTTTGTTTAACCACTGAGTAACTGTAATTCAGTGGTACTGGTGGGAGAAGGGAAGTCCTAATCTTCCCAGATGGTGAATGGAGTTGATGTTCACATGCAGACTGGTGCTGCAGCAGAGCCAGAAACCACTCATTTGGGAAACACAGCACCAAGAAAATCATGTGAATAGCTTCATAAAATCAGGCAGCTTCACCCAAATTTCATGGCAGGTCCATTATTCTTCCTATTTTCAGGAAGAAATGTTTTCCCTTATTCTTGTAGTTTTCTTTTCTTTTCCTTTCCAGCAAGCAGCTTTGTAGCTTACAAATTGTTTTCTAATCACCTCCTGGTGTGGACAAATCACACAGGTTTGACTCCATGTTTTACATAGTTAGCATTTTATATTTGTTCCAGTATGGAACTGTACAGTCATAGAATGGCCTGGGTTGAAAAGGATCTCAAAGATCACAGAATCACACAGAATCACAGAATCCTTCTGCAAAAGAAAACACAAAAGCTACAGGGACTTGGAACTACTTTGTATATCGAGATCAGAAGGAACTGAGAAGTTATCAAGTACAAAGAACTTACTTTTCCAGATTGCCTTTTCCAGACTGCTGTTCCAGCAGTGACAACAAGCGCAGGCAGCCCGGAGGACATCGCAGACATTGATGATCAGCTGGCATGGATCAGCGAGGATGAGTTTGGGCACAGCACAGCTGGCAAGGGATGCTGGGGTGGCTGCAGCAAGACAAGAGCTCCTCCAGCCTGAAGATATCCATCACCAGAAGAGAAAGGACAGGGTGAAAGTAAGGAAGATGCGCAGACGAGAAGAGCAGAAAGGGAGATGAGGAGGGAACTTGGTGGGGTGGCAATTCTGGGGGAGAAATTGTACTCTGATAATGTTACACTCTGAAATTCAGTGCTGCAATTTGGAGGAAGGAATTATTGGGGTGGGAATCTGGGGGGCCGTTGTAATACCAGAAGTATTTTACAGAGCAGCAGCCATGCATCAAGAGAAGGGCTTCACAGAGCAGCAGCTGTGGAGGGAGAAACAGCATGAGAACCAAGGACACCTCTAGGAAAAGAATGAATGAGTAGCTCGCGGGTTTCAAGGGGGGTCTTTGACCAGGGGTTGTTATTGCGGTAGCTTTCCTCCAATTGGTGTCTGTGGTTTTTAAATGCCCTCGTCTGTCTGCTATAAAAGCATGGCTTTTCGGGCAGTCGATGGACGCAGCCATATTTAACCATACTGCTGTCTGGCTGTTTGTCCTAGCGCGCTGACCTTTTGCCTTCAGGTTTGCCAACTACTGTCTCAGGAATGAGAGTTATTAGGCATTATCCAGGTTATCTTGTGCTTCTACTATGTTAATAGATTGGATGTGAATCCAATGGGGTCTGATGTTACCAATGGTGCTGGAATCTGCGGGAATAATCATTGAATGTATTAGTAATGCTCGGTTATGATGCTATTACCTCTCTTATATCCAACTAATTTGGATTTTTCAAATATGACCACGCATCACTTGAGAGGAAGGCGCACGCTCATAGAACTGAATGGGAGAGTTGATTTCATTTTCCAAGCAGGTGTTCCACTTGGGCTCTGTATCACGCACTGGCCATGCGGATATGGAGTACAACTGGAAGAAATCCCTCAGACCCTGAATGCAGGAGAGAATGTGTGGTGGGTGAGAGAGGAAAGGTGCACTTTGAAGCAGGGGACGCCCTGCTGGCACTGCCTGTCGCATCCACCACCAACACGGTTTGCTGTTTATCCTGCTCCACAGCTGCTGCTCTGTCAAGTCCTTCTCTTGATCCATGGCTGCTGCCATTCTTCTTGGATTACAACAGGGGGCTGGGAGGTTTTTGGCAGAGGGAGGGAAGTCGACTGGGGGTGGGAGTTTGAGGGGGTGGGATCAGAACGGATTGTTAGGGTGGGAAATGGTTGGGAATACTGTCATTTCTTGACTGTTTGCTACGTTCAATGATTACATGTCTTTGCCATATTTCTGCCTGCCTGCGGCCGTTCCTTCAGTTACAAAGCCCACCTCCCCAGGCCCCCGGGCCCACCTTCAGGGCAATGTGAAAGGGCAGCAGAAAGGGCAGTGTCCCAGATCTGCCACCACCATTGGACCCATCCCTCCCCTCCTCAGTCAGTTCTGCGTGGGAATGGAGGGATGAGAAAGGGGGATGGACGGGAATTCTGGGAGAGCTGAGTGGCTCAGCCTGGAGTGGAGGAGGCTCACTGCCATCCCAGACACAGCCATCAGTCCTCAGGTGCAGAGAGGACTGAGCCAGGCTGCACCCTGCAGCACCCAGCAGCAGGATCCCAGTCTGAGGCCTGCCTAGGTCGTGTGGCTGCGCTGCAGGCTGAGCTATGGAGAAAGCCCCACTTGGAGATTTCTTCGCTCCCTGAATGTTCCCCCCTTTCTCCATCTTGCTCTGCTCCATCCCCAGCCGCAGCCCGGCGTCCCCGACATGTTGCTGTGCTTGCAGAGCTGGACTTGGCCCTTGACCTGTACAGGCCCCTGTCCCCACCTGTCGGATATCCAACTTGCCTTCTCACCCCTCTCTCTAGATCCAGTTCATGCCCCATCTATCTCACCTCCATGTCCCACCTACGTCCTCTCTATGTCTTTTGGTCTCCCCCAAACCACCCTCACGGTGCCTTACCTCCTGGCAGGCTCAGGGAAGGAGCACCCAGTGCCCTGAGCCCACAGGCCCAGCCCTGCACAGCACTGCACACAGCACTGTCATGGCGGCGCCCGGTGCTGCCGCACAGCATCCTGGGAGTGGTAGTTCCTGCGGGGCCTGCAGCTCCCAGCAGGCCCTGCAGCTCCCAGCAGGCCCGGGCGAGGGCAGAGGGGAGCAGTGCTGTCAGCCGGGAGCTCGCCCAGAGAGCCCGATGTTCGGAGCACTTCACACCAGGAACTTTGGACTCGGCTGCTTCTGTCCACAACGTCCCTGAGCTGCTCAGGAAGCACAACTGTCTCACCCTCTGAGAGCTGGGCTGTGCAAAGGAGGCTGCAGTTGCAGGCTCAGCTCTGCCCTGTTCCAGCAATGCACTTCCTTACAACTGGAGCACTCTCACGCTTGCTTCTTGCTTCAACGGAGCAATCGCCCACCGCTTTGCACACCTCTGTGCTCGTGCAAATGGCCACCACCCCATCCCTGCACACACACACACACACACACACACACACGGACCACCCCATCCCTGCACACACACACACACACACACACACACACACACATGTACCACCCCATCCCTGCACACACACACACACACACACACACACACATGTACCACCCCATCCCTGCACACACACACACACACACACACACACGTACCACCTCGTCCTTGCACACCCTCCCACATGCGTGCACAAATCTCTGCAGTGCATGGACACACCTGTGCACACCCACGTGTGTGCAGCCCCAGCACTGCCCACAGCTCCGTGCACGCTCATTTGTGCATGAAGAGGAACGTCTCAGTGGAAGCGTGGCTGTTCCTCCCCTCTGACGGGGCTGGTGTGGGACAGAAGAGGAAAGCAGAATGCGGCCATATTTTCCTCGTGGCTCCTACTTCCTGTCTTACCGTGGGAAACAAGATGAGCAACTCTCCCTCTCTGTGATGCTTAGCTCTGTACCTCTGCCATCATCTCTATACTCAGATGCTCCTGCATGTAATGCTGCACACAGTGAACCTGCAGGTCCCAAAGGAATCCTTGGCTGCTCTCCCTCACCTGGAGGTTGCAGGGTGCTGGGCCTCCTGCCTGTACCTCCTTCCAGGTGTCATTTGCCAGACCCTGTATGTCCAGCTGGTTGGAACTGCAGTCAACTAACACAGACAAGATGTATGAAAGTAGTCTTTCCGTTTCCCAGGCATTCATCTTTATAAAAACACGTTTTGCTGTGAAGCACAGCAGGAAGCAACTCAACTGTGCAACAAATACTTGGAGCCTTGTTTCATCCCTCCCTAACCTCATTGAAAGGTTGACTGACACCTGCTTGCCAGCGGTGACTGTGGGTCTTTCCTCAGAGTCCAGAGCACATTAATCTCTTCTGATACTTCGTGTTTCTTTTGTAGTTGCTGTTGCATTCATCAGGAAGGAAATGCACTGCACTTATTCTGCTGCATGTGCAGGCTCACTCTGCAGTGCCCAAGATGCCTTCATGAGGAGGAAAGGCAGCAAAGCCCTCTGCGAGCAGGGCCATGGAATCGTATGTCTACAGCATCATATCTCGGCAGAGCACTCACTGCGCCTGCTCCTCCCTGCTGAAATACATGGCCATCTCCACAAAGCTTGAGTCTCCTGCAAGCAAGCAAGAAACTCCAGTGCCAGTGGCTTTTCTGTCCCCGGCACACAAATGATGGCTGAGAGTATCTCGCTGTCACCCTTCGCTCCCATCTCTTGCCCCTTGCCTTCTCCAAAACCTTCCCTGGAGAACCAGGTTGATCAAGTCCACGCTCATCAGCATCTCCAACAGGTACTGTTCCAGCTCTTGCTGTCTTTTTGGCCTTCTCATCCACCGGCATCCCTCTGTCTGAGTCTCACCAGCTTTGTCACCAGAAGAGATTTCAACACTCGAGAATGAAGAACGCACATCTGGCTCCACGGAATGTAACTCTCCTATCTCCCAGAGATCCACGCCCTGTGTGTGCCATCTCACCTGGTCGTGAGCGTCCCTCACAGCCAGCCAGAAAAGCAAGCAGAGGCTGAGACCAAGGAACCCCTCCCTGATGTGCAGCTCTCTGACAGCTTCTCTTTACACAGAGTGCTGGCCGCAGCCGTGTGCATTATCAAACACACTTGTATGGGCAGTTGGTGTCTAGACGTGAAGGAGACTTGCTAAGTGCTCTGCTGACATGTAGGGACAGAAAGAAAATTTGAATGGGGAGCTGGAGCATGTATATAAAGGATGTACGGACCTACAGTTAAGGATGTGGATTTGCATCTGAGTCCGTGCCTGCAGACGATGCAAGCGCTATGCATTGTCACACAATGGAAATGATCAAACAGCTGCTTTGGGACAGACTGTCTGTAGGGCTCAGGAAGTGTGGCCTTCCAAGGTACTTCAGGTGTCCCAAAGAACAGAGGCAAGCAGTGATGATTCCTTTCTCTCTTGATTCTAATACTTGTAGGTAGGGCACTTGAGAAAGACTTTGGAGGCTTTCCTCAGCCTCTACCTTTCCTTGTACCTTTACAAGAGCAGACTGTCTAAAAACAAGAAGACTGGACACAGATTTTGGGTTTGGTTATTTTTATTAGTTTTTTTAAAAATATTATAATATATATAATATAATATTATTTATTATTTTATTTATTATATTATATATATTATGTATATAATGTATATTATGTATATTATAATATATATTATATAATCATATATTATAATATATATAATATATAAATAATATATAAATTTTTTAAAGTTGTTTTGGTGTTTTTGGTGGTTTTTGTTCTTTTAGTCCAGTCCAATGTAATAAATTTTCAGTCTTACAAGGGATGAATTTTTAAGGCCTTCCTGCTGATGGACCACACTCCACTTGAACGTCAAGTGGAGCATGAGGTAGCCTTCATCCAGAAAGGTGGAATCTTGATGGGATGTTGCTGTCTTATGGAGAGGAATCTCGGCGTCCCCCAGGCTGAGCCAACACACGGACACAGATTTCTGGATGGTGACCATCACTTTCTGCCCCTGCTCCTGCTGCCTGGTCTCTCTTCCTCATCGGTATCCAGCAGGAGATCACGAAGCCCTGGAGGCACGGTGATATCCAGGTCATCATCTGAAACTTCTTCCACCAGATTGGAAGGGACCAGTCCTCTTGTGCCGTCCGTCAGCTCTCCCAGAAACCAGCCATCCTCATCCATGTCTCCACAGATGTAAACGTATTGTCCAGCTGTCAGTGGAAGCTCGTTTTCTGGGTCCTCATTAGGGCCCTCATAAGGATTTTGTAGCTGTGACGAGCTAAGAATCTTTGTTTTGGTGGTGATGGTCTGCGAAAATGTAGATGCAGACTGCCACTGGCCACTCTTTTGACTCCCCCGGCTTTTCCTGGGGATTGGGGCATTCCTGTTTGGGATTTCTGTGTGGCCTCAGCTTTTTCCCCATCTCCTGGAGCTGTGTGCATTTTTCCTCCAGACGCTTGCTGAGCGCTCCAAGCTTGATGTCAGCCTGCTGGAGGTCTCTCAGCAGGTGGTTCTGGGCCCTCAGGGCCTGGCAGTGACTCTCCAGGTTGCTCAGGGCTTGTTGGAGGTAGCTGCACTGCTCCAGCAGCTTGCTGCTTGTGCTGCCTGGGAACCCCGGGTCTTCCTTGGCCGTCTCATTCTCCTTTTCCAGATGCTGTCCCTGCAGCTGCTTGATGTCCTCTGCCTTCTCTGTGGCCTCTTTGGATGTGGAAGAGGCCTCCTTGAGCTGCCGGACTCTTTCCAACAGCTGCTGGGTACGGAGGCAGAGCATACGCATCTTGTCCTTGAGCTGCTCTACCTTCTCCCACATCTGCTGAGAGCTTCTGCTCCTCAGCAGGCAGCACTTCTCTCCAAGGAGGCTGCACTGTCTATGCAGCTCCTTCAGCGTACTCAGCAGGTGGGTGTTCTGCTCCTGCTGCTCTCTGTGCTCAGGTGGGCAGGCCTCTTGTTGCTCTGCAGCCTCCTTTTCCAAATGCTGTCCCTGCAGATGGTTGACCTCCTCTGCCTTCTCTGTGGTGTCTTTGGATGCGGAAGAGGCCTCCTTGAGCTGCCAGACTATTTCCAGCAGCTGCTGGGTACGGAGGCAGAGCGTACGCATCTTGTCCTTGAGCCACTCCACCTCCTCCCACATCTGCTGAGAGCTTCTGCTCTTCTCTTCAAGGAGGCTGCACCGTCTCTGCAGCTCCTTCAGCTTACTCAGCAGATGAGTGTTCTGCTCCTGCTGCTCCCTGCGCTCAGGTGGGCAGGCCTCTTGTTGCTCTGTAGCCTGAACACCCACCTCTGCTACAGCCCGATGGCAGGCCCTGGCCCTGTTGAAGAAGACGCGTGGCTGCCCCTCCACGTGCTCCAGGATGTACTGCAGGAAGCGTCTTCTCTGCTCCTGCAGCTCACACTGGAGGCGCTTGCTCTCCACGGCCTGCTCTGCACGGGACTTCCAGCAGAGCTGCCGCTGGACTTCCTCCTGCATTCTGCGGTCCGCTCTGCTGCTGTCGCACCTCAGCAGTGCCTCCACCAGTTGCCGCTGCAGTTGCCATGCCTGGCGGATGGTGTCGTTGCGCTGCTTCTGCAGCAGCTCCTGCATCTGGTGCAGCTGGGCCTCCTTCTCCTGCAGCAGTTGGCAGATCTCTGCTTGCCACTGCCTCAGGCTCTGCTCCCGCAGACGCTGCAGCTTTGACACCCGCACCCGCTCCCACTTGGAGCGCAGTTTGTCGGCCAGCAGCTGCCGCTCCCGCTCTGCCGCCTCCTGCCGCTCACGTCTCTCAGCAGTGCAGCGGCGCTGCAGCTCCTGGGAGCGGAGCTGCTCGATCTCCAGCTGGGCCTGCAGTGCCTTCAGCTCCTGCCTCTTCTCCTCCCGCTGTGCAGGGCAGGTGGGGGGCTGTGCCGGGCCCCAGCGGGGAGAGGGCCGGCTGCCCGGGAGCCCCAGGTCTTCCTTGGCTGTCTCTGGCACCTAGAACCAGAAAATCATAGAATAACAGAATGGTTTGTGTAGGAAGGGGTCTTCAAGACTCTCCCGTTCCAAGCCCATGCCAAGGGCAGGGACAACTTCCACTAGGTCAGGTTGCCCAAAGGTGTATCCAGCCTGGCCTGGGGCACTGCCAGGCGTGTGGCAAACACAGCCTCTCTGGGCAGCCTGTGCCAGCACCTCTGCCCCCTCATGGTGTCCCGTCTTCTTATATTTCATCCAGATCTCCCCTCTTCTACTTTCAGGGTGTTGTCCTTTTTTGTATCACTACCCTCCCTTACAACCAGTACATCTCCAGCTTTCCCCAGTTCTCCTTCAGGCACTGGAGGGCCGCTCTGTGGTGTCCCCAGAGCCCCCCCTCCCCAGGCTGAACAATCCCCACTCTCTCAGTGTGTCATCTTACCTGGACCTGAGTGTCCTTCATGGCCGGTTGACTGGAGCCCTGCTCTGCACGGTGGCGGCGCAGAGCTCCCATTCCGTCCTGGGAGCAGGACATTGCGTTACGGAGCACGTCTGCCCAGCTCCCCACGATGTAAAAGGTGAAGAGCCTCCTCTCCAGCTCCAGCTGACGCTGGAGGTGGCGGATGCAGGCGGGCTGCTCCCCATCCATCTCCCAGCGCAGCTTGCTGAGGACGTCCTGCAGCTGGGCATGGGCCGCCTCGCTGCTGGGGGGGTTCCTCAGCACCTTGGCCAGCTGCTGCTGCAGCTCCCGAGCCTGGCGCAGGGCTGCATCGCAATCACGCTGCAGCTGCTCCTTTGTCGCGCGCAGCTCGGCCTCCTTCCAGAGCAGCAGCTGCCGGGTCCCCGTCACCCGCTGCTGCTGCACCCACTCCTTCAGCTGCTGCTCTTCCTGGGCCTGCTGCTTCTCCCAGGCACAGCGCAGTTGGTCGGTCAGCAGCTGCCGCTCCCGCTCTGCCGCCTTCTGCAGTTCACATCTCTCGGCAGCCCAGCAGCGCTGCAGCTCCTGGCAGTGGAGCCGCTCGCCCTCCAGCTGGGCCTGCAGCACCTCCAGCTCCCAGCTGTTCTCCTGCTGCACAGCGCAGGCTGGGGGCTGTGCCGGGCCCCGGCGGGGAGAGGGCCGGCTGCACTTGGCTTGTCCCCGTCCCGCAATGCCTCGCAGCACAGCCATGGGAATCTGAATAGACCTTCGGCTTCCAAAAGCTGTAGCCAAAGGCCACCAACAATCACTCTCACTCGTGGGATCTGCAAGGACAGATGCCCCTGACCCCGTAGCGCCCACTGCCTCTCGTCCCTGTCGCAAGGGTGTGCAGACAGTGAATGCCTTCGGGGTGCTGCACCAGCACCTTCTGTGCTGTGTGCTGGCCCAGCTCATAATGGAGGGCGGGGCAGTGACCTTCAGTGCTATTGGACAGTGGGGCCTTCTGGCCCAGCTCATAATGGAGGGTGGGGCAGTGGCCTTGAACGCTATGGGGCAGTGAGACCCTGTGCCCCCTGCACGTCATGGAGGGTGGGGCAGTGGCCTTCTGCGCTGTGGGGCAGTGCGGCCTTCTGGCCCCAGCACAAAATGGAGGCTGGGCAAAGTGGATTGAAGCGGTGTTGGGAGGAACCGCCTCCCACAGTGCTGGGCTATGTGGACTTCTCTGGCACTGGAGAAGAACAGCAGCAAGCCACCCGTCTCATTGTGATTTCCATTTAGATGGCAATAAAGGAAACATCTCACCATACCTACGAGCTAGTTAAGTTAAAAGAACCTGGTTGCCGGTGTACCCTGCTCAAGGAGCTGCTCGAGCAGATGGCCAGGCTGCTGCAAGAAATCAGCAGCCTGAGGAGCTTTTGGGAATCTGTGAAGGAGACAGGTAGGGGGAGGTGTGAGCCTACTTCCACCGCAGACAAACAGCCTCATCCTAAGTCCCCGCGAGTGGGAGGAGCCAATCCAGCTGCTCAGCTGCAGGTCAGAGACCTAGACAGCCCACGAAAGGAAGGGGGCTGGGCCCTCGTATCTGCTCAGAACAGAAGGAAGCGTCTGCCCCCAAGCTCCACACAATACTGCCAACCTGTGCAGCGTCCCCTACAGCGTCCCTGAGTAATAGATTCCAGGTGTGAGAGGTAGGTTGTGTTTTTGCAGCATAAATTGTCAGTATTTCTGTATGTAGCATAGGAAAATTTGCCTTTCACAAAGAAAGCTTCCGAACAGAGTAAACTTGAGACTAGGGCATTCTGACCGCAGTAAAATTGGCATAGGCACCAGGTGAGGTAATTATGTAGGGCAGGGACAAAAAGACAAAAAATGGACACAAAATGTACACAAATCGGACAAAGGATTAGACAAAAAATAGAGAAAATAATTGTATTAAGAAAGTAAAAAAAAAAAGAATTGGACAAAAAAATTGGAATAAGAAACTTAAAAGGACAAAGAATTGGACAAAAATGGGAGAAAGAACTTGAAAGGAAGAGAACTGAACCTGCAGCTTCATCACAGAATCACAGAATTGTAGGGGTTGGAAGGGACCTCTAGAGATCATCGAGTCCAACCCCCCTGCCAAAGCAGGCTCCCTACACCATGTTGCACAGCTCGGCGTCCAGGCGGGTCTTGAATAGCTCCAGAGAAGGAGACTCCACCACCTCCCTGACAGCCTGTTCCAGTGCTCCGTCACCCTCACCGTAAAGAAGTTCTTGCACACATTAGTGCAGAACTACCTATGGTCCCATTTCCTATGCTGAAGTTTCAGCCCGTTACTCCTAGTCCTGTCCCCACGCACTACTGAAAAGAGACCAGACACACCACTATGGCTCCCACACTTCAGGTATTTATAAACCTGGATCAAGTCCCTCTCAGCCTTCTATTTTCAAGGCTAAACAGACCCAGTTCACTTAGTCTCTCCTCATAGGGGAGATGCTCCAGGCCCTTCACCATCTTTGTGGCCCTCTGCTGGACTCTTTCCAAGAGATCCCTGTCTTTTTTGTACTGGGGAGCCCAGAACTGGACACAGTATTCCAGATGAGGCCTCACCAGGGCAGAGTAGAAGGGGAGGATCACCTCCCTCGACCTGCTGGACATGCTGTTTTTAATACACCCCAGGATGCCATTGGCCTTTTTGGCTACAAGGGCACACTGCTGGCTCATGGTCAATCTGTCGTCCACCAGGATGCCCAGGTCCCTCTCATCAGAGCTCCTCTCCAGCAGCAACTCCCCCAGCCTGTACCGGTGCATGCAATTATTTCTACCCAGGTGCAAGACTCTACACTTGCTTTTGTTAAACCTCATCCGGTTTCTTACTGCCCAGCTCTCCAGCCTGTCCAGGTCTCGCTGAATGGCATCACAGCCTTCAGGTGTGTCAGCCAATCCTCCCAACTTCGTGTCTTCAGCAAACTTGCTGAGGGTGGTCATTGATGAAAATGTTGAACAAGACCGGACCCAGCACAGACCCCTGGGGGACGCCGCTATTTACAGCCCTCCAGCCAGACACTGCACCGCCAACAACAACCCTCTGCACTCTGCCAGTCAGCCAATTCTCGACCCACTTCACTGTCCACTCACCTATCCCATACTTCCTCAACTTTGGTATAAGTATGTCATGGGAGACTGTATCAGTTATAGAGGTTATAGAGTTCAATTCCTGTAGTCAATTTGGCGGCCCAGGTGGGACCAGCTCTGTTCGCTGCAGGACCAGCTGAGAGGGAGACACTTTTGGCGCACCCTGAGATTTCTCTGAAGGACTCCCTTCCTCACCTGATCACTGCAGGGACAGACAAGGACCACCCATAGGTGGACCAGGTATGTGTATGGTAAGTGGAGCCCATATGTCTTGAGGAGACATCCTACACAGTTTACAGCCATACGTGCTGCTCCCAGGGAGGTGAGCTCATGGCTTTGGTTGCCAGCTGGGTTAGGAAGACTCCTTGGGTGAGTTCCTATGAAAGGGAACTGTATGTCATATGAATGGAAACAAGAACAAATACTCTCTCCCAGGTGGTTGGCAATAGGAGGGACCTAGGTTGGTCTCTCCTACGGGTATGGGATATAGTGGATAGCCTGTCAAATGGTAGCCTGGGTTCTCCAAGGTGTAATCATGGGGCTTATAGGTTGTATGTTCAATATTATCATCTGCTTTAAGTGTTTGGTACCGTGTGTCAAGACGACTCTGGGAAAAACATTAACGTATGCAACTGGTCGACCAGAGTATGAGTGTTATTAAGATTCCAGCTAGAAAACGTTGTCAGCATTGTGTAGTATGAATAAACCATGGTTTTTGATCTAAATGTCAGAGTGAGTGTGGTGTGAGTGAGACACAGAACAGCTGCAGGGTGAGTGCCGAGTCCTGATAAATTTTTCCTTCCTCCTGTGAGGGAAATGGCCAGGCACGGACAAAGTGAAAGACTGTGTTGTCTGTCCACTCATAAGTACTTTCTGCTTTTATGTAAGAAGACAGGAGTTTGTACTCTGTAGATTAATAAGATGGTCCTGAGGAGAGGTGTACATTCCACCCGACCAATGAGTGTCAACCCATTTATGTAATACTATGTACTGCTTGCGAGGAAGTGTGTGAGGGAGGTGGTTCAATCAGTGCTGGTTCTGTGGCACAGTGTTTATAGCTGAAGAATACAGACTGTATTAAGGGAGTTTATGTGAACTGAAGAACTGTACTGTTTGACAAACTGTTTTGATGGTACAAGAAAGTGTAATTGTTAATGATATATGAAAGTGTACTTGAGGGAATGTGGAAGTGTATCTGAGCATAGAAATAGAGGAAGCATTTACAGAGGAAAAAGGGTTAAAGTGAGTTTACCTGCACTGACATGAGAGCAACACCCTGCCGGACCGCTGCCCTGTGAGCTGAGCAGAGCAGAGCAGAGACACAGTCCCCATGTATCAGGTAGTGTTATTCTGCTTACCACATGAATGAGTTCACAACAGAAGAGGCAAATCTTCACCTCTGCTGCATTTGTGGCATACTCTGGAGTTCAAGGCATTGCAAAGCTATGGCACATCTACTTTCTTTCAATGATGACGCCTTTGTGTGCTCTGGGCTCTCATTTCAATTGCATCTAAAGAAGTCTAGGGTCATACCAGCTGACAGGAAGCTGGCAAATGGTGTCTCGTTGTAAGGAAGAGCAAGAAAGATGACATGGGCAATTATGGACCTGTCAGTCCAGAGCCTGGTAAAATTATGGAGAAAATGATGGTGGGAGTTATGGAAAAACAGCTGAAGGACAATTCTGTCATTGGTCGCAGCCAACACAAGTTTGTGAGGCAAAGGTCCTGTTTAATTTAAGCTCATTCTGTGACACAGTTATCCGTTTAGTTGACCAAGGGAAGCCAGTTGATGTAATCCTTGAGGATTTCAGTGGAGATTTTGACACTGTTTCTAACAACAACCTTCTGGACAGAATGTTCTGCATATGGCTAGACAGAAACACAATGTGGTGGGTGAGCAGTTGGCCAGTAGGTCAGTCCCAAAGGATTATAGTCAGTGGGTTCCATCAGGCTGGTAGATGGTAACTTCCAGAGTTCCCCAGGGTTCCATTTTAGGGCCACTTTCCTTTCATGTTTATGCAGATGACTTGCATGCAGGACTAGAAGATGTTCTGAGCAAGTTTGCTGATAAGACCAGATGAGGAGGTGCTGTTGCCTTGACTGAGGGTGGAGAGGACTTGCAGAGAGATGTGGACAAGTCAGAGAACTGGGTACCAGTTGGTACTAAGCACCAAGTGCATAAAGTATAACAAGAACAAGTGCCTGATTGTGCACCTGGGTAGGGGCAATGCTGGACATACACACTGACTGGATATGGGACACTGGAGAGGATTCTGACTGGAAAGGATTGGGGTGCTGGTCAGCATCACACTGAATGTGAGTCAGCAGTGTGCCAAGGCAGCCAGGAAAGCCAACGGTCCCCTGGAGTGCATGAAGCAACTTATTGCCAGCTGGGTGAGGGAAAGGATCATCCCTCTGCTCTGCATTGCTACTGCCTCACTATGTTCTGGGCACCACAGAACATAAAGGACTTCAAACTCTGGGAGAATGTGCAAAGGAGGGCACTGGAACTGAGAGATATAAAGTTCAGTTTCACAGGGATTGACTGCTTGTTCAGACTGGGCCCTTCTCACATCCCACATCCTGCAATGAAACATAGGTCTCATATGGGACATGAACCTCACAGCGTCCTTGCACCACATGTAGAGCCTGGGATCTTCTGTCCCCATGTCTTTCATTTAACATCATACAGACCTCCAACCCATTGCCCCAGGAAATGCCAGGAGCCAACATGAGAGACAGGATCTCTCTACCACTGGTCTTGTAATCAGGGCTTGATCTGTCTGCTTCGTAAGGCAAAGGAGAGGTTTCTTAGCATGCCAGTGCCTTTGCCTGCCTGTAGTCATGGCTTCCAGTTATCTTCTCTAACAAGTCCCTTGGGAAGCTTGCTTGTTAATGTTCCTCACTGGGCCCATTAATACTCCAAGAAACTTCACTGTTACTTCTGACTTTGTCTTGTTGAGCACTTCGTGCAAACTTCTCTCTGCACTGGAGGCTGATGAACGCAGCATCAAATGCACCCTGGGACAATTATAACCTAAAGAATCTCCTGTGCCTTATCCCATCTTGTTATCTTCTTCAGGTTATCAGAACTTGTTCAGCAAAAAGGAGGGATATCTGGAGAGAGCTTAAAGAGAAAGAATCCATTATAAATTTATTGTCTCTTTATTTATAGATGGGTTTAAAGCAGCACTGTGCAACTGATACCAATCCAGGATGTCCCAATGAGTTCTGTACTGTTACTGTGTTGACAAAGGTCCTTCTCAACCTCCCCACCCAATTTCTGCTCACAATGGACCTATGGGACTTGCATCACTTTTCTTCACATCACTCTTCCCCTCTGCATTCATCCACTCAGTGTTAAAACTGCTTTGCACCAACTCCCACTGGCTTTCCTCAGAGAACCAGCTACACATGGAAAAGGAAAGATTTCTGTTTTTTATCTGGCCAGCAAATGGAAGGAAAGGTGATGCAATTGAATGAACAGTAAACACAGTGATCAACTGCATGCCATGTTCAAGCGGCATCTATTGAAGTTTGTCTTTCATATGGAATACTTTTAAAAGAAATGATTTATACTGAGCTAGGATAGGATAGATTGAATCACAGTGAAGTAGTTGACAACAGAGGCCATCAGACTCTGGGAGATGGAGCAAATTCCAGTAATCTCCCTGGGATAGATCAGCCAGGTACTTGAGAGGTATCAACTTAAAACTGAACAGGACTTGTGAGTATTTTACACATTGAGACGAGTTAACATATTCTCACTGATTTCTATTTTTGTCTCCAACTCTATTTTACACTTTTACTGACATTAATGAACATCTTTCAGACTTCGTGCCTTAATAAAAAAGAGACAGTGATTGAGAAAAAGTATAAGAAGAAAAAGAAAAAGAATAGATAGGAAGGGATAGATCAAATCACAGTGAAGGAGTTGACAACACATTCCATCAGACTTTGTGGAGATGGAACAAATTCCAGTAATCCCCCTGAAAGTCAGAAATCAGACAGATAATTGGGAGGCATCTGACTGAACAAAGAGCAAGGGATGGAGAAATCTGGAGGGCAGTAGGAGTAGTTTGTGCCCAAATGGCCTGCTGAAAACATGCCCTTAACCATGGCCATTTCTTTAGGAGAGCTGAAAACACTTGGAGGATGAGGCACATCAAGTAGGCAGCAGGGAAGAGTAGCGCCAGGCACCGGGCTATAGTCACAGGGCATTGGCACTGGCATCGCGGTCTGTGTCTCTGAATCTGAAGACATTTGTGTCCAGCGAACACAGTTCTGGAAAACATTGTAGTTTCAGTAAAAGAAAAAAAAAGACATCAAATCACCTCAAAGATTCATATTTACAACTTAAAATGGAACAAGACTCATGAGAATTTTTCATGTTGAGAAGGGTTAACACATTTTCATTGATTTCCATCTTTGTTTTCAATTATTTGTTTCAGTTTTATTGACATTTATGATCAACTATTAAGCTTACAGCCTCAAAATAAATAAAAAGAGATACATTTGCATCTTGCACATGGCCTGATGCCCCTTTGACATTCACAGTTCCCACAAGTCCTTCAATGCCGGTGAGTATGAGATCCAGCAGAGCATCTCTCCTCTTTGGTTCCTCCATGGCTTGGTCAAGAAGCTGCCATCTGTGCTCTCCATGGATCTGCTGGATGCCACATGCCCTGCTGTGCTGTCCTTGCTGCAGATAATGGAGTGACAAAGGCCACCAAATGGGACAAGGGACAGACAACATCAGATTCCCATCTGTCTGCAGAGGGCACCTTCCATTGACTGTCCCTGATCAGGAAGACAGGAAAAGACACTGATGGTCTCCTCTGTTTGCCATTTCCATAAGCTCTGACCTGTCTGCTCTTCCATCACCAGGCAGAGCTCAGTGCACTCTCACAGAAGGCAGTCGCCCTTCTTTGTCTCCTCGCCCATCCATCCTAAAGACTCGGTATCCCCCTTGTGCTACAGTGCAGTTGTGGAAGCCATTAAACTGTGTCCCCATGGTCCAAACAGGAGCTCAGGCCAGCAGCTCTACCAAGATTTCTAGCTTCTTGTGTGTTGGTGTTTGCATTAGTGCAAAAGCACAGAAGTAAACATCCTAATTGAAAAGCATCACTGGACATTGCCTAACTGGATAGCTCATCTATGGTATCGGTGTGCAGAAGGTGGCACACAAACATTAGACAGATCGTGTGTCTTGGAGGTGACGTAGCAGCACGGACACACCATGGGCATGGCTTTGCTGAAGGCCCTGTACTGCTCTTGTAGCTGCATGTGAATTCACCAGACAGCCGGTGCTATCCCCTCTCTGGCCCTCGGCTGTTGCCCAGGAAGGAGCTTTCTGTTTCAGGGACTTCCCACACGGTTTACAAGCACTGGCACACATCAGGAGCAGCCCAGGCACTTGGGCATCACCCAGTGTCTGTGTGTGAGCAACTGCCTCCCCGCTGAAGGACCAAGGACTCAGAGCAGGAGCTCACATGCAGGCAACTCCTTGTGCACTTCTGAACTGAACCAGAGGAATCCCAGCTCCTGTGGGTGTGTAGGGAGCTGAATCCCATTTCAGCTCCAGGATTTCTGTCAAGGGATGAGACTCCTGCACTGCCTCAGCTGGATCACTGCCCTGCACAGGGAAAGTCCAAACCTCCCCGTCCTCATCTGGGTGCCCTTTGTGCTTCATCAAACTAACTCTGAAAGTACTTGTTATATGTCTCCAATCAGTCACTGACCACTGGACATGTGGTGGTTAATTGAGCGGATTTCAAAGCACAGTCATGATGCTGTTGTCTTTCAGGAGCTGTTGGCCATGAGGACCCAGGGACATGTCAGGGGAGATGAGTGGGAAGGATAAAAATGACATCATCTGCTGCTTGCTTGTCCTGGCACCTGGGACACAGGGAGCTCATAAAAGTGGGCAGAGCTGCAGAGAGACGGCTGTGCCCAGGAGCAGCTCTTGTGCACAGCACAGCCTGCAGGTGACAGAAGGAGAGGAGAGAAACTGGAGAGAGCTTGCAGGATGTGTATGGCGTGAGCGGGCTGTGAGCTCTCTGCAGGAGCATTGCTCACAGACCATGACAGGGTAAGTCTCACTGCAGACCGTGAGCTGCTTTTCATAGAGGGTCAACTTAATTTGGGATATCCCATAGCAGATCTGGATGTAGGCACTGCATGTTTCTTTACTGTGGAAAAAGCCTTCTGCTCCAGCTGAGGGCTTCCATACTGCAGTGTCAGAGCACAGCCCTGAGGACTGTGTGTCCCAGCACGGCTGCAGGCTGTGCAGCCCGGACTGCAGGCAGGTGCCCAGGGCTGTCCTGCAGAGCAGGGTCCCTGCTGTGCCCCAGGGGCTGTGTGCCGGGTATGGGACTCTGCCGCCTGCCAGGCTCAGCACTCAGCCTGCCCGGGGAGCTGCCCAGGGCGCTGCGGGGAGACGTGTGGGGGGAAGGAGCCCCCCGGCAGGGCTTGTGCTGCTGCTGCCTGGGGCAGGGGGATCACAGCTCCACTGCACAACTGAATGTTTGAGGGCACTTTGCAAGAGGAGAGCCAAGGCAGGGGGTTTCCATTTCCTGTTCTGAGGCAAAGAGGTTTGGAGTCAGAAATCTAAAAGGGGCAATAATAGTTCTGAGAATTTTTCGTCAATCAATTGCTTGTTTTGTGAACAGTCACACATGATGTGCTTTCAGTCTCCTTTTTCTCGAAGGATGGAATTCTCATCATTTTCTGTAGGCATGAATAATTCACTTATCCTACAAACAGGCAGCATTTTCTAACTGAAACTGAATGCCACAGAAGCTGGGGTAAAGGGCTCTAAGAGCACTTAGGGTAAAGATATGAGACATGAAACAGATGAAAATATCCAGGGAGAAGGGATAAGAAAATAAGAGTAAGGTTAGAGCTCCATATGCTGCTTCTGATTAAGGAATGTTGAAATACATGAAATTAAATGCAAGTAATGGTGCTAAATGTACACTGTTGTAAGAGAATAAAAACATTTCATAATATAGCAGGAGGAGTGTGTCTGAGAATGGTCTGGACTTGTCATTATCTTCTGCACTCTGAGCAGGACTCCAATCCCAACAACAGCAGATGTCCAACAGCAGCTCCATCAGTGAGTTCCTCCTGCTGCCGTTGGCAGACACGCGGCAGCTGCAGCTCCTGCACTTCTGGCTCTTCCTGGGCATCTACCTGGCTGCCCTCCTGGGCAACGGCCTCATCAGCACAGCCGTAGCCTGCGACCGCCACCTGCACACCCCCATGTACTTCTTCCTCCTCAACCTGGCCCTCCTCGACCTGGGCTGCATCTCGACCACTCTCCCCAAAGCCTTGGCCAACACCCTCTGGGACACCAGGGCCATCTCCTATGCAGGATGTGCTGCACAGCTCTTTTTCTTTCTCTTCTTCCTCTCAGCAGAGTTGTCCCTTCTCACCATCATGTCCTATGACCGCTATGTTGCCATCTGCAAGCCCCTGCACTACGGGACCTTGATGGACAGCAGAGCTTGTGCCACCATGGCAGCAGCTGCCTGGGGCACTGGGGTTCTCAATTCCCTGCTGCACACTGCCAGTATGTTTTCACTGCCTCTCTGCCAAGGCAATGTTGTCAACCAGTTTTTCTGTGAAATCCCCCAGATCCTCAAGCTCTCCTGCTCAGAATCAAATCTCAGGGAAGTTGTGTTTCTCATTTTTAGTGCCAGTTTAGGCTTTGGTTGCTTTGTTTTCATATTGGTGTCCTATGTGCAGATCTTCGTGGCTGTGCTGAGGATGCCCTCTGAGCAGGGACGGCACAAAGCCTTCTCCACGTGCCTCCCTCACCTGGCTGTGGTCTCCCTCTTTCTCAGCACTGGCTTTTTTGCCCACCTGAAGCCTCAATCCATTTCCTCCCCACTCCTGGATCTGACAGTGGCACTTCTGTACGCAGTGGTTCCTCCAACACTGAACCCTATTATCTACAGCATGAGGAACAGGGAGATCAAGCACGCTCTCAGGAAGGTGTTGCAATAAGCACTATTCCAGCTTCCATAAAATGCACAACTTCCTCATAGGATTCCCAGTGGTGGTTCTTCATGTTTTATGTATCTTTGGTTGTTTGATTATGTGAGATATAGGAATGTGCAAAAGAAAAAAATGTTATTGAACTTATAAATAAAAATGAATTTAAATTCTTTCCTACCTAATTTCATTTTGTCACTTTAGGAGCTGGTGTAAACATGTAACCAGATTCCCTGAATACGTTATAAGATACCTAAAAAGGTTTCAAAAAAGACATTTGCTTAGCTTTTCTTTCTTCCTACTTTGTCTGGATTTGGGGAGGTACAGCCACAGACAGCAGCTCAACGTGCTCTTTTAATTTCTGATCACCTTACACCACCACAGTGCTCTCAAGTCCTCTCATTTGTGCAGTCCTGAAGGTCTTGTGTGTCTCACAACAGTCCTGTTGCCTCTACAGCAGCAATCCAGGGCTGCAGTCAGTGGCCGGAAATACAAACAGCTGTGTCAGAGCTGGTCTCCTTGCTGGCAATTTCATTAACAAGAGGGCCCCTTTAGAGCAGGCCCAGAGAACTGGAGGCCTCTTCCAAAGCTGATGTAAGGAATATACCTCAGGAGCTGCTCCCTGAGAAAACCTCGAGATCTTCTGGTGCTCTTCACTGTGTGACCAGATCAGATTGAATAGTCCCAAGGAGATCAGTAAGAGACTCGGGGCAGTGCTGTGGTTTAAATTTTATGGGTTGAGATAAAGAGAAAAAGAAAAAGATAATATTTATGACAAATGTGTTTATACGTATATAATATATTTAGTATGTTTTCACACATATACAACATATGCAGTTGCAATCATATATGCACAGATACTAATACATATGCGCATCTGTTTGCAAGTCCAGGACTAGTTGCAGGGGTTTTAACAGCCACAGGGTTCACTGTAGGAGCTGAAGTGGCTGTCGGGCTGTTGCAGGAGTTGAAGTGACCTCAGAGCTCATTGCCAGAGCTGGAACCACCACAGGACCTGTGACTATGTTGGAGCAGCCACTGGGCTCATTGGAGGGGTTGGAGCCACCGCAGGGCTGTACTTCCTCCCTTGGGAGGAATTTGTACCATTTTCTTATTACCATACTTGGAACAGCTACAGGACCCGTAGCAGGAGTGACTGCAGAGCTCATTATGAGGGATGGAGTGACAGTGGGATCTGTCCCAGAGCTTGGAGCAACTGCAGGACGTGTAGCAAAACCTTGGAGCTGCTGCAGGGTCTGTGCCAGGAGTTGCAGAGGTTGCAGCACTGTCAGCAGATCCAGCTCTCTGGATCTGGCACACTGCATTCGGGATTACCAGAGCCACAGCAGACCTGCCCCCAATATTCTACCAGTTTCTCAGGATCCTGCAGTTGCTCGGAGATGAAGTTCCAAAGCCCTGGGGGTGCCCACCGCTCCAGGCAGCTGCCCAGACCATCCCACACCCCCTGCCATGCAGAGCCTTCTCACCTTGGGGCAGATCTCTCAGTGATATTCCTGAATAATTGTTTAACCTCAATCCTAGAATCATAGAATCACCAAGGTTGGAAAAGGCCTAAAAGATCATCCATTCCAACCGTTCACCTATTACCTATAGCTCCCACTAAACCTTGTCCCTCAACACAATATCCAGTACACCCCCGGTCTCACAGAGGCAACAATGTAAATTGTGTAATTCCTAATCATATGGACAATATTACTTCCAAAACCCAAAGATGACCACAGAGCTGAATGTGCACAAAACTTCACTTTGTCAGCTGCCAATTTTATCGTGGTACAAACAGAGGTCAAACAGCATAGCAAAATAAATACCCTAATCCAGCAACCAAGCACCAAGTAAGGAGCTGTGCAGTGAAGCTTCATGAGAAGACTCAACAAGCTCCAGAAATAGGGAAACTATCAGCATCATGGCCTGCACTTTTCCAACTCCCACAAAGCCCTGAGTTATCTTGCTCTGGACAGATGTGCTGCTATCTCAAACCTTGGAGCCTCACATCAGGCACCAAAATGACGGTGGTTGTTGAACCCAACATGTGGCTCAGCAGCACGCAGTGCTTTGTGCACTGCCCAATTCCCAGTGGGATGGGGATGAGAACTGGGAAAAAAAGTACAACTTCTGGGTTGTAACAAAGCAATTTACTAAGAGAGATAAAAGGAGAGGAGTAATAGTTATCACTATATATCCGTTGATATGGAATCGTATGTAACAACTGATGCACAAGCACTTGCTCAGCACCACCAGACTGATGCTCAGCTGGGCCCTGGGCAGTGAAGAGACTGAGATGAACTCCCACCCCTTTCAATACAATTTCTGCTTGCTGTCAGCTGATAGAGAACGTCCCTTTGGCCACTATCAGTCAGCTGTCCTCACTCTGTTCCCTCCCAGCTCCATGTGCCCTTTACTGACCATGGCCTTGGCTCCGTACAACACTGCTTAGCAGCAGCTGTAAACATCAGAGTGTTATCGATGGTTTTCTCCTAGAACCAAAACACTGCACCATAGCAGGCAGTCTGAAGAAAAAAAATTCATCTGAGCTGTAACTCAGATTCCTGCCTGTCCCCCTCCTCTTGTTCTTCCTGATCAGGAAGCAAGGAACAGAATCTGCTGCTCTTCTTTTTGAAACCTTTCCATCAGCATTCAGGTGGCTCCTCTGCCATCCCCAGGCAGAGCTCAGTGCACTCTCACAGATGGCAGCAGCCTTTCTTCTTCTTCCTTGCCTAATCGTAATGAAGAGTCTGTACCTACTTTGCTACAGTTCAGAGGTGGGAACCATCCCACCATGTCTCTGTGAGACAAACAAGACCCTAGGCCTGCAAAGGCACAGAGATTTGGAGTTCGCTGAGTGAATGTTTGTGGTCCTCTCATTAGTGTAAGGATTCTTCAGAAAGCATCCCCTTCCAGAAGCATGCTTTGATTTAGCCTGGCTGGGCCTTGCATCTACACCATGGTACTGATGTTCAGGGCATTGCTCAGAAGCAGCAGCCTGCATGAAAGGAAATGCTCTGTGGTTTTCTCTTTGTCCCGTTTATTTCCCATGCTACCTGCACTGGTCTACAGGCACTTTAGGGCAGCAGCAGGTTGGGGTTACCCCCAGAGGGTACACAGTAAGATTTAGGATGGGGTATTGGCAACAAGACTTTCTCTGAGGAATCCTCACACAATCCTATAGAACAACTCAGAGGCTTTCCATTCAATCTCCAACAGCAACAACATCCCTCAGCCCTTCTCTGTCACATCCAATTCCCCACCCTTCCCCATCTGGACCTGGTTTAAAGCCCTTTAATCAATCAATGCAGGAGCATTTCAGATGGGGTCATGGAGGAGGCAGACTGCCATTCTTGGGGTGGCCATTTTCCCAGGAGGGCATGGTGGGAGGGCTTTGTCCCATCTGGTTCCACCAACACTTGCATCCACCCAGAAGAAGGCTGTGCCCTCTGTGTCCCACTTGAACTCTGCATGGAGCTTACAGTTGGCAGTGACATGGCTGAGAAGCTCTGGGCATGGATTAAGGGGCAGGGAAGTAATGTGCCTTCCTAACTTCCTCCCTTCATACCTTAGCAACTTCCTTGTAATCTCCCCAAGTATCCTGTCCCTTCTTCCAGAGGGCGTAGATTCTCTTTTTCTTCCTGAGTCTCAACAATTGTTCCCAGTTCATCTGCACTGGTCTTCTTCCCCTATGGCTCACCTTATGGCATTCAGGGACAGCCTGATCTCGTGCCTTTAAGATTTCCATCTTGAGGAGTGTCCAGGCTTCCTGGACTCCTTTACCCATAAGGAGCGACTCCCAAGGGACCCGTGATACAATTGTCCTGAACAGGTCAAAGTCCGCCCTCTAGAAGTTCAGGATAGTAGTTTTGCTAGTCACCCTTCTGACATCTCCAAGAATAGAGAATTCTACCATTTCATGGCCACTCTGCCCAAGACAGTCCCCAACCTTCTCAACTCCTACCAGTCCTTCACTGTTAGTGAAGAGCAGGTCTAGCAAGGAACCACCCCTGGTAGGACTTCATACCAGCTGCGTAAGGAAGCTGTCTTGCATGCAATCTAGAAACCTCTTGGACTGATTCCTCTGCTCTTTATTATATTCCCAGCATATATCAGAGAAGTTGTAGTCTCCCAAGAAAATGAGTTCTGGCAATCTTGCGACTTCAGTAAGCTGCTCATAGAATGCCTCACCCATCAATTAGGCGGTTTATAAGAAACCTTTAGCAAGATGTCACACTTACAGGCCTTTCCCCTGATCCTTACAAACATGCACTTCATTCTGAAGCCCAAGCTCTTCAACATCAAAACTCTCTTTAATATAAAGGGCCACACCACCACCCTTCCTTCCTCCTCTATCCCTTCTGAAGAGCTTGTAACCATCCATCACAGCACTCCAGTCATGGCAGTGGTCCCACCATGGGTCAGTAATAGCAACTAGGTTATGGTTTGTCAGATGCACAGTTGCTTCCAGCTCCTCCTGCTTGTTGACCAAGCTGCGTGCGTTGGTGTAGACGCACTTCAGCTGAGGCATCTGCCTCTCTCCCAGCTCAAACAGCATTTCCCTAGGCTTATCTCTGGTAAGCCCTGTTTTGTCCCCTCCCCCATTGTAGCTAGTTTAAAGCTCTTTCGATAAGCCCCGCTACCATCTGTGCTAGGATTCACTTCCCCCTTTGAGACAGTTGGGTTCCATTCATGGATAACAGGCCATGGGCCAAGTAAACTGCCCTGTGATCAAAGAACTCAAAGTTTCTGGCTCAGTACCAACCTCTGAGACAATTGTTCATTGCTTTGATTTCCAAGCCTGCTCTGTGTCCCTCACTGCCACTGAAGGTATAGAACAAAAAATCACTTGATCTCACACTCTGTGAACTAAATGGCCTAAATTCCTGAAATCTCTTTTTATAGTTTGTAGTCTTATCTAAGAAATTTCATCACTGCCCACCTAAACTATGAGTAGTGGAAAATAATCAGTGGACCTAACCAGCATTGGGAGTTTCCTCATTATGTCCCTGACCTGCAGCCAAGAAGGCAGCAGACTTCCTGACAACTCAGGTCCAGTCTGCAAATGGGGCCCTCTATTCCTCTGAGAAGGGAGTCACCCACCACGGCCACCCTTCTTTCTTTCATGGCAGAGGAAGTCACAAGGCTTGGTAGAGACTGCCTTGCATTAGGTTCCCTCCTAGGCAGATCCTCCATTGCCTCCCTATTCTTATCTCCTTCAGATTTCAGAGTGTCAAACCTGTTGCTTAGATGGATCAGGGGTCGAGGGCTAGGCAGGCATGGGGGGGCTCCTGTGATGTTGAGTTGGGACTCTCTTCCAACCCTCCTCATCAGTCATATCTGTCCGACTGTGACAGGGCAGGGAGTCAACCACTTTTCTGGGGGTATCTGCCTGGCAGCCTTCCCTCGGTGATGCCAGCAAGTCACTCCACCAGCCCATCTCCCGATCACACACCCTGATGGTAAATTGTGAGTAAAACCTTGAGTAAAGTGAGAGTTCACCTAGAGAAAAGTATGAGTAGAAACCTGGATTGACGTGAGGGTAAACCCAGAGTAAAACCAGGATCCCATCCATCATCATGCTCAGCCTCTAAGGGGAACATTTTCCAGTGTTGCTGTGTAAAAATATAGGTTCCTCACATCTAACCTATGTCTCCCCTTTTTAATTTAAATCCATTTCCATTTGTCCTGTTATCAACAGACCATCCCATCCTTATTCTAGCGTTAGGCATCTCATCCTCAGATGGAAACCCTGGGGCTGAATTGGGATCAGTTTTTCAAAGAACCACGGGGGCTGCAAGTTCACCTAGCTGAGTTCAGATGTGCACAGTGAGGTATCTGTGTGTGAGTCCCTCATCTGAATCCTTGGTTTTTATTCCAAAGGGACTGCACTGCTCGTACACAGTCTCTCAGTGATGCCCAAGGTGCCTTGGGTGATCCTAGTTTTGTGCTAGTGCTTGTAAACTGTGACGGAAAATCTATGAGATAGACACCTCCTTCTGGAGCATCAGCTGAGGGCCAGAAGGGAGGTATTCTTGGCCATCCTAAATACCACTGCAGCCCCGTGCTTAGGGCACCCATTGTGTCTTTTGCACCTGACCCCATGGAATACGTAGTGATATTCAGCTTATCGAAAGGATGAGCTCAGAACAGAAGAGGCAGATTTTCCTCTCTGCTCCATCTGTGGCATAGTCTGGATTTCAAGGCATTGCAAAGCTATGGCACATCTACGTTCTTGCACTGATGACACTTCAACATGCTCTGGGCTCGCATTTCAATGGCATCTAATAAATCTAGGGTCATACCAGTTGACAGGAAGCTGGCAAATGTCACATTGTAAGGAAGAGCAAGAAAGATGACACGGGCAACTATGGACCTGTCAGTCTCACTCCTGTGCCTGGTAAAATTATGGAGAAAATGATGGTGGGGGTTATGGAAAAACAACTGAAGGACAGGTCACAGACAACACAAGATACAGAGAGGAAGGTCCTATTTAATTTCAGGTCTTTTTATGATACCTTTATCCATTGAGCTGAACAAGGGAAGGCAGTTGATGTAATCCTTGAGGATTTCAGTAGAGCTTTTGATACTATTTCTCCAGCACCCTTCTGGACAGAAATTCCTGCATACAGCTAGACAGAAACAGAACGTGGTGTGTTGTAATACAAGAAGAATTTTACAGAGCAGCAGCCATGGATTGAGATAAGGAGTTCACAGAGCAGCAGCTGCGGAGCAGGATAAACAGCATGAGAACAAAGGACATCTCTAGGAAAAGAATGAATGGCTCGTGGCTTTGAAGGGGGGTTATAGGGTTGTTATTGCAGTAGCTTTCCTCCAATTAGCGTGTGTGATTTTTGGACACCCTTGTCTGTCTCCTTTAAAATCATGGCTTTTCGGGCAATAAATTGATGCAGCTATATGTAACCATATTGGTGTTTGTCTGTTTGTTCCAGCACGCTGACATTTTGCCTTTCAGGTTCACCAGCAGTGGTGGGTGAGCAGTTGGCCAGTAGTTCTGTCCCAAAGGATTATAGTCAGTGGGTTCCATCGGGCTGGTAGATGGTCACTTCCAGAGTTCCCCAGGGTTCCATTTTAGGGCCACTTTCCTTTCATGTTTATGCAGATGACTTGCATGCAGGACTAGAAGACGTTCTGAGCAAGTTTGCTGGTGAGACCAGATGAGGAGGTGCTGTTGCCTCCACTGAGGGTGGAGAGGACTTGCAGAGAGATGTGGACAAGTCAGAGAAGTGGGTATCAGTTGGTACTAAGCACCAAGTGCATAACGCATAACAAGAACAAGTGCCTGATTGTGCACCTGGGTATGGGCAACCCTGGACATAAACACTGACTGAATATTGGACACATGAGAGACGTCTGACTGAAAAGGACTGGGGGTCCTGCTCAACATAAAATTTTAAGTGAGTCAGCAGTGTGCCCAGCCAGCCAAGAAGGCCAACAGTCCCCTAAAGTGCATCAAGCAATTTATTGCCAGCTGGGTGGGAGAAAGGGTTGTCCCTCTTTGCTCTGCATTGCTACAGCCTCACCTGGAGCACTGGGTGCACTTCTGGGCAATGCAGAACATAAAGAACATCAAACTATGGGAGAGTGTGCACAGGAGGGCACTGGAACTGAGAGATCTGAAGTTCAGAGTTTCACTGGGATTGACTGCTTGTTCAGACTGGGCCCTTCTCACACCCCACATCCTGTGATGAGACACAGGGCACATGTGGGATATGAACTTTAACAGCATCCTTGCACCACATGCAAATGCTTTTCCCAGTGCTTCAGTGTTCCACCACCCATTGCTTTCAACATAGTTTTCAACACCCCATTGTATCTTTTAATTTTACCAGAAGCTGGTGCATGGTAGGGGATATGATAAATCCACTCAATGCCATGAACTTTGGCCCAAGTATTTATTAAGGGAATTTTTGAAATGTGTCCCATTATGAGACTCAGTTCTTTCTGAGGTGTCATGTCTCTATAGGTCTTGTTTCTAACAACCCAATATTGTGTTTCTGGCAGTAGCATGGGGTACTGCGTATGTTTCAAGCCACCCAGTGGTTGCTTCCACCATGGTAAGCACAAAACACTTATCATTATGAGATCCTGGCAAGGTGACATCATTCACCTGTCACTCCTCCCCATATTTATACTTTTGCCTTGGCCTTCCCCCCAGAGAGGCTTCATATTCTTGGCTTGTTTGATTATGGCACATGTTTCACAATCATGAATAATCTGCGCAATAGCGTCCATGGTTAAGTCCACCCCTCGGTCTCTGGCCCACTTATATGTCGCGTCTCTTCCTTGATGACCTTTGGTCTCATGAGCCCATCGAGCTAGAAATAATTCACCCTTATTCTGCCAGTCCAAGTCAATTTGAGCCACCTCAATTTTGGCAGCTTTATCTACCTGATGGTTGTTTTGTTGTTCTTCAGTAGCCCGACTTTTGGGCACATGTGCATCCACATGACGCACCTTTACAACCATATTCTTTGTTCGGGCAGCAATGTCCTTCCATAATTCAGCGGCCCAAACAGATTTACCCTTCCGTTGCCAGTTGTTTTGTTCCCACCTCTGTAACCACCCCCATAAGGCATTTGCCACCATCCATGAGTCAGTATAAAGATACAGCATTGGCCGCCTCTCCCGTTCCGCAACATCTAAGGCCAGCTGAACAGCTTTTACCTCTGCAAACTGACTTGATTCTCCCTTACCTTCGGTGGCCTCTGCGACCTGTCTTGTGGGGCTCCAAACAGCAGCTTTCCATCTCTGATGCTTCCCTACAATATGAAATGATCCATCAGTGAAAAGAGCATATTTCTTTTCATTTTCTGGTAGTTCGATGTATGGTGGGGCCGCTTTAGCACATGACACCTCTTCTCCTGGTGATGTTCCAAACTTTTTATCTTCAGGCCAGTTCATGATCACTTCTAAAATTCCTGGACGATTGAGGTTCCCCATCCGCGCTTGTTGTCTAATCAGTGCAATCCACTTGCTCCAGGTGGCATCGGTAGCATGATGGGTGGAGGGAACCTCCCCTTTCAACATCCGCTTCATCATTGACAGTCGAGGTGCCAGAAAAAGCTGCATTTCAGTACCAGCTTGTCACGGTTTGAACTAAAAATCCACCTGCACCCGTGACAGGGGCCGTGGGCCCCGGAGGGGCCCTAGGCCGAAAAGGAAAAAGTTAATTAGGAAAAGAAAACAGCGGCAACGATCTAAGGAGGCACACTTATTTACTAAATACTATATCGAAATACCGGATAACACAATATAATACAATATAATTGAAAATTGAGCTAACGAATCAAGCAAAATAGGAGAGAGAATGAGTCCCGTAACCGAGAGGCCTACTGTGAATCTAGGCAAACGGCTGAAGGCTCCCACACACTCCCCTGAACGCCAGAACTCGAAAGACGTCAGTCTGTTCTGCGACAGAGTTAATATAGAGTCCAGGTCCCGTGACCTATCGTGTTGTTCCCTGGGAGATGTAGTCTTCTTCTGTAAGTTGCAGATTCAGTAAAATTATTCATGCTTTATATGATGTTATGATGTGGAATACTGATAGCAAAAATTACAAAATTATTAAACCATGACACCCCTTATTCTACATCATTACATTATGTTTATACATACATACACACTCATATGTATAATTGTGAATAATCAGCAACCTTATTTTTCTCAACAATTTATATTTATTCCATACAAATCCCTAAGTTGAGAACAAAACTCTATAACCTAACCTACTATTTATTAATTTTGAGAAAATGGCAAAACTGCCAGAAAAAGGAAAACACGTCAGCGGTGGAGGAGAAAGGCAGTGCTAGTAGGGCGTCCCCCACATCAAGGTGCACTCATCCTTTCCCAGCCACCACAGCAGTTTTCCCTTTGACTTATACTTCTTTCCATGTGTGCTCTACACATGCATGGCCAGTGCACAATATAGAGTCCAGATGGAAAAACTTGCTTACAAAATGCCCAATTAAGATATATAGGAAGAAGTGTTTCCTTAACATTAATCCACTCTATCTTAAGTCCTGTACCTAACTGAACTATCTTGCACCTAATTGAAATATTTTCTGAGACTCTACCTATATATCTATAGGAAAATCATTGGCTGCACTCCCCCAACATCAAATTCCCTTGTGGTACACATTGGACATTCCCATTTTTGTCCATCACCCACCACGTGCACCCAGGTCCCTGGGCAAAGACAGTACCCCGGAGAGGTTTGCCCTTTCCAGACGCTGGAAGGACCCAAACTGTTTTCCCCAACACACTCTTTATGTGTACTACAGGAACCTTATCTCCCTCCACGGTACGTAGGGAGCTGGATTGGTTAGGACCATTACGATTACTAGATCCTCGAGTGTTGACCAACCAGGTGGCTTCTGCTAAATGGTTCTCCCAATTTTTATACGTTCCGCCACCCATTGCTTTCAACATAGTTTTCAACAACCCATTGAATCGTTCAATCTTACCAGAAGCTGGTGCATGATAGGGAATATGGTAAATCCACTCAATGCCATGATTTTTGGCCCAAGTTGTTACAAGGGAATTTTTAAAATGGGTCCCATTATCTGATTCAATTCTTTCTGGAGTGCCATGCCGCCACAGGATTTGCTTTTCCAACCCTAATATGGTGCTTCGGGCGGTAGCATGGGGTACTGCGTATGTTTCGAGCCACCCAGTGGTTGCCTCCACCATGGTGAGTACATAACGCTTACCATTGCGAGATCGTGGCAAGGTGATATAATCAACCTGCCATGCCTCTCCATATTTATACTTTTGCCATCGCCCTTCCCCCCAAAAAGGTTTCATCCTCTTGGCTTGTTTAATTATGGCGCATGTTTCACAATCATGAATAACCTGAGCAATAGCGTCCATAGTTAAGTCCACCCCTCGGTCTCTGGCCCACTTATATGTTGCATCCCTTCCTTGATGACCTGAAGTCTCATGGGCCCACCGAGCTAGGAATAATTCACCCTTGTTCTGCCAGTCCAAGTCTATTTGAGCCACCTCAATTTTGGCAGCTCGATCAACCTGATGGTTATTTTTATGTTCTTCAGTAGCCTTACTTTTAGGCACATGAGCATCTACATGGCGCACCTTTACAACAATGTTCCTTATTCGGGCAGCAATGTCTTTCCACAGTTCAGCAGCCCAAACAGGTTTACCCTTTCGTTGCCAATTATCATCCTCCCACTGTTGCAACCACCCCCATAAGGCATTTGCCACCATCCATGAATAAAGATGAAGCATTGGCCACCTCTCCCGTTCAGCCACATCTAAAGCCAGCTGAACAGTCTTTACCTCTGCAAATTGACTAGATTATCCTTTACCTTCAGTGGCCTCTGCAACTTGTCGTGTGGGGCTCCATACAGCAGCTTTCCATCTGCGATGCTTCCCTACAATACGACATGATCCGTCAGTGAATAGGGCAAATTTCTTTTCGTTTTCTGGTAGCTCATTGTATGGTGGTGCCTCTTTAGCACGTGATACCTCTTCTGTAGGTGGTGTTTCAATTTTTTTACTCTCAGGCTAGTCCATGATCACTTCTAGAATTCCAGGACGACTGAGTTTTCCCATTCGAGCTCGTTGAGTAATTAATGAAATCCACTTACTCCAAGTGGCATCAGTAGCATGATGGGTGGAGGGAACCTGTCCTTTAAACATCCAGTTTATTACTGGCAAGCGAGGTGCTAGAAGAAGCTGAACCTCTGTCCCAACTACTTCAGAAGCAGCCCGAACCCCCTCATACACGGCTAAGATCTCCTTCTCAGTCGGAGTGTAGCGCTCCTCAGACCCTTTATATGCTCGACTCCAAAATCCTAGGGGTCGGCCTCGGGTCTCTCCTGAGGCTCTTTGCCACAAACTCCAGGTGGGACCTTTCTCTCCAGCAGCAGTGTAGAGGATGTTCTTCACATCCTGTCCCGTCCGTACCGGCCCCAAGGCCACGGCACGGGCTATTTCTTGTTTTATCTGCTCAAAAGCCTGCTGCTGCTCAGGACCCCATGAGAAATTATTCTTCTTCCGTGTTACCTGATAGAGAGGGCTCACTATGTGGCTGTAGTTTGGGACATGCATTCTCCAAAAGCCCACTACTCCCAGAAAAGATTGGGTCTCTGTTTTATTTGTGGGCGGAGACATAGCAGTGATTTTGTCAATCACATCCGCTGGGATGTGACGACGTCCATCTTGCCATTTTATACCTAAGAACTGGATTTCCTGGGCAGGCCCCTTCACCTTGCTGCGCTTAATGGCAAAACCAGCTTGCAAAAGAATTTGGATTATCTGTTTCCCTTTCTTGGAAACCTCTGCTGCTGTATGGCCCCACACTACAATGTCATCAATATACTGCAAGTGCTCAGGAGCATTACCCTGTTCCAAAACAGCTTGGATCAATCCATGGCAAATTGTTGGGCTGTGCTTCCACCCCTGGGGTAAACGGTTCCAGGTATACTGAATACCTCTCCAGGTAAAAGCAAACTGTGGCCTACATTTTGCAGCCAATGGGATGGAAAAGAAGGCATTAGCAATATCAATGGTGGCATACCACCTAGCTTCTTTTGACTCCAGTTCATACTGGAGTTCTAGCATGTCTGGTACAGCAGCACTTAATGGAGGTGTAACTTCATTCAGGCCACGGTAATCTACCGTCAGCCTCCATTCCCCACTGGTTTTACGCACTGGCCATATGGGGCTGTTAAAAGGCGAGTGCGTTTTGCTAATCACTCCCTGATTTTCTAATTGGCGAATTAGCTTGTGAATGGGGAGCAATGAGTCCCTATTGGTGCGGTACTGCCGTCTGTGAACCACTTTGGTGGCAATTGGTACCTCTTGGTCTTTTACCTGGAGCAACCCCACAGCAGAAGGATCATCTGACAGACCAGGTAAAGTTGACAGCTGCTTAACACCATTTGTGTTTACAGCAGCTATCCCAAAGGCCCATCGATACCCCTTGGGATCCTTGAAATATCCCATCCTAAGGTAATCGATTCCCAGTATACATGGAGCCTCTGGACCAGTCACAATAGGGTGCCTTCGCCAGTTTTTACCAGTGAGGCTTATTTCGGCCTCCAACATAGTCAATTCTTGGGAACCCCCAGTCACTCCATGGGTATATATTGGTTGTGTCCCTTGGTGACTTGAGGGCATTAGGGTGCATTGTGCACCAGTGTCCACCAAGGCTTTATATTTCTGTGGTTGAGATGTGCCAGGCCACTTAATCCACACAGTCCAGTATACTCTGTTGTCCCTTTCCCCCCCCTGGCTGGGGGCAGGGCCCCTCTATTGTTTACCTCGTTGACTTGCAGCAACTGGAACTCTCCCCTTCTTGGAAGAGTTCACCTTGGTAGTTGTTTCACCTTGTAATTCTTTCACTCGTGCCTGAAGTGCAGAGGTGGATGAATTACACCACTTCTTCATGTCCTCTCCATGACTACAGAGGAAAAGCAACAAGGCAAGACGTGTAGTCTCATTGTTGATTCGAGGTGACTTATCATCATCATTTGCTTGAATACGAGGACGTCTCTTTTTAATGGTTGAGATTTTCGATGATACAGGTCGAGAGGAACTCATGTTGTTTAGCTTCCTCAATAGGCGATTGTGGAAATCCTGGTTTCCATCATCTTGTACCACCGTGGATTCATCTACATCAGGCACATTAGCCAATTTGTCAATAATATCATTTTGTGTTCCCTCCACTTCGTTTAATCTTTCCACAATTTTGATAATGGCTGAAGTATACAGATTAACTTCTGTGGCGCTTATAAATAATTCAAGTTCCTGAAGTCTGCCAATTAGTTCATTCACAAAGGGTTTCCTGTCCCCTTTGCCATATACTAATGCAAGTGCACTGGCATGCTTTCCAGGAGCTGCTTTTGTAAAGTCACGCCACATTTGTCGTGGAACGCGGACTGCTTCAGGATCATGTAATTGGTCTGGATCATTACGATTGAACTCGCGGCTGTATAGCATTTCCACCAGAGCATTTTCTCTCAAAAATTGGATACCTTTCTCAATATCAGTCCATTTCTTTCTCTCAGGCTCCAAGTCCCGTTTAAAGGGGAATCTATCTCTTACCGCTATCAACATCCGCTTCCAGAGGGTGTAGGACTGATTTTGGCATGTGCCAATACCTCTGTCCACACGTGAGTCCCTGGAAATGCTACCCAGTTGGCGAGCTTCACTGGCATCGAGCCACGCACTGTTGGCACCATTGTCCCAGCATCGAAGTAACCAAGTGACCATATTTTCTTTTGGCTGACGTGTGTAATCCTTTCTTAGATCTCGAATTTCACTCAGTTTAAAAGATCAATCAATAATGGTCGTAATACTTTGCTCACCTTTTGCTCTATCAAGAGTCCCAGGTGTTGATGGTGGCAACTGTGTTGATGAGGCTGCCCCATCTATAAGTTTGGACTTGAGAAATTCTCGTAAAGAAAAAGTAGCTTTTGGCTCCTCTTCTGACTCTGACCCTGACCCTGATGCTTGTGTTATTTCCTCCAGGTAACCCTCCTTCTTTTTCCTCTCTCCTAACTTTCTCTGCTCCTCTAACTTCTTCTGCTCCTCTATCATCTTCTGCTCCTCTATCATCTTCTTATACCCCTCTAACATCCTCTGCTCCTCCAACTTCTTCTGGTCTTCTGACTTCCCCTGCTCTCCCGAGTCCCCTGAGTCTCCTGAGTCCTGCTCTCCTAACTCCCTCCGCTCTTCTAACTCCTTCTGCATTTTCTCTAACTGAGTTGAAACTTGTTTTGTCTTTCGCCCTCTTACAGGGGCAACCAACATTGTATCTGGTGTCCCCGATGGTTGGTCCAATTGGACTACATGTGCCCCCGGTGGCTGGTCAAATTGAACTACATGTGCCCCCAGTGGCTGTCCAATTTGGACTACATGTGTCCCTGGTAGTTGGTTAAATACATTCAACTCACCCTGGAGGGCACATAGCTGGTCTCGGAGAGCGTTCCGCTCAAACTGGACGGCACCAAGCTCAGTCTGGAGGCTGTTGTAGTTGGACTGGAGAGTGTTGTACCCGAACCGGAGGACGTTATGCTCGGCCTGGAGGGCAGTGTGCTCAGTCTGGAGAGTGTTGAGCTCGGTCCGGAGGGCATTGTGCTCGGTCTGAAGAGCGTTATGCTCGGACTGGAGGGCATTATGCTCGGACTGAAGAGTGTTGTGCTCGGTCTGGAGGGTGTCACAATTGGGTTGAAGGGCATCGTGCTTAGGCTGGAGGGTGCCGAGCTCAGACTGGAGGGCGTCATACTTGGACTGGAGAGTATTGTACCCGGACCGGAGAGCGTTGTGCTCAGTCTGGAGAGTATTGTGCTCGATCCGGAGGGCATTGTGCTCAGTCTGAAGAGCGTTATGCTCGGACCGGAGGGCGTTATGCGCAGACTGAAGAGTGTTGTGCTTGGACTGGAGGGTGTCGCAGTTGGATTGGAAGGCATCGTGCTTGGCCTGGAGGGTGCCGCACTCAGACTGGAGGGCGTCATACTTGGACTGGAGAGTATTGTGCTCAGTCTGGAGGGCATTGTGCTCGGTCCGGACGGCATCGCGCTCAGTCTGGAGAGTGTTGTACTCGGACCGGAGGGCGCCGTGCTCGGACTGGAGAGTGTCGTGCTCGGACCGGAGGGTGCTGTGCTCGGACTGGAGAGTGTCGTGCTCGGACCGGAGGGCATCACACTCAGTCTGGAGAGTGTCATGCTCGGACTGGAGGGCACTGTGCTCGGACTGGAGAGTGTTGAGTTGGGATTGCAGGGAGCTTTTCTCATCCCAAAGTTTTTCTGCGTCAGCTCTAAGATTCTCTTTCTCGTACCAGATTGAGTCTCGTTGGTACAGGAGATCTTTTCTCTCAGCTTCAAAAGCTTTTTCTCTCTCTACCTTCTCATCCCAAAGTTTTTCTGCGTCAGCTCTAAGACTCTCCTTCTCGTACCAGATTGAGTCTCATTGGTACAGGAGATCTTTTCTCTCAGCTTCAAAAGCTTTTTCTCTCTCTACCTTCTCAGTCCAAAGTTTTTCTGCCTCAGCTCTAAGACTCTCCTTCTCGGCCCTGAGACTCTGTCTCTCAGCTTCAAAAACTTCCCTCTCAGGAATGGTATTGAATAAGGCCCGATAAGCATTAGCTAGGCCCAAAATCATTTGTGCCTCCTGAGATCTGCCTGAGCCACAACATTCCTGCCTCAAATATGCAATCAAACTCTCAGGATACTTCAAGTGTTCAGGAGTGAAGCTCCATAACACTGAAGATGTCTGTCCTTTGAGAATCTCTTCAAAGCCTCTCCACACTCCCTGCCACTCAGTATTCTCTGGTTCTAGGGAAGACTTCCTCCGGATGTTATAAATCCAGATACTGAGTGAGATTATTACAATAATCAACAATAAGATCAGGGAGATTAAGAGTGTGGCCCACTGATCATTCAAAAACTGCATAAAGGATTCATAGAAAGAAAGAGGAGCACGCTTAAAAATCACCATTTCTGTATAATTAGTTGCATTAGTTGCTCCCTCTGGAGCTGTATGCAGATACGAAGTGAGCATTGCTAACCATGCTTTCAATCCATTATACAATTGTATAGCTCCATAAGAAAAAGTGGCCAGCTTAAACGTGACCCAATATGTTCGGAGCGTCTCAAAAAAGGAACCAATGGCACACAGTCCCTGGTAAAACAAATTTAGTAGAGAAAACATTTTTTTTCCTCCAATAGAGAGAAAAAAAGTAAAAGAAAACAAAGCTCTGCAGTGTTTATAAAATATACCGGAGTATTGGCAGTCCGCCTGGACTTTCAAGGTCAAGCTCGCAGGTGCAGAACCGCAAACACGAGATAGCTCCTTAACAGGGAAAAAAACCTCGTAGCTCTGTTAAAAGCTAAAAGAGCAACAGAAGAAAACACAGAAAAACAGCAACTCAATATGCCCGCATCCTCCACCAAAATCTGTCACGGTTTGAACTAAAAATCCACCTGCGTCCATGACAGGGGCCGTGGGCCCCGGAGGGGCCCTAGGCCGAAAAGGAAAAAGTTAATTAGGAAAAGAAAACAGCGGCAACGATCTAAGGAGGCACACTTATTTACTGAATACTATATCGAAATACCGGATAACACAATATAATACAATATAATTGAAAATTGAGCTAACGAATCAAGCAAAATAGGAGAGAGAATGAGTCCCGTAACCGAGAGGCCTACTGTGAATCTAGGCAAACGGCTGAAGGCTCCCACACACTCCCCTGAACGCCAGAACTCGAAAGACGTCAGTCTGTTCTGCGACAGAGTTAATATAGAGTCCAGGTCCCGTGACCTATCGTGTTGTTCCCTGGGAGATGTAGTCTTCTTCTGTAAGTTGCAGATTCAGTAAAATTATTCATGCTTTATATGATGTTATGATGTGGAATACTGATAGCAAAAATTACAAAATTATTAAACCATGACACAGCTACTTCGGAAGCAGCCCGATCCCCCTTATACGTGGCTAAGATCTCCTTCTCAGTTGGAGTGTAGCACTCTTCAGACCCCTTGTACGCTCAGCTCCAAAATCCCAGGGGTCAGCCTTGGGTCCCTCCTGAGGCTCTTTGCCACAAACTCCAAGTGGGACCTTTCTCTCCAGCAGCTTTATAGAGGATGTTCTTTACATCCTGTCCAGTCCGTACTGGCCCCAGGTCCACGGCACAGGCTATCTCCTGTTTAATCTGTTCAAAAGCCTGCTGCTGCTCTGGGCCCTATGCAAAATCATTCTTCTTCTGCATCACCTGATAAAGGGGGCTTACAATGTGGCTGTAGTTTGGAATGTGCATCCTCCAAAAGCCCACTGCACCCAGGAAAGATTGTGTCTCTTTCTTGCTAGTTGGTGGAGACATGGAAGTGATTTTGTCAATCACTGTTGGGATGTGATGAAATCCATCCTGCCACTTTATACCTAAGAACTGAATTTCCTGGGCAGGCCCTTTTACTTTGCTTCACTTAATAGCAAAACTGGCTCATAGAAGAATTTGAATTATTTGCTCTCCAGCACAGCAGCACTCAGTGGGGGTGTGACCTCATTCAGGCCACGGTAGTCTACTGTCAGCCTCCATTCTCCACTGGCTTTACGCACTGGCCATATGGGACTGTTAAAAGGTGAGTGAGTTTTACTGATCACTCCCTGATTCTCCAACTGGCGAATCAAATCATGAATGGGGAGCAAGGAATCCCTGTTGGTGCGATACTGCCGTCTGTGCACTGTCTTTGTAGCAATCGGTACCTGCTGCTCTTTTATTTTTACTCGTAGCAGCCTCACAACAGACGGGTCCTCTGACAGGCCAGGTAAAAATGACAGCTGCTTAATGTTGTCCGTATCTACAGCAGCGATTCCAAAGGCCCAGTGATACCCCTTAGTATCCTTGAAATGCCCTCTTCTGAGGTAATCAATACCAAGTATGAACGGAAACCCTGGGCCACTCACATAGGATGTTTTTTCCAGTCTTTACCAGTGAGGCTTATTTCAGCCTCCAGCACAGTCAATTCTTGAGAGATATCCAGAAATATGGATTGATTCTGTCCCTTCATGACTGGAGGGCATTAGGGTGCACTGTGCACCTGTATCCTCCAATGCCTTATATTTCTGTGGTTCTGATGTGCCAGGCCATCAAATCCACACAGTCCAATAAACTCTATTATCCCTTCCACTCCCTTGACTGAGGGCAGGGCCCCTCTATTGGTTACCTGTGATAACTGGAGCAGCCGTACTGGTGGTTGGACTGTTTTGTAGTTCTCTCACCCGTGCTAATAGTACAGGGGTAGGCTGGTCATGCCACTTCCTCATGTCTTCTCTGTGGTCACGTAGGTAACGCCACAAGGAAACACGCAGTGCAATTGTACTGTTGTTCCTTGCTCGAGCTGGAAAGCACTTGTGTCTAATAGCTGAGATTTTTAATGATACACATGAAGGCTTTATGATCGTTAATTTCTTTACGATCTCTCGCCTTCAACTGAAGCAGCAGCTAGGCCAATTACCAAGTGACACCAAGGAGATGAAGTGGCAAAATGGCGATTTATTGAAACAGACACATCCTTATATAACCTACGCCTTTTTGTCTACACCCACTGTATTACACTAAGATTCTTCCAGAATATGGGGAAGGGCCTGTCACATCTCAACAAGCTACCGTCCCAGCTGTCCCAACAGCGAAGAAACCAGGTAACAAGAGATTCATTCTGGTGCCGTGTGAACTCCTTTCTTACGCCTTCGATTTCAGTCATCTTCAGGGGTCGACAAACAGTAATAGAGATTTCCTCCTCATCACTCTCTTCTTCACGCCACTTTTCCTTTTGCCTTTGTCGGTACTGATCCAGACCTGTCAGCTGGATCTTCTGTTGCCTTCTCCTCCACTTCTTTTTTCCGTTCTAGATGTGAGGACATCCATTTCCATTTCTTGCCTTCCACAGGGGCAACTGATATTGTTACTGGTGCCTCCTGTGACTGATCAAAATTGACTTGGGGATTTCCCTTTTTGGCTTGAACCTCAGCTCAGAAACTCTCTCTTTTCGGAACAGTGTTATATAGAGCACGGTAAGAACAATTCAAGCCCCAACTAAGTCATACCCCCTTAGATCTATCTAGGCTGCACCATCCCTGACTCAAATACTGGCTTAGTTTCTCGGGATCCCACAGGTGTTCAAGAGTTAAATCCCATGACATTGCGGCCCCCCACGTGTTGGCGAACCTGAAGGCAAAAGTCAGCGTTCTAGGACAAACAACCACACACCAATATAGTTAAATATAGCTGTGTCCATCTATTGCCTGAAAAGCCGTACTTTTATAGCAAACAAACAAGGGTGTTCAAAAATCACACGCACTAATTGGAAGAAAGCTTCTGCAATAAGAAACCTAAAACCCCGCTTCAAAGCCACGAGCCTTTCACTCTTTTGCTAGAGGTGTCCTTGGTTCTCATGCTGTTTATCCTGCTCCGCAGCTGCAGCTCTGTAAAGTGCTTATCTTGATCCATGGCAGCTGCTCTGTAAAATTCTTCTTGTATTACAACAGAATGGCAGTTCCCTGGGGTCTCCAGCACACCTCCAGCCAGCTGGCAAATGCCGCTGAGGACCTTCAGGAAAGACATGCCCAGGGTAGTGACAATGTCCACTGGACAACTGTGAGCCCCACAATGGGTCTCGTACCTGTGTGCCACCTTCTGAACACCAGGAGCACGGTGTAGATGCAAGGTCCAGCCAGGAAATCAAAACATGCTTCTGGAAGGGTATGCTTTCTGAAGAGTATTTACACTAATGAGAGGACCACAAACATTCACTCAGCGAACTCCAAATCTCTGTGCCTTTGCAGGCCTAGGGTCTTGTTTGGTTCACAGAGACACGGTGGGTTGATTCTCAGCTCTGTACTGTAGCAAATGGGGTACAGATTCTGCATGACGGATGGGCAAGGAAGAAGAGAAAAGGCTGCTGCCATCCATGAGAGGGCACTGAGCTCTGCCTGCGGATGGCAGAGGAGCCAGCTGAGAACTGATGGAAAGTTCTCAAAGTGGAGAGCAGCAGATTCTGTTCCTTGCTTCCTGATCAGGAAGAACAAGAAGAGGGGACAGGCAGGAATCTGAGTTACAGCTCAGATGGAATTGTTTTCTTCAGACTGTCTGCTGTGGTGCAGTGTTTTGGTTCTTGGAGAAAACCATTGATAACACTCTGATGTTTACAGCTGCTGCTAAGCAGTGTTGTACAGAGCCAAGGCCATGGTCAGTGGAGGGCACATGGAGCTGGGAGGGAACAGAGTGAGGACAGCTGACTGATAGTGGCCAAAGGGACGTTCTCAATCAGCTGACAGCAAGCAGAAATTGTATTGAAAGGGGTGGGAGTTCATCTCAGTCTCTTCACTGCCCAGGGTCCAGCTGAGCATCAGTCTGGTGGTGCTGAGCAAGTGCTTGTGCATCAGTTGTTACATACAATTCCATATCAACGGATATATAGTGATAACTATTACTCCTTTTATCTCTCTTAGTAAATTGCTTTGTTACAACCCAGAAGTTGTACTTTTTTTCCCAGTTCTCATCCCCATCCCACTGGGAATTGGGCAGTGCACAAAGCACTGTGAGCTGCTAAGCCACATGTTGGGTTCAACAACCACCATCATTTTGGTGCCTGATGTGAGGCTGCAAGGGTTGAGATAGCAGCACATCTGTCCAGAGAGAGATAACTCAGGGCTTTGTGGGAGCTGGAAAAGTGCAGGCCATGATGCTGATAGTTTCCCTATTTGTGGAGTTTGTTGAGTCTTCTCATGAAGCTTCACTGCACAGCTCCTTACTTGGTGCTTGGATGCTGCATTAGGGTATTTATTTTGCTATGCTGTTTGACCTCAGTTTTTACCACGATAAATTGGCAGCTGACAAAGTGAAGTTTTGTGCACATTCAGCTCTGCGGTCATCTTTGGGTTTTGGAAGTAATATTGTCCATATGATTAGGAATTACACATTTTACATTGTCTTCTGGGAGCCCAGGGGTATTCAAGGAGTGACTGGATATTGTGTTGAGGGACATGGTTTAGTGGGAGCTGTAGGTAATAGGTGAACGGTTGGACTGGATGAACTTTTAGGCCTTTTTCAACCTTGGTGATTCTATGATTCTAGGATTGAGGTTAAACAATTATTCAGGAATATCACTGAGAGATCTGCCCCAAGGTGAGAAGGCTCTGCATGGCAGAGGGTGTGGGACGGTCTGGGCAGCTGCCTGGAGCGGTGGGCACCCCCAGGGCTTTGGAACTTCATCTCTGAGCAACTGCAGGATCCTGAGAAACTGGTAGAATATTGGGGGCAGGTCTGCTGTGGCTCTGGTAATCCCGAATGCAGTGTGCCATATCCAGAGAGCTGGATCTGATGACAGTGCTGCAGCCTCTGCAACTCCTGGCACAGACCCTGCAGCAGCTCCAAGGTTTTGCTACACGTCCTGCAGTTGCTCCAAGCTCTGGGACAGATCCTGCTGTCACTCCACCCCTCATAATGAGCTCTGTAGTCACTCCTGCTACAGGTCCTGTAGCTGTTCCAAGTATGGTAATAAGAAAATGCTACAAATTCCTCCCAAGGGAGGAAGTACAGCCCTGCGGTGACTCAAACCCCTCCAATGAGCCCAGTGGCTGCTCCAACATAATCACAGGTCCTGTGGTGGTTTCAGCTCTAGCAATGAACTCTGAGGTCACTTCAACTCCTGCAACAGCCCAACAGCCACTACAGCTCCTACAGTGAACCTTGTGGCTGTTAAAACCCCTGCAGCTTGTCCTGGACTTGCAAACAGATGCACATAGGGATTAGTTCATATATGTTTGCAACTGCATATGTTGTATTTGTTTGAAAATACACTAAATATATTATATATGTATAAATACATTTGTCATAATTATTATCCTTTTCTTTTTCTCTTTGTCTCAACCCATAAAACTTAAACCACAGCACTGCCCCGAGACACTTAAGGATTTCCTTGGGGCTATTCAATCTGATCTAGTCATACACTGAAGAGCACCAGAAGATCTCGAGGTTTTCTCAGGGAGCAGCTCCTGAGGTATATTCCTTACACCAGCTTTGGAAGAGGCCTCCATCCAATTCTCTGGTCCTGCTCTAAAGGGGCCCTCCTGTTATGGCAGTGCCAGCAAGGAGACCAGCTCTGACAGACCTGTTCATATTGCCGGCTACTGACTGCAGCCCTGGATTGCTGCTGTAGAGACAACAGGATGGTCGTGAGACACACAAGACCTTCAGGACTGCACAAATGAGAGGACTTGAGAGCACTGTGGTAGTGTAAAGAGATCAGAAATGAAAAGAGCACGTTGAGCTGCTGTCTGTGGCTGTACCTCCCCAAATCCAGACAAAGTAGGAAGAAAGAAAATCTAAGTAAAAGTCTATTTTGAAACCTTTTTAGGTATCTTTTAACGTATTCGGGGAATCTGGATACATGTTTACATGAGCTCTTGGAGTGAAAAAATGGAAATTAGTTTGGAAAGAGGTGTAATACAATTTTATTTTTAAGTTCAATAATATATATATATATTTTTGCACGTTGCTATATCTCACATAATCAAACAATCAAAGATGCATAAAACATAAAGAACCATCATTGGGAATCCTATGATGAAGCTGTACATTTTATGGAAGCTGGAATAGTGCGTATTACAACACCTTCTGAGAGCGTGCTTGATCTCCCTGTTCCTCATGCTGTAGATAACAGGGTTCAGTGCTGGAGGAACCACTGCGAACAGAAGTGCCATTGTCAGAACCAGGAGTGGGGAGGAAAAGGATGGGGGCTTCAGGTTGGCAAAAATGCCAGTGCTGACAACTAGGGAGACCACGGCCAGGTGAGGGAGGCACGTGGAGAAGGCTTTGTGCCGTCCCTGCTCAGAGGGCATCCTCAGCACAGCCATGAAGATCTGCACATAGGACACAACTATGAAAACAAAGCAACCAAAGCCTAAACTCACACCAAAAAAGATAAACACAACTTCCCTGAGGTAGGATGCTAAGCAGGAAAGCTTGAGGATCTGGGGGATATCACAGAAAAACTGGTTCACAACATTGCCTTGGCAGAGAGGCAGTGAAAACGTACTGGCAGTGTGCAGCAGGGAATAGAGAACCCCAGTGCCCCAGGCAGCTGCTGCCATGGTGGCACAAGCTCTGCTGTCCATCAAGGTCCCGTAGTGCAGGGGCTTGCAGATGGCAACATAGCGGTCATAGGACATGATGGTGAGAAGGGAATACTCTGCTGAGGCAAAGAAGAGAAAGAAAAAGAGCTGTGCAGCACATCCTGTGTAGGAGATGGCCCTGGTGTCCCAGAGGGAGTTGGCCATGGCTTTGGGGAGAGTGGTGGAGATGCAGCCCAGGTCGAGGAGGGCCAGGTTGAGGAGGAAGAAGTACATGGGGGTGTGCAGGCGCCGGTCGCAGGCTACGGCTGTGCTGATGAGGCCGTTGCCCAGGAGGGCAGCCAGGTAGATGCCCAGGAAGAGCCAGAAGTGCAGGAGCTGCAGCTGCCGCGTGTCTGCCAACTGCAGCAGGAGGAACTCGCTGATGGAGCTGCTGTTGGACATCTGCTGTTGTTGGGCTTGGAGTCCTGCTCAGAGTGCAGAAGATAATGACAAGTCCAGACTTTTCTCAGAGACACTCCTCCTGCTATACTATGAAATGCTTTTATTCTCTTACAACAGTGTACATTTAGCACCATTACTTGCATTTAATTTCATGTATTTCAACATTCCTTAAGCAGAAGCAGCATATGGAGCTCTAACCTTACTCTTATTTTCTTATCCCTTCTCCCTGGATATTTTCATCTGTTTCATGTCTCATATCTTTACCCCAAGTGCTCTTAGAGCCCCCTACCCCAGCTTCTGTGGCATTCAGTTTCAGTTAGAAAATGCTGCCTGTTTGTAGGATAAGTGAATTATTCATGCCTACAGAAAATGATGATAATTCCATCCTTCGAGAAAGGGGAGAGTGAAAGCACATCATGTGTGACTCTTCACAAAACAAGCAATTGATTGACGAAAAATTCTCAGAACTCTTATTGCCCCTTTTAGATTTCTGACTCCAAACCTCTTTGCCTCAGAAGAGGAAATGTAAACCCCCTGCCTTGGCTCTCCTTTTGCAAAGGACCCTAGGAAACATACTGTTGTGCAGTGGAGCTGTGATCCCCTGCCCCAGGCAGCAGCTGTGGCAGCACAAGCCCTGCCGGGGGGCTCCTTCCCCCCACACGTCTCCCCGCAGCGCCCTGGGCAGCTCCCCGGGCAGGCTGAGTGCTGAGCCTGGCAGGCGGCAGAGTCCCATACCCGGCACACAGCCCCTGGGGCACAGCAGGGACCCTGCTCTGCAGGACAGCCCTGGGCACCTGCCTGCAGTCCGGGCTGCACAGCCTGCAGCCGTGCTGGGACACGCAGCCCTCAGGGCTGTGCTCTGACACTGCAGTATGGAAGCCCTCAGCTGGAGCAGAAGGCTTTTTCCACAGTAAAGAAACATGCAGTGCCTGCATCCAGATCTGCTATGGGATGTCCCCGATTTGGTGATCCCTCCAGGAAAAGCAGCTCACGGTCTGCAGTGAGACTTACCCTGTCATGGTCTGTGAGCAATGCTCCTGCAGTGAGCTCACAGCCCGCTCACACCACACACATCCTGCAAGCTCTCTCCAGTTTCTCTCCTCTCCTTCTGTCACCTGCAGGCTGTGCTGTGCACAAGAGCTGCTCCTGGGCACAGCTGTCTCTCTGCAGCTCTGCCCACTTGTATGAGCTCCCTGTGTCCCAGCAGCCTGGACAAGCAAGCAGCAGATGATGTCATTTTTATCCTTCCCACTCATGTCCCCTGACACATCCCTGGGTCCTCATGGCCAACAGCTCCTGAAAGACAACAGCATCATGACTGTGCTTTGAAATCCGCTCAATTAACCACCACATGACCAGTGGTCAGTGACTGATTTGAGACATATGGGGAGTGCTCCCAGAGTTCGTTTGACAATGCACAAAGGGCACCCAGACAAGGAAGGCGAGGTTTGGACTTTCCCTGTGCAGGGCAGTGATCCAGTTGAGGCAGTGCAGGAGCCTCATCCGTTGACAGAAATCCTGGAGCTGAAATGGGATTCAGCTCCCTACACACCCACAGGAGCTGGGATTCCTCTGGTTCAGCTCAGAAGTGCACAAGGAGTTGCCTGCATGTGAGCTCCTGCTCTGAGTCCTCAGTCCTTTAGCAGGGAGGCAGCTGCTCACACACAGACACTGGGTGATGCCCAAGGTGCCTGGGCTGCTCCTGATGTGTGCCAGTGCTTGTAAACCGTGTGGGAAATCCCTGAGACAGGCAGCTCCTTCCTGGGCTTCAGCCGAGGGCCACAGAGAGGATAGCACCGGCTGTCTGGTGAATTCACTCACAGCTGCAAGTGCAGCACAGGGCCTTCAGCAAAGCCATGCCCATGGTGTGTCCATGCTGCTACGTCACCTCCAAGACCCACGATCGGTCTAATGCCTGTGTGCCAACTTCTGCGCACTAGTACAATAGATGAGCTATCCAGTCCGGCTATGTCCAGTGATGCTTTCCAGTGAGGATGTTTACTCCTGTATTTTTGCACTAATGCAAACACCAACGCACAAGAAGCTAGAAATCTTGGTAGAGCTGCTGGCCTGAGCTCCTGTTTGGACCATGGGGACACAGTTGAATGGCTTCCACAACTGCACTGTAGCACAAGGGGGATACAGAGTCTTTAGGATGGATGGGCGAGGAAATAAAGAAGGGTGAATGCCCTCTGTGAGAGTGCACTGAGCTCTGCCTGGGGATGGAAGAACAGACAGGTCAGAGCTAATGGAAATGGCCAACAGAGGAGACCAACAGTGTCTTTTCCTGTCTTCCTGATCAGGGAGAGTCAATGGAAGGTGCCCTCTGCAGACAGATGGGAATCTGATGTTGTCTGTCCCTTGTGCCCTTTGGGAGCCTTTTTCACTCCAGTATGTGCTGCAGGGACAGCACAGCAGGGCATGTGGCATCCAGCAGATCCATGGAGAGCACAGATGGCAGCTTCTTGACCAAGCCATGGAGGAACCAAAGAGGAGAGGTGCTCTGCTGGATCTCATACTCTCCGGCATGGAAGGACTTGTGGGAACTGTGAAGGTCAAAGGGACAACAGGCCATGTGCAAGATGCAAATGTATCTCTCTTTATTTATTTATTTATTTTGAGGCTGTAAGCTTAATAGTTGATCATAAATGTCAATAAAACTGAAACAAATAATTGAAGACAAAGATGGAAATCAATGAAAATGTGTTAACCCTTCTCAACATGAAAAATTCTCATGAGTCTTGTTCCATTTTAAGCTGTATGTGTGAATCTTTGAGATGATTTGATGTCTTTTTTTTTCTTTCTTTCTTTTTTTTTCTTTTACTGAAACTACAATGTTTTCCAGAACTGTGTTCGCTGGACACAAATGCCTTCAGGTTCAGAGACACAGACAGCGGTGCCAGTGCCAATGCCCTGTGACTATAGCCCGGTGCCCAGCACTACTCTTTCCTGCTGCCTATTTGATGTGTCTCATCCTCCAAGTGTTTTCAGCTCTCCTAAATAATTGCCATGGTTAAGGGCATGTTTTCAGCAGGCCATTTGGGCACACACTACTCCCACTGCCCTCCAGATTTCTCCATCCCTTGCTCTTTGTTCAGTCAGATACCTCCCAATTATCTGTCTGATTTCTGACTTTCAGGGGGATTACTGGAATTTGTTCCATCTCCCCAAAGTCTGATGGAATGTGTTGTCAACTCCTTCTCTGTGATTTGATCTATCCCTTCCTATCTATTCTTTTTCTTTTTCTTCTTATACTTTTTCTTTTTCTCAATCACTGTCTCTTTTTTATTAAGGCACGAAGTCTGAAAGATGTTCATTAATGTCAGTAAAAGTGAAAAACAGAGTTGGAGACAAAGAAAGAAATCAATGAGAATGTGTTAACCCGTCTCAATGTGTGAAATACTCAGAAGTCCTGATCAGTTTTAAGTTGATACCTCTCAACTACCTGGCTGATCTATCCCAGGGAGATTACTGGAATTTGCTCTATCTACCAGAGTCTGATGGCCTCTGTTGTCAACTACTTCACTGTGATTCAATCTATCCTATCCTACCTCAGTATAAATCATTTCTTTTAAAAGTATTCCATATGAAAGACAAACTTCAATAGATGCAGCTTGAACATGGCATGCAGTTGATCACTGTGTTTTACTGTTCATTCAATTGCATCACCTTTCCTTCTATTTGCTGGCCAGATAAAAAAGAGAAATCTTTCCTTTTCCATGTGCAGCTGGTTCTCTGAGGAAAGCCAGTGGGAGTTGGTGCAAAGCAGTTTTAATACTGAGTGGATGAATGCAGAGGGGAAGAGTGATGTGAAGAAAAGTGATGCAAGTCCCATAGGTCCAATGTGAGCAGAAATTGGGTGGGGAGGTTGAGAAGGACCTTTGTCAACACAGTAACAGTACAGAACTCATTGGGACATCCTGGATTGGTATCAGTTGCACAGTGCTGCTTTAAACCCAGCTATAAATAAAGAGACAATAAATTTATAATGGATTCTATCTCTTTATGCTCTCTCCAGATATCCCTCCTTTTTGCTGAACAAGTTCTGATAACCTGAAGAAGATAACAAGATGGCATAAAACACAGGAGATTATTTAGGTTATAATGGGCCCCAGGGCGCATTTGATGCTGAGTCTATCAACCTCCAGTGCAGAGAGAAGTTTGCACAAAGTGCTCAACAAGACAAAGTCAGAAGTAAAAGTGAAGTTTCTTGGAGTATTAATGGGCCCACTGAGGGCCATTACCAAGTAAGCTTCCCAACAGACTTGTTAGAGAAGATAACTGGAAGCCATGACTACAGGCAGGCAAAGGCACTGGCATGCTAAGAAACCTCTCCTTTGCCTTACGAAGCAGACAGGTCAAGCCCTGATTACAAGACCAGTGGTAGAGAGGTCCTGTCTCTCATGTTGGCTCCGGGCATTTCCTGCGGCAATGGGTTGGAGGTCTGTATGATGTTAAATGAAAGACATGGGGACAGAAGATCCCAGGCTCTACATGTGGTGCAAGGACGCTGTGAGGTTCATGTCCCATATGTGCCCTGTGTTTCATCGCAGGATGTGGGATGTGAGAAGGGCCCAGTCTGAACAAGCAGTCAATCCCTGTGAAACTCTGAACTTCACATCTCTCAGTTCCAGTGCCCTCCTTTGCACATTCTCCCAGAGTTTGAAGTCCTTTATGTTCTGTGGTGCCCAGAACATAGTGAGGCAGTAGCAATGCAGAGCAGAGGGATGATCCTTTCCCTCACCCAGCTGGCAAGAAGTTGCTTCATGCACTCCAGGGGACCGTTGGCTTTCCTGGCTGCCTTGGCACACTGCTGACTCACATTCAGTGTGATGCTGACCAGCACCCCAATCCTTTCCAGTCAGAATCCTCTCCAGTGTCCCATATCCAGTCAGTGTGTATGTCCAGCATTGCCCCTACCCAGGTGCACAATCAGGCACTTGTTCTTGTTATACTTTATGCACTTGGTGCTTAGTGCCAACTGGTACCCACTTCTCTGACTTGTCCACATCTCTCTGCAAGTCCTCTCCACCCTCAGTCAAGGCAACAGCACCTCCTCATCTGGTCTCATCAGCAAACTTGCTCAGAACATCTTCTACTCCTGCATTCAAGTCATCTGCATAAACATAAAAGGAAAGTCGCCCCAAAATGGAACCCTGGGGACCCCAACAGCGACCATCTACCAGCCTGATGGAACCCACTGACTATAATCCTTTGGGACTGACCTACTGGCCAACTGCTCACCCACCACATAGTGTTTCTGTCTAGCCATATGCAGAACATTCTGTCCAGAAGGTTGTTGTGAGAAACAGTATCAAAATCTCCACTGAAATCCTCAAGGATTACATCAACTGGCTTCCCTTGGTCAACTAAACGGATAACTGTGTCACAAAATGAGCTTAAATTAAACAGGACCTTCGCCTCACAAACTTGTGTTGGCTGCAACCAATGACAGAATTGTCCTTCAGCTGTTTTTCCATAACTCCCACCATCATTTTCTCCATAATTTTACCAGGCTCTGGACTGACAGGTCCATAATTGCCCATGTCATCTTTCTTGCTCTTCCTTACAATGAGTCAACATTTGCCAGCTTCCTGTCAGCTGGCATGACCCTAGACTTCTTTAGATGCAATTGAAATGAGAGCCCAGAGCACACAAAGGCGCCATCATTGAAAGAAAGTAGATCTGCCATAGCTTTGCAATGCCTTGAACTCCAGAGTATGCCACAGATGGAGCAGAGGGGAAGATTTGCCTCTTCTGTAGTGAACTCATTCATTTGGTAAGCAGAATAACACTACCTGATACACTGGGACTGTGTCTCTGCTCTGCTCTGCTCAGCTCACAGGGCAGCGGTTCAGGGTGTTGCTCTCATGTCAGTGCAGGTAAACTCACTTTAACCCTTTTTCCTCTGTAAATGCTTCCTCTATTTCTATGCTCAGATACACTTCCACATTCCCTCAAGTACACTTCCATATATCATTAACAATTACACTTTCTTATACCATCAAAACAGTTTGTCAAACAATACAGTTCTTCAGTTCACATAAACTCCCTTAATACAGTCTGTATTCTTCAGCTATAAACACTGTGCCACAGAACCAGCACTGACTGAACCACCTCCTTCACACACTTCCTCACAAGCAGTACATAGTATTACATAAATGGGTTGACACTCATTGGTCGGGTGGAATGTACACCTCTCCTCAGGACAATCTTACTAATCTACAGAGTACAAACTCCTGTCTTCTTACATACAAGCAGAAAGTACTTATGAGTGGACAGACAACACAGTCTTTCACTTTGTCCGTGTCTGGCCATTTCCCTCACAGGAGGAAGGAAACACGGGTCGGGACTCGGCACTCACCCTGCAGCTGTTCTGTGTCTCACTCACACCACACTCACTCTGACATTTAGATCAAAAACCATGGTTTATTCATACTACACAATGCTGACAAAGTTTTCTAGCTGGAATCTTAATAACACTCATACTGTGGTCGACCAGTTGCAAACGTTAATGTTTTTCCCAGAGTCGTCTTGACACACGGTACCAAACACTTAAAGCAGATGATAATATTGAACATACAACCTATAAGCCCCGTGATTACAACTTGGAGAACCCAGGCTACCATTTGACAGGCTATCCACTATATCCCATACCCGTAGGAGACACCAACCTAGGTCCCTCCTATTGCCAACCACCTAGGAGAGAGCATTTGTTCTTGTTTCCATTCATATGACATACAGTTCCCTTTCATAGGAACTCACCCAAGGAGTCTTCCTACCCCAGCTGGCAACCAAAGCCATGAGCTCACCTCCCTGGGAGCAGCACGTATGGCTGTAAACTGTGTAGGATGTCTCCTCAAGACATATGGGCTCCACTTACCATAAACATACCTGGTCCACCTACGGGTGGTCCTTGTCTGTCCCTGCAGTGATCAGGTGAGGAAGGGAGTCCTTCAGAGAAATCTCAGGGTGCGCCAAAAGTGTCTCCCTCTCAGCTGGTCCTGCAGCGAACTGAGCTGTTCCCACCTGGGCCGCCAAATTGACTACAGGAATTGAACTCTATAACCTCTATAACTGATACAGTCTCCCATGACATACTTATACCAAAGTTGAGGAAGTATGGGATAGATGAGTGGACAGTGAAGTGGGTCGAGAGGGACCTGGGCGTCCTGGTGGACGACGCATTGGCCATGAGCCATCAGTGTGCCCTTGTAGCCAAAAAGGCCAATGGCATCATGGGGTGCATTAAAAAGAGCGTGTCCAGCAGGTTTAGGGAGGTGATCCTCCCCCTCTATTCTGCCCTGGTGAGGTCTCATCTGGAATATTGTGTCCAGTTCTGGGCTCCCCAGTACAAAAAAGACAGGGATCTCTTGGAAAGAGTCCAGCGGAGGGCCACAAAGATGGTGAAGGGCCTGGAGCATCTCCCCTATGAGGAGAGACTTAGGGAACTGGGTCTGTTTAGCCTTGAGAAAAGAAGGCTGAGAGGGGACTTGATCCAGGTCTATAAATATTTGAGGTGAGGGGGGTAAAGTGTTGAGGCCAGACTCTTTTCAGCAGTGTGTGGAGACGGGACATGGGGAAACAGACAGAAACTGGACCATAGGAAGTTCTGCACTAATGTGTGCAATAACTTCTTTATGGTGAGAGTGACAGAGCACTGGAACAGGCTGCCCAGGGTGGTTGTGGAATCTCCTTCTCTGGAGATATTCAAGACCTGCCTGGATGCCGAGCTGTGCGACGTGGTGTAGGGAACCTGCTTTGGCAGGGGGGTTGGACTCAGTGGTCTCTGGAGGTCCCTTCCAACCCCTACAATTCTGTGATTCTGTGAATATCATGGGGTGGTTTGGATGGGGAAAGACTACCCCTTTGAATGACCTTTTGTCAGGGCATGTCCTGGGATTCCTAGGATTCTTAAAATGCAGTGTTGCTTCTGTCACTGAAACATGGGGCCCTGTGTGGGACAGAGGGAGGGTCCATGAGTCCCTGGCCCACCTGACTGAGTATGTCCATGGTCTTAGCAAAGACATACTTACAACTTGAGAATGACAGCTAGCTGCGTTCATGGTGGCATGGCCACTGCTGATGGCCTTGAACTGTCTGAACATAATTGAAGAGGCTCAGGCTGATGCAAATCAGCTATTGAATGATAGTGTTGAAAAACTGGGAAGACAGGTGGCAGTTTTGATGGGGAAAAAACCTAATTCAATCATTCTCCTATGGAAGATCAGGAACATCTCTCTGGAAGACCATGGGGACCCTGTACAAGGGAATCTGTATAAAATGGACTCTGTAAATGAAGGCACTAAAAGGTCAGATTTTGAGGTTCCATTTGGACTAGATCTATTTGAGATCTGACTGATTGTAACCCTAAAATGAAAAAAATAAATAAATAAATGCAGGATAGGCTGGTGGGAGTGCCCTGACCAGTGTCCAAACCCCAAACCCTGCTGCCCATAATACAGCAGCTGAACTGATGGATATAGTACAGTGGTTTAGACAGAAACCAAGAGAGCATGCCAGCATAGCTGCTCTGGTTATGGGACATGGAGGCAGAAAGCGCTGTGGTGAATGGACTGGAAATTTCAAAACTGACATCCATTACTGCTCACCCTGCCTTCAGGCAAAGACTGTATGCTCTGTCCAACATAATGAGGATAGATGTGTGTCATATAACATGGCCAAATAAGAATGACATACCATTAAATATGAGCCTGTAGTCCTCTATGGAAGACTAACAAAATTATATTAGAGAATTAATCATGAAAGAGGCTATCTAGGAAGATGATTTTGAGAGCCCAGTCAATAAATTTTTTCATCAGGAATGAGGGATCTCATCCTACAGCCATCACCTTTACATCAGGATGGGTCTATGTTATCAATACTGAACCCCCCAGTGGCCCTCAGATGCTGTAATACAACAGGCTGCCCAATTGATGGGGAGACAAGAGTGCCTATGGCCAGATGCAGGCTCTGAATGGTGGTGGAAAGGTCAGAGAACCATCTGCTGCCATGACTTAGGCGTCCAGCCCCTAAGGTAATCTAGTCTGGACCCATTAGGGTCTTGAGACAACATATGTTTAAAGACCAGATTAGAGCAGGAGTTCAGTTTAAAAAGATCGATGGACAGCATAATCAGGAAAAAATATCTGTTAAACAGGCCCAAGCACTGAGTATTTATAGTCCAACCTTTTCAGCCAAACTAGATGTGAATGTAACTCAAGAAGGGTCTGGATGGGGGCTCTGGCAGAGCCAGAGTTCTTTGTGAACCCCTATGAGGTTTTGGTCACAGGTTTGGCATGGAGCAGAATAATGATACATCTCTATCTATGCCTGTTGCGTGTTGGAGTGCATGCGCAATGCCATGTGGAGGGCTTATCACAATAAAGATTGGCGGATTTGCTGCGTAGTCCGGTCAGAACTCAGATCTGCGTTGTGCTTCCTGCGGCACCAAACGCCCAACAGTGGCAGTTCCGTGTATTGGCCAGCAGGTGGCAGCAGAGACCACGGAAAGAACGTCTGCGGGACAGACCCTGGGGATCCGTTCTCTTTTAATTATAGGGGAAGAACACAAAGATGGAAGAGGAGGGAAGGGGGAAAAAAAAAAATAAAAATAGAAAAAATCAAACCACAGCAAACAAATAAAACTTCTCCAAACGTAGCAAACGTGAATCTCTGTCAATAAATAAATGAGTAATTGAATTGATGTCTGTTTCCCCTCTCCCCCGCCCCCCACAAAACTTCTGAGATGAAAAAAAAACACCTGGTATCAATTGGACAGATGCACACAGTGAAGCCAGGGATGGTCTGAAACGCAAAGCAGATGAGCAGCTTTTAGAAGAAAACAGAGTAGTAACAACTTCTGTACCTACATTCACCACTCTGAGATCCTGTCTGGGTCACCCAAGGCTTGTAAATAACCACTGGGTCGGTTCTGATGTCGAGTGATTTGTTGTCAGTTCTCTCATGGTTCTCCGGTCAGTTCTCCGGTGCCAGGATCTGCCACAGGGCATTCTGACCACGGGCATCATGTTTTTACGCTGCCGCCCGCATTTAACAGGCAATCGGTCTGCCCAGCATGTGCAAGGCAGCACCTCTTTCACACCACCAGAATGTTTAAGGCTGCTGGGATTGTTGTTAGCGTCTCATTAACACTGAGGCTAGAGATACCCTTAGGATTGACATTACTATTAGCATTACTTTGATGGTGCCCTATCTGGGTCATTTCCAGGGGATGTCAGGAGTAAGGCATAGTGTCAGGAGAAAAAGAACAGACTCTGTTACTTTATAAACGTGATAATAGAGAGAGTTCATAGGAAAAAATACGACTCTTAAATAATACAAAGCATGCTTCTGATTGGATGCAGGCATCATCTGGGCTCTGATTAATATTACTCTTAAGGTAAAGATTATTATTACCATAATGATTTTTTTTTTGGATTATGATCAGGGTTAAGGTTCCTTTTGCTACAAACTTCTAGCATCATTTTTGTTGTTACATTTGGAGTTAGAGACGATTTTAGAATCAGGGTAAGGGTTAGGATTAGAGTTACATTGCGGGTTATTGCTGTTATCTTTACAGCTCCTGTGAGGGTTGGGGTCTGGATCAGTTGTTTAAAAATGAAATGAAAAAAGAATAAAAAAAAAAATATATTGAAAGCTTCAGATTTCCTTAATCTTTGTGGGAATCATATAATGTGCAACTCAGATCTACCTCTTCGTGCAGTGACTGCCTGTAAATTTGCTAGAGCCTAATATAATATGGCCTTGCGCTTTCCGCTAACTCACCTTCATTTCATTTTCAGAAATGAAGGCGATGACTGAGCATGTAAGTGACTTAATTCAATAAAAGACAGGAGGGCTTGAGAGGTCAAGGGTGAAGATGGGACTCCTCTTGTCAAGATGAGAGTGGCTCAGAGCTGGTGCTGCTGCCTGGTGCCTGGGACTGGCAGCCTGACTCTAAGTCCCCATCTAAGATGCTCAGCTTCACCTCACTGATGCTGACCTGCTCCTGCATGGTGGTGCTGCTGCTGGGGCACTCGGGCTGTGCTTGGGATGGGCAGCACTGCAAAGGCGCTGGGTCACAAACCAGGCAGGTGACTGCTGTGTCTGGCAGGCTCAGGTCAGCATCTTCAGCAGAGCCAGGAGATATGAGAGCATGAACGTGGATGAGCCCCTTGTGTCCATCACTGATACCATGTGGAAGGCTGTCATCCGAATTGCAGCGATTCATGCTTAATAAGAACTCTCCATTGATGGAAACACACTGCACATCACTACTTGGTTTGGATCATTGGGGTTGACAAGGGCTCGAATCACCTAGGAAGGCATAGAAACACAAGGGTTAGTGTCAAACGTTTGCAAGTTGAATCATGAAAGGTTGTTGATACTTGGTAATAGAGTGGCGTCAGGAAGAAGAAAATAGGCTTCAAGCAACAGAGCCACTGTCTTGAAAGTGATCCTCATGCAGGTCCAGCTTGTGAGTTGTTTCACTGTAATCCGCTTCTTTGGGTCTACCTAGTGGGCAGCAGCACTCGAGCTGTTACTGACATCACTGAAAAGAACTGGAGACGATTGTACTATTCCTAAGAGCTTCAAGGTGCCTAGAAGCACAAATAGAAACCAGCAGTATTTCATCACTTCACCAAAAGGAAGGTCAAACACCTGAGCTGTGAAGAGCAGTTACAGAACCTATGCATAAGATCACACCAGACATACTTTGTTCTAACAACAGTTATGGCACATAGTCCATTTCCTTCAATATTCCCAAAATGAAATTATGTGGAGCATTACAGGGAAAGAAACACTGCACACAGACACTATGACCCTGATTATACTCAAGCAGCAGACTTAAAACAAGTCAGAGTTTTAGATTCCAGGATATTTCAGGACCTATCATGTGTGAAATTCAGTTACACAACACTGCCTAGGTGCCTGCGTTTCAAGCAACTTTCAGATCACAGCCATGTAAAATAAAAACAAATTCAGTGCAGAAATAGCAAGCCTGTACCTTAATACTCATGAGATTATCCATTTTTTACAGCACTCTGACTAAGTTCTAAAACTTGCTCATCCCAGTTCACTTCAACAAGTTCCACCAGTTCAAGCAACACAGTTCTGAGATCCTATGTATGTTATGCAGATAGAATTGAACAGTGCAGAAATAATCTCTGACAGCTTTAAGAGCTCCGTTCTGCTTACAAACTCTCAGTCCAAAATTATTCGCAGGTTTAAGGAAATGAACACCTGAAGCAGTTGGATCATCTGCCATTTGCCGCATTCTGCTTCTTGGCATCATGATTAGCACAAAGGGTTTTCTGCTGTCCTGCAGAAATGGACAAAGTCCTGCTTACAAATGGACCAAGTTCCAGTGTACAGCAGAGTTTGTACCAGACTAACAAGCCACGTCATTCAATTCATTTGCTCAGGTTGTTATGCACTCAGAAAGGAAACAGAACTAACTGTTGAATTCTGAAGGTAATCTGTGGGGTCCTGTAGAGAGTGCTTTTTCCAGCTAGTTAGCTGAGAAGGGTCGTAAACACGGTGCAGTTAATCAAGCAGCCATAACACCTGCAAGGACAGTGAGAACATCAGGATGCCCTGTGATGGTGAGAAACTAGCCATGGTTCTGGGAACTCAGCAAGGGAGTATCTTTCAGGATGATAACAACAAGCTGTTAAGATACTCGGGGATGGTATGTAATTGGGAACCAATGATGAGCTCCACTTTTGCAATATGTATCAGCTAATTATCCGTATTATAAAGGTACACACAGCCAAGGAATAAACGAGATTAGCTGATCATGTCAATGACAGGTGTGGTCGTCTGCTTTTCTCCCGCCGTTCTGCAACATCGTTGTTGTTTAGTGTCACTGGGTTCGTTAAACTGCTGTTCATTCTCAGATCGTTGGTTTTTTTTCATTATTTCCCTCCTAGACCCATTCACAATCTCCCTTCCCTTCCCCTCTCGGCCGCGCCGCACCGCGCTGTTAGAGAGGGGAGGTTCTTTGTTCCTTCTCTTCCCAGGTTTGTTCCCACTGTCACCGAGTGAGCTCTAGAGAGAACTCCGTGACACAAACTCATTGCAAAGTCTAAGCTAGAAGAAGCGTCACCTTATTGTATCCCAGAAAAAGAACAGCGTTGAGATTTTAATTGTTTTTGGTTTTTTGTTTTATTGAGGGTGGGTTGTTTTTTGTTGGTTTTTTAGGGGTTTTTTTGGGTTTTTTTGTCTTTTTTTTTTTTTTGGGGGGGGGGGGGGGGGGGGAAGGGGTGGAGGGGTGCAAGGGGAAGGGAGAGGGAGGGGACAGTTGTTTGGTTGTTTTTAATATCCAATAAAGCTATGCAGTTCCGCTGTCAGTCGCCTCAGAGAGTTCCCGAAGGAGCTCAACCACATTCTGCTCAACATCGAGTTGTTCCATTGAGTGGAGCAATGGTAGTCTTGCAGATGGAGCAATGCAGGAATTCTGACAGGATCTCCAGGTGTATCCAGTTCATCAACTGAAAGCTCCGCAACCAAATTGGAAGGGACCAGTCCTCTTGTGCCATCTGTCAGCTCTCCCTGAAACCAGCCATTCTCACCCACATCTCCAAAGACATTACGTTTTGTCCAGCAGTCAGAAGAAGCTCGTTTTCTGGGTCCTCATTAGGACCCTCAACAGGAATGTAGCTGTGTCGAGCTAAGAATCTTCAAACTGCTGGTGATACCTGTCCTGGAGTATGCAGGATGAAGGACAAAAGCTCTGCTCTCACATTCAGGGCCATCCTCTGACAGAAGGCAGCACTCAGGACTGTTCCCAAGGATCTTTTTCATGGCTTTCAGTTCAAGCTCCTGGTCTTCCAGATGACCTTGAAGACTTCGGGCCTCTTCAATGGCAGAATGGAACGGACTGGAGCTATTACGGAGATTCTTGTTTGACTGGGTCAGAGTCTGTCTCGTTGCCTTCCCCAGCTCCATCTGCTGCTTCTGCTGCCCTCTTTTCCCTCTTGCGTGCTCTGTGAGAATGAGTTTCAGAAAGCACTACTCAGTGACAGGAAATAAGGGGAAACTTGAAAGACTTTGCAACCTAAGTCCTGGCAGTGTACTGCCAGCGGCTGATTTGGCCGTCCAGGATCCTGGCACCACAAATGCTTCATTGCCAAATGCAGCAATAAGGTGTTCTGGGGAAAGGCCAACTCACAGGTAGTCTTTGAGCACCCATATCACAACACCAATGGCCAGCACCAGCGCAGGCAGCAGCATCGCTGAGACCGTCACCGGAATGTGGCGCTTCCGCACAGATGTGTGAGCAGCAGCCTCTGTGCTTTTGCCTGTGTTCATCCCTGGAAGAAATGAGACAATGTCCCACGTTACCTTCAGCTGTGCTACAGATAATCTCTCAGTGTGCTTCATGGACCCAAGAGGTCATTTTGTCAGTGGGTGCCTCCGTCTCTGGTGCCGAAGCACCGGAGGACAAGAAGGATTGCTTCCACCTCTCGTTGGGTACGGAGAGGCTGCACAGGCACTACCCGTGTCCTCCTCTGGGCCGAGAGCTGGGGCTGTACCCTGGGGTCTGGGCTTGGTCTGTGGGGAGAGCTACAGAGCAGAATCCCTCACACTTTTCCCGGCATGCGTGTCCTGAGCTCGCCTGTGGGACGCCCCCCAGGCTGAAGGTCAGGCTTCAGCCAGCACAGGGCACAGCCAGAGCCAGCCCAGGGGAGAAACACTCCTGCTTCTTTTACATGTGCTCTATGCTCACACGCTCAGGTCTGGCTGCTGACCTGGTGTGCAAGAGCTGGCAGCAAGAGCCTGCAGGCACGCAGTGACTCTGGTTCGTGACACCGTATGATCATGGGACAGAAATTACCTGGCATGCCGGTTGGTGCTGCCTGCATTCCTCTGTCCGGGACGGGCAGTGTGGGATAACCGCCTTCCTGCAGCGCATCCGGGACCGGCAGTGTGGGATATCCACCTTCCTGGAGTGCATCCCTCTCACTTTGTTGGTCCGTTCCTTTAGAAAGAAAGCAGGGCAGTAGGATTGGGATGTCACGTGCCCTCATCAAAAACTGAGCTTCTCCAATCCCGAACTCAGGTAAAGTCCAGGGCCCCCCCCAAGTACACTGTGAGCCCCTCTGTTACCCAAGGGCATTTGGGCCCTCCCAGCTATTGGACAATGCTGACTCCCTCACACCTCTTGAGGAATCAGCTCCTGTGCAAGGCCCTCACATTCTGTGCTGTCACCAGCCCGTCACAGCCAGGTAGCTGCAGGCTGAAATCCAAGCTCTAACACACAGTCCAAGCCTTCAGAATTAGCATCTCCACCTCATTTCCAGCATTAGCAAAGGCAGCCAACCCTGCTCGGGATGCTCCTCCTGCCTTGAACTTGCTCAGCTGCACGGAGGGCTTTGGATGAACAGAAGCACAGCGCTTGCCACTTTGCCACTTGCTGCCATCTGGGTGCCAACGACTGCACAAAGCAGCTCTGGCAAGTAATGGTTGTGCTGGGGGAGCAGCTGCCTCTGGGTCTTGGCTGGATGCAGACCATCTGGCAGCAGACCAGCTCTGGTGCTTGACAGCACCTGCAAGGTGATACACGGAACACGGCTGCAGCACGGCTCTGACCCATCCCTTCCTGCTGTGCAGGCTACAGCCTGCCCACACCTGTATATCACACCTCAGCTTCCCAGGTCCCACAGTGAACAGACTGAAGTATACCCACCACGCTCTGCCTTCTCCATTTCCTTCAGCAGTTGCTTCAGGAGACGGGATGAGCCCTGAGAGTATTTTTCTTGTTTGGATTCATCCTCTTCTCTTTCCGGACCTTAACAGAATGTATGAAGTTAAATATCATGTGCATGAAGATCTGAAGATCAGTGGCGAGTCAGCCAAGTCAGTGAAGACAGAGTACTCACTGCTGGGATTCCAGTTGGGCTCCAGCACAGGAGGAAACCGATGACCGGGCAAGGCCCACACTGGGGGCACTTCTGCAACCAAAGACCCATGAAAAGTTTTAGTCACACACTACAGCATCAACTGAGTAGCAGAGCATACAAGGGAGGGCCTGCAGACACAAGTGTGATCAGACACAGGTGAGGAGAGCTTCCGGCACATGTGGGGGCCTCCTTTTCCCTGAGTGACCTGTAGGGTCTGGCGGTGGTTGGGGAATGCCACAGCCCAAATACAAAGGTCTGGGCTCCCTCAGCTGCAGAGGGGCAGCGGTAACCTTCCCACTGAAACGCGGCAGCTCTCTGAGAGAAAAAATACTCATGGCTCATCTGTGCAAACCCTTCCGGGCACAAACAGGCTTGGAAGACCTGGAGAGGATCTCCAGTAAAATTGCACCCAGGTAAACCATGAGAGCATGAACGTTTCAACCTCCAAGGAAACAGACACTCACAACTTACCCCTGGGTTGTCCCCCAGGCACAGGCATGAAGTCCGGATCCAAAGGAGCATCTGGAAAGGGAGCACGAAGCTCATCATCTAGAATCAAGAACAGATGAGAGAAGTTCCCACTTATATACACTATATGGTGTGATCTCCTTCTCCCTCAGTAACTGGATGTGGGGCATGGGAGAATAACTCAGGTCATGATTTCCAAAGTTGCAGGGTGGACAGGATGACCCGTAGGCTGGCACTTGGCAGCGTATGCAGTGCTCTCTCCAGGCCACGTGCCACATCTCTCACAGATTACGTGGAAGAAGATGCAGCCTCCCAGGGCTTTCTTACTGGGAGGCCTCTGATGGACAGCAAGGTCACACTGAGGCACTGGAGGAAAGCACACCTGTCTCTTCCCCTGGGCTGTGGACTGGGGCTCTGGCTTGGAAACTGGGGAGTGCCATGAGCCTGAAGCAGAAATGCTCATGCATGCCCAGCACGCCTCTTCTGAACTCTCCCTGGGCATCTCCCAGGACGAAGGCTGTGCTGCAGCCAGCAATTAGCAGAGCTACAGCCTGGCATGGCTGGAGCCAGCCCTGGGGAGCAGCGCAGCCACGGGCTCTTGCCCGGCTCCTGCAGTGCTGCCCATCACCCCCTACCCAGCAACACCCCCATGGAAGGCAGGCCCCAGACAAGTGTACTACAGGGCCGTGGGGACACAGCCTGACTTCTTGCTCCCAGCGCTGCTCAGTTTGGGTCCCATCTCTACCCACTCACCTGCTCCCCGTGCTCGCCACGGAGCAGCACAGCTCTCCTGAAAACTCATGGCCACCAATAGGAGGAAGAGGACAAGGCGGGCAGGGTCCATGTCCGCCCCCACACTTGCACCACGCTTCCAACACCACCGCTGCAGCCACAGTGAGTGTCGCACTGAGCCAAGCCTGCAGCCAGGCCTTGTGAGCTCATGACGCAGCTCAGCACAGTCATAGGATGGGGCATTGTGACCTCACATCTCTGTGATTCCGGGTGGTGGCTCCCCGCAGGCTGCTGCTCTTGTGATGCACTGCACCAGGGCTGTGTGGGGCTGGTGCTTACATCATAGAAATGCAGAATCATAGAATGGCTTGGCTTGCAAGGGACAGTGAAGAACTCAGAACCCCAGCCCCACTGCCTCGGGCAGAGATGCAACCCACAGAGTCTTGCTGCCCAGAGCTCCATCCAGCCTGGCCTTGAACACCTCCAGGGATGGAGCATCCACAACTTTGCTTGGCAAACTTTTGCAGAGCTTCAACAACCCCAAGAAGGCATTATTTCCAGCCTGGTGCAACACCTCAGGCCACAGAGGTAGTGACGCAATATGCACAGGTTATCCACGCGTGTGAAACGTGCTGCAATTAAGCAAGCCAAGCAGATAAATCTTCTCCAGTGTGGAGGATAATGGCTGAAATACAAACACGGAGAAGCTGACCTTCCCACAGACCCGCCAAGTCAAGTGTCACGTGCTTACATTTTTGTTGATAGATCTGCAGTTTCATCTTTTTTTGATGGCTAAGGAAATCCCCTTTCCTGCACCAAGTGTATTTCCCACGTGTAACGTGCTTCCAAGTCTGATTTTAGTAGCAGATATTGAAGGCTTGCTAGTTGGCACCTCCCATCCCCAAAGTCCCAGTGAACTCACCCACTGCTGACTACTGGATGCTTGGTGGCAAGAGAACCATCACCTATAGGATCCCACCTGGGTCTCCAGAAACTGTTGCACCTTTGGATACATGGCGATAAATACTGTGTCCATACAACACCCTCATTGAATCAGAGCCTGCCACCTTCCCTACAACCAGGCAAAGGGCGCAAAGGAAGCTGAACTGCTGAACCAGGCACCAATGGGGTTTACGTGTTTGCATCAAAAGACAAACTACCAAGCAGAGAGCATGGGAATCAGATGTTGTTTCTGAAGCAGAATTAAGATTAAAAAAATCGATTTCATAGTCTGACATCAACCCTCCTCCACCCCTCCCATTCCCCCCCCAGAGCACCCCTCCCTTCCTTCCCTCTTTGTTTAAAGGAAACAAGGGGCCAGGGAGAGCAGGAAGGATGCAGATAAGGAGTGAGACCTCACGGAAGACATCAGGCAAGGAGGAGAATAGATGTTGTAAATACCAGAAGAGGAGTTGCATCCCCCTGATAAGAACAAGAGGGGGTCTGCATGCTAAACAACTATTGAATATGTATCAGAATTCTGAGAAATCATTGACTATGTATGAGATGTACCTATATCTGTGTCACGATTTTACAAGTCCATGTGCAAGTTTGGTGGAGCTATCCCCCTTGCACCCAGCGCTGGAATAAACATACCTGCTTTATAACCCATCTATGTGTTATAGAGTTTGATTCCGCAAGTCACTTACACCCCATATTTTCCCTAACAGCCACACTGGGTTATCTGGATTTGTTACATTTATCCATAGTTGCTGGCAGATGTTTCTCTCTCTCTCTGTCTTTAATCCCCACACAGCCCATCTTCCCAACTGTGGGTTTCGGTTAGGAGGTATGCACCCATAGGGTCCATGCCCTGCTTGTAGATATTTATCCTGCCCAGCCCCAGGTGCCCAATCTGAGGCAATAGTTTCACATCCCTAATAGGCACAGTAATATGAGCCTGGGTGGTTACAGTATCCCCTCCCTGGGTTTGAGCTTAGGCAAAAATAGTAACCCTTTTGGTTTAGACTGGGCTGTATAGGTACCAGGTCACACAGGGATGTAAGGAAGCTTGGTGTGGGTGGCATTGTGCTGCTATACAAAATGTGATCACTGTGAGAATCCCCAAGTACCAATGGATACCCCTAAGGCCCATCTTTCTCCACAATTCACTCCTCTGCCTCACTCGTCAACTGGGTTGCAACCAGCTATGAGGGGTTTTTTTAGTTCTTCTCAGCAGCAGTAGTGTTCTTCAGGGGAAGCCTTTACCTGGAATACCCATTGGGCTTGTCGCAGTGTGAGTTTCAAGTCGTCACCCCCGGGAGCTACCTCCCACTTCTCGTCACCGATGGGTCCTTTAACACGGCTGGCATGAGTCCATCCTCTCTCTGCGGTTCGAATAGCTGTTTCTGCAGTAAATAAAACAACATAGGGACCTTCCCCTTGTGGTGTTAGTGTAGCTTCTTTCCAAGTTTTTATTAGGACCCCATCCCCTGCCTGTATCCTATGGATTGCTATCTCCAATGGGGACTGCTGTGCAATCAGATCCTTCTTGTAGTTCCTTGCACCCATTCATTAATTGTATAAGATTTTAATTGATCATCTTGTAAATGGGGGTGACCAAGAGGTATTTCAAGATTATAGGGCATACCATAATCTTCCCTCTTTGTTTAACAAAGACTTTGAATAAAATCATCATATCAATACTACAATTGCTGGCCTGGGATTATTATCGCCTCTTTGGGGTTCCTGGACAGGAGAGGTGCACCCAATTGATTTCAGCGGTCCTGCCTGGGTGGTGAGGTGACTTCTTGGGATGGCTGATAGGAAACTGTTACATAAAGGATGGGCTCTATGAAAGCTAAGGCACAGGTGTTGACTCCTGCAGTCCCGGTAATTTCGTGCACAGACAGAGGCAAGGGAATTTAATTCTTGCCTTGGGGGGTCTCTTGAGTCTCAGGTGAGTCTTGGGGCTCAGGTGAGTCTGGGAGCGCGCTGTTGCTGTATGGTACCCTGTGCACTTGATGAAGTGCCAGCAGCACACCCCTAATAATTCGAGAATCAGAGCGAGGTACTCCAGAGGGAATGGGCCCTAAGTCCAAGAATCGTGTGAGCTGAGTAGTTCGCAGCATCATTCTGGAGATAAGGGGAATAGGAGCTGCCAAGTACAAGGGAAAAGCATCCCCAGAATTGTGCCTGAAGATAAGCCCCTTGGGGAGAAGCTTCAGAATTGGAAAAATAATCCCAAAACTGGGGATAACGAAAAAGATATTTAAATACTGTATACAAAAAGCCTAGAGAGCCACTATAGGGAAAATCATTATTTTGACCAAAATAGGGGTCTGACAAAGATTGGGCTTGTCAGACTTTGAATTTATATGTAAACAGTAATACTCCTTTCTCTGAAAAAGAATTGGCTTATGACATTGAATGGGTGCAAGAAGTAACAGTTCCTCACAAGGAGTCAAAGTTCAAAAGAAAAAAAAAGCAGAAAGATCATAAATGGGATCCCTTAGATACATTCCCTCTCCCCCCCCTCAACCCCCACAATTTCTAGATCAATGCAAGCAGCAGCAACCCCTCCAGAGAAGGGGACTGGCTGAGCTGCTGATCCCATGCAGGGCCCTAGAGGGAGGATGCACTCTCAATTACTGAGGGAACTGGAACAGCGTTCCAGCAACCTGGAGAGTTCTCCTTTCTCTAATACTAATACTAATCTTACAAATACTTCACATTATCCTCTTAGGGAAGTCTCCTTAGGTCAAAGGAAAATAGGGAATGCTAAGCTGCCATTTTTACTAGCAGAGAAGTCAGGAGATTCAAGGAGGAAATTGATTCCTTAACTGGGGATCCCGTAAGAATAGCAGAGCAATTAAATTGCTACATCACCTACTTAGTAAACTGTAAGCCAGCCAAACACAGAGATCTTTGAGGACAAAATAAAACAGAACAGCAGGAAGACCAACAAGAATGACTTGGTAGAATAAAGAAATACCTCAGTACTTTCAACCTCCTCCTGCAAATAGATGAAACCTCCAGTCTGTTTGGACTCCTTAGTAGTTTATTTTAAGCCAAGACTACAGTATAATCGCTTACCGAAGAAGCAGGTATATCTAGAGGGCCAGAAACGACAGTTGAATACAGTTTCCTTTTGCATCGTTTTGGCTTGGTCTCTCCTTCTTCGAGACTTTCAGGTTCGTTTGATTTAGGAGAACTTACTGCTGACATCAGCTTCTTGGCTAGAAGAAATTTGTTTTGATACATAAACCAATCAACTTACTGGTTTTGTGAGTCTTTAAATCACTGAATGCAAAAAAAGCTTCGTAACAAACTTGGTTTATAAATGACACGTAAAATTTAAGTGAAAATACTCAGAAATTGTATTTGTTCATTGAGGTTCTTTATTGCTTCTATAGCTGAAACTGTTTATAGGTTCAGGTACGGCAGCTTAAAGCACACATTAAAATGGATTATGAAAGACAATCATGGCTCAGAAGTCACTGGAAGTCAGAAACTTCAGCAGGAGTTAAACAACAGGCCTAACTTTCGTGCTGACAGAAGCACAAGACAGAACCAACTTTCTCTGTATACTTGTAGGTTTTCACAAATGTAATAATGAATCTCTGAAGAGACGAATAAATGCATTTACTTCATAAATCAAAGGACAACTTAACATGGCAGACAAGTTCTCTAAGAACACATACATTAATAGCCTACAGCAGAAACAAGCCATTCTACAATGTCTAGAAAACATGGAATAAAACTTATTCTACACCAACCTTTAGAGTGTATAATAGAAGGAGAGCTTTGAATAAAATCTCCAACTTTTTGCAGTGTTTCATCCTTCTTTTTAGTCAGTCTTGAAGCATGTACTTGCTTTCTCAGGAAGTAGTCTTTTCCGGATTTCTGTTCAACAGAGATGTGAACATGTGAAACAAGAGCATTGTTTAAACTTCATTTTAGTTCAACGTTATTTTAAGTTGACATTTTGAGCTTTACTACTGACACCTCTGTTCATTATGCTGATGATACCACAACGGCAAGTAATGTAGACAACTTTATACCCTTTAGGGAGTTGTCAAAATCTCAGCTATTTCAAGGCATACGTTTCTTAAAGTTTCTTAATAAGGCAGTAGTTTCTTTAAAAGTAGCTCCCAAGCTGTGGAGTTGTTTCTTACATAAGCTGTTCTAATTACATAAAATAAACAAACATACAAAACAGAAGACAACAGATGGGAAAAATCTACTACTCATACTCTGACCATTCCAAGGATACTGCTATCACATGTGAACATCTGTTTTTAATAACTGCCATAGTTTCATAGTTTCATAGTTTCGTGCGGGTTGGAAGGGACCTTAGAGATCATCGAGTCCAGCCCCCGGAATTCGAGCCTCTGTGTAGCAGAGCGGCACTTCTACCACTTGCGCCACAGGGGGGATTCGAACTCCGGGCCCCAGTGTTGCAAGGCGGCGTCTTTAACCACTGCGCCACCGGGGCACACTATATATGCCATGCATATTAATGATATGAACCTTAGTTTAATACAAGGGCTTCACTTACAAAAGCACACGATAATACACTAAAGCTTCTCTTCCCAACTATTCAGTGTGCAATATCCTTCCCTCCAAATCATTACACAGTACAGCCATTACACACTCTGGGGACAGACTGACTTGCCCTTTGGTTAGCTTATGGAATTTAATAGGAAGAGCTCATAAGCATGTAAGATTCCCATTCAGGTATACACATAAGGATAAGACACTGCTTCTTCCGTGTGACCACACAATTACAGGAAGTCCCAAGCTAGCTTCAAAACTAGAACAAAAACCAACCATTTTCTCGTCACTTGCAGAGGGTGAATTTTGTATTGACAGATTTTGTATTTTTCGTGTTCTCACTTTTCACAAAATCCTGGGAAAATAAGACAAGTTTCAGCCATGATTCTTTTGGAAAGAACAATTGATGTCACAAAAGTGAACACTTTAAACATTTTTGCTAATAGTAGGGAAGTATTTGCTAGTGGTAACTATTCCACTGTAAATCAAATAATAAATAAGCATTCAATTATAAAAACAGGACATTAAGATATCAGTATTAGACATCTCATGATGTCTAAAAAGCTGACTTATGTCTACAGGTTTCAAAGAAAATACACAATGGAGTTAAGAGAAATTCCCTTCTCTTAAACCATTATCACTGAGCTTGGCTATTAGTTTTGTTCATTAAAGCAGTTCATTGGTTAAATTCTTCAACTACTTTACTGAGGTAGAAATAGCATTTTTTTAATGCTTAAATGAGAATGGTAAAAAGGCATCAGATATTTTGTTTTCTGTTGGGTCTAGGTCATACCTCATCCATGTCATCACTTCTTTTCTTTTTTGCCTTAGGCATTTTCACTCCTAAAGGTATCATGCTGCCGTGCTGCTTTATCTCCATCTTATCAGGTTGCAGAGGTGTCAGTGGGATTTCCAGCTCCGGTTTTGGGAACCGACTAGTTTTGCCATTTTCTGCGGACACTCCAGAAGAGTCGAGGACAGTTCCCAAATGCTCCTGATAGCACAGAAGAATTTTAAGTGCAAGTGTTGAGGTAGCCATGAGATTAAAAAGCTATAAAGCATCTGGAAAAGGATATGTAAGCATTCGATTTTCCTGCTGTAAGAACACTTGTAACAGAAGGAGTCTATTTCAGTTACAGCAGAGTTTTACCCCTCTTTCCTAGAACTTGTTACATTTAAAATTATTTCCAATCTATGATCACAAAAAATGTTCTCCATGTTAAACTGAGCCTGATACTTTACAAGTCATTTTTTCTCAAGGGCACAGACAACTACACTTTTTTTTATAGAGAATGGTGGTAGAACTGACACGATTTTCTTCATCTCAACTCTGCTGCATCAGAACTGGGCAGGAACAGGAGCATTTGATTCAAGTGTTCGATTAACTTCCAGCTTAATCTTAGGGAATTTGCCCTTCCTCTTCTACACTAGAGATGTTATTTACATAAGTAAGGTCCAGCTGGCAAGGTGCAAGCCCAGTACAAGTCATTAAAGAACTCCATTGCTATCTTTTCCCTGGAGAGAATTCAGACATTCAAGCAATGACACCGTACTTAAGCTGAAGGCTATCATGTACCTGCTCATGGTCAAATGGCAGCAAATGCACAGCTAAGTGACAGGGAAATGTCAGTATGCATTTCCCCAGCAGCACTTACTGTCCACAATCCACCCAATCCTGTTTTTTTCAACAGGAACAACAAAGTCAGAACTGAGATCACCTGGACTCCTCCTTCTCTATGGCAGGAATTCAGCTAGCATATCAAAAATGAGTTCAGATGCTGGTTGAACACATGGAAGACAGGCTGCTGGGGACATCAGAAAATGGTAGATGGCTGCTTCTACTGCTGCTAGTAACTAGCAAACTCCAGTGTCCCAAACACAGACTAGCAGCTTTTACTACTTACACTGTTCCGACCCCCTGAGGGGAGTCTTCTTCCTCTCAAAAAGTTACCAAAGATTGTAGAAAGACAAAAAGTAGTCAGAGCCACTTTATCAGGCTCTGCTAAGAATCTGAATGGAGTATCACCACCCACTGTATTTCCAAGAATTAAGTTGGTTAATAAATACTTTGTTTTTAAAATATATGTAACTGCTATTTTATGAAAGTTAGCAATTAAAAACTTATATAGGAATGATTAACATCATCTGCTAACAAAACAATATCCAGAAATCCTGCAGAGGAAGAAAATAAGTTCAATTTGCTGTGCCCGTTTCAGTGGCTCCATGAATTTTTTCCAAGTAACTTATCTAATCATGAGCCACTTCATAAGCATTAACATGAGGAGAGTTTTCAACAGCACCTGACAAAAATGCATCACACAATTGTTTCAACAGCTTTTATTCCTATCAAAGGCTATAAAAACAGGTGATCTGATCACCTTGAAAGGGATAAATAAATTAAAACTTGGGAATTGTTTAGAGAACATGAGATCTTTTCCTACTCATTCCTTATCAAAAGCAATACAATCACAACATTTTCAGATCTGAAGTTTCATACTAACCTCAGATTCATTTAATGAAGTGAGGCTCCTAGTACATGGACGTGACAAATAATTGTCTTCAGCTTTGCATCTTAATGGAATACTTTCTCCAGTTTTAGTTTTGCTTTGTTGTTTCCTAGGCTGTAAATATTTAAAAGGAGTAAAGATTAGGCTATGCATTAGACCTCCAAAATATCTCGAGTTTTCTAAAGTTACAGTGTAAAACCTCAAGCTCAGACGCCACATGAACACATAAGCTGAAACACAGCACAAGTGTGGGAAGGTAGTAACATCTATTCATTGTGTGATCTTCAGATACACCCTACTGGGTCTCACTAACAGTCTCAGGCAGTATTCTGCCTCCAAAAGAGAGAAAGCGAGACATTATTTAGGGACAAAATCTGTAACGCTGGTCGTTTTGTCACCCATTCCCCCCATACTCTGCGTGCTCACCGCTGCTATGTTAGAACACCAAAGGCTAAACCTCTGCCTAATCTTCAGCATCCACATACGAATACATGGAAAACTGCATGGAAAAGTTCCATAATGTACACAGAGAGATGGTGTTCTAGTAAATAAAATATTTTTGAGAAGATGAGAGCTCATGTTTGAGTGGAAGACAAAAAGAACCAACAAGTACTCATCACTGAATATGTAGTTAAAGGACTATATGCTAAGAAAAATTATTCTAGCTCCAGTATCTCCTAGGAAAACAGAAGAACAAAAAGGGGTTAACAAGATGTTAAGTACTTACTTTCTATAAATATAATCATACCTTTTCATTTACAGAGTCATTCCTTCTACTTTGTCTTTCTTCAAGTAAGGTATTTCTGGCAAACACTGAGGGCTACTGTGGTTAATGCGTTGTTTTAATTCCTTTATAAAGTCATCTTTGTCAGCCAGTTCTTTTCTTAACTCTTCTATCACAGTTGCATTATCCTAATAAACAGTAAAAACTGCTGAGTTGTGGGATTGGCAAAAGGAATTAACACACACAAGCAGTAATGCAATTACTTAGTAGCATCAGTTTTAGAATTGCAGGCTAGAACACTTAACTATTCAAGAACAGTAACATTTCACGGATTTTTACGGTCACTGTTACAAGTGCAGTAGTCACAGAATTGCCTGGGAAGTTGTAATACAATATATTTTGATTCTTCTATTTTACTTATGTGCTTCAGCCTTCATCTCTCTTAAGATATAATAACCTGAGCTTTTATTTGTTCCCAAATCCTCGGTACTGTGAGAAAGTCGGCAGTTGTAGGGGAAGTTTTGCTATGAGAACATCTTTCTTCTCAGAGAAAGTGAATCCAAACATTCTCAAAAGAGCACAACTCATTTAGTCTTTAGTTTAGCTTCTGAAATTCTATGCTACGGTTTAGATTGGCTATCCTGATTAAAAGCTGGATGTTGAAATAAGAAATGCAACTTCCAGAGATCATCCCCCCTCTGCTTTTTGATGCTTCCTTTAATCTCTCTCCACGTCCCCTTCTGTCTTTTCATGCCATTGTAGATACTACCTCAGAGAAAGCAAAGAAAGTAAGAAACCTGAGACAGAACTACTGTCTGAGTATTGAGCCTAGCTTGGGATCCGGAAATGCTGTGAAGTATCAGAAAAAGCTACAGATGTCCAGTATGACTGTAGGATCATAAGCATCAAACTGACATCTGCTTATCTGAACTACTGAAAAAATTGAAATTTTAGTAATTAACAGAAATTCTGTTTCTGAAGAACAAAAATAAAAGCTGGTGCTTTTTTTGGTTAGTTGCACATGATGTCAATACAACAGTGTTCAAGAACAGAACCACACCCAGAATACAAAGAGCAGGTACAGGAGTTTTACAGAATTTATGGGTAGCTAATCAGGTAGGAGGAAAGGAGAGCTGACCTTGCTTGAATCCTTTAAGGCAGATTGTCTCAGTTCTGCTATTTCTGTCTCTTTTTGTATGGCAATAGAAGCCAAAGTTTTGAGCTGTTTTTCCAAAGCTTCAACTAACTGATCTCTCTCCTCACGCCACTTTTGAATATTATGGTCCCTTTCCTCCAGCTCCTATATTTCATGTTGAAAGAAAAGCCTACACAGTAGAAACAAGCAGAATCTTTAAGACAGCCTAGAATTAATAAGTTTTTCATATAGCATAAATAAGGACTCAAGCTGATAGAAAGAGTTTATGGTAAGACATTTCAATTAACATATCGTGATGTCACTCAACAAGATCAGGTTATATGCATGTATTACATATGTATTTACTATGCAGATTATTGTATTTAAAGCAATCTGCCAGTGCTCTGTAGTGACTAATTATTTGAATATCTTTCATGGTCTACCACTAATTTCAGTTGGCCACTTTCATTTTGCTCCAATTTTTTTTTTTTTTTGACCTTTTTCCTGTTGCTTGGAAAACCTGCATCATTCATTTAATAAACATTAAGAGCAAGAAAAATACCTGTTTAAGTTGTTGGATAGTATAGTCTTTATAATCCAGCTCATCCTTAAACTGGTTATTAATCCTTTCAAGTTCATCCATCCTGTTCCTGAGGGATTCCTCCACAGAACGCATCGTGGACACCTGTAATGTAAGCACAGCTCACGGTTCATTAAAAGACTTCTGTAATCCAACCTGGCCAAATACTTCTTTGTTAAATACAGAGGAATTCACAAACAAGTGCTGAGTAGGAAAACGACAGCAAGGGCAAGGTTACCAAGGAAGACATGAATTCATTTTTAAGCTTCAATTTTCCACCCCAAGCACACCCAATAAACTTTCAGACTAAGATCCTGCAAAATGGGTTTTAAGATATCTTCTTGTTTAATAATTAAATTTTAACTATTAACATCACTGAAGCTGAAATTGAAGAAAAAAAATATACATGCTTATATTAAAGAGCCTCTGGAAATTAGTCTATTTCTCTTCAAGTAAATAGCATTCTTCTTCCCAGTTATCAGCGTTTTTTCACAAGACTTAGGTTTTAGGCTTTGGAGTTACAAACCTCGCTTTGTACTTGCTGAATTTGTTTCTTGGCATCTGAATGTTTGTCTTTTAGATCTGCATACTCTTCTTCTTTCCTCTGCAAATCTTTTTTCAAATTCAGTACAAGGGCAGAACTCTCAGAAAGAATATTTTCTAGCCTTATGTTAAAAATAAAGAGACAAAGAACATTATTGTTACACATCTCATGGAAACAGCAATTACAGCTTAATCCATGCCCTGCCTGTTGGTTTCTATTTGTAAATAGACTCTTAAATCTATCTAGACCAGTGACAAGATTTAAACAATTACTTTTGAATTTCAGCTTGCTTCTCATAATCAGATGCTGAAGCAATAAATTATTCAGATGCTATTCTGAGGGATGTACAACAAAACCACCAGAAATCCCCATATTATTCTTTATTTCCTTGCACACTCCTGTTTTCCCTTGGAACTCAAGTAGCATACCAAAGCATCTTAAAGTAGTAGTTTGGCCATTGATAAGCATGCAGATGCATTAAGTCGAAGGGATGTTCCCATTAACTATTTTTAACTCTAGTTCATTCTCAAAGGGCTCTAAGTTAACTCAGTGGTTACTTACGATTCTATACGTTGCACTTTCTCCATTTCACTCTTTTCCTTTTCCCGAAGAGAGTGTTTCATCTGCTCCAAGCTGTTTTTCAGCTGCATAACTTCTTGAATCAGATTTGCTTCTTTGCTACTTAACTCTTCAAACTTTTTGTCTGCATTTGCAGACTTCTCCTGCAGAGTTGCTGTAACTGTCTCCAGATTAACAATAATAGATTCTTTTTCTTTTAGTAATTCATTGAGTTTTGACACATTGTCTTCCATTGTCTTGTAAGCCTCCAGGCGATATTCAAGCTCTCTTCTTTTTACCTCACAGTTGGCAACTTCCTCCTGAAATTGTGCAATCACTCTCTGATCTTCTGCAGTCTTTTCTTCAATGTCCTGAGTTTTCTTTTCTATTTGCTCATGTAACTGATTCACAAGATCATCTTCCTGACTAGTGTGAGTTGTAATCTCACATAGCTTCATTACAAGTTGACGATTATGATTTTCAGCATTATTCAGTCCCGCCTTTAGGTTTTCATTGTCTTGAAGCAGTGCTTTGATGTGCTGACTTTTTTGTGAGGAAACATCAACAATATTTCTGCATACTTCCCAAATCCTTTCAAGACTATAGTTAAAGGAGAGGTCCTGCACAAGATCTGAGATGGAAGAAGTCTGTGACTGAATGCATGCAGAACTAATTTGAGATGTCCCTGTCTCATCTTTTTCAGAGTCTGAGGAATCCTTTACACTGACAGTCAGTACCGATGGCTTGAAACTCTAAGTGACATTTGTATAATTCATCTAATTTGGTCCGCATTTCTTTTACTTGTGACACTTTATCAATTATATATTCTTTGGCAACTTCTATGTTGTTAGTTAGTTGGGCATTTTTGTTTTCAAGTGTCATATTTATAGATTTCTGTTCATCCAGTTCAGAAGCAATTTCCCGATAGTCAGCTTGACCCTGCAGAATTTGTTCACGGAGGGCATCAGCTGTTTCTTCAGAAAAAGAAAGCTCAATACGCAGGCTTGTTACCTGCTTACTGAAATCTTCTTTTTTATTTTTTTCTCTTCTGCATTGTTCTTCAAGCACAGTTAAATGATATTCCAAGATTTCAGTTCTTTCCCTCGGTGCTAGTACTTCCTTTCGGTACGCGGAGCACTTTTGTTTCATGTGTTCAATTGTCCTTTGCTCTACAGTGTTCTTTTTCTTTCTCTCATTTACAACTACTGTAAAACAAACAAACAAACAAACCAAAAAAAAAAAGGGGGAAAGGAATGTAGCTCAGATTGATTAAAATAATTATTACATAGCGGTTCACAACACCAAGTAGCATCTTCTATGTGAAACACTGTCGTAATATGCAAGCCATGCCCTCACATCACATAGTATTTGATACTAGTGAAGGAATTCAAGTCCTCTGAACACGTAATCAGGTGCCTCAGATTTCTATACAGAATTAAGAGCAAAAGGTTTTCAGTCTGGAAGAACACTTTTACCATGGCACTACTCAAACCTTCCACTCCACACCAGTAGAAAATCTAATTAGATTTAAGAAACATGGGAACGAGATAGATAATTCACAGCTATATTCTTTCTATCTTCCGTGCTTCAGCAATCCCTATAAGGCAGCCAGGAATCACTCCATCTACATCTAAATGGTAGATAAACAGTTCTCTAAGAAATTTCATTCCAACTCACAGTCCTCTTACTTTCAAAAGAAAGATAAAACCCTGGACAAGTTGATCACTTAAGTGTTGATATCTGTCTCTCTTATTCAGTTCATCTCTAAACAAAATATGAGGATTCCTACTTCTGTCCACACTTACTCTTTTGCATATAAAGTTCACTCATAAAGTTGTACAAATTTGCAGATTCAAGTTTCCATAAATATTCCATTAGCTTGGGGCTGTTTTTTTCTTTAACTGGTGAGCAATTAGCTAAAATCACATGCATTTTCTTTCTATCAAAAGCGACTTCTGCTGTATTTCATCATTGCTTTAGAATCCAGTTATGTCCATTCCATAATATGCATACTTTAAGTATTAGAAAAATAAATATAAGTCAAGACTTACTAGGGATTGGGTCACCACAACAATATATTCAATGGTGATTCTTGTACAGTCCTTTTATTACTACAGTGCAGAATTTTATAGTGCCCACGTGCAGCCTGCATTACATACAGATTCACATGTACTGCATGGAAACAGCCTCTTAACTCATCTAAGGAGTTTTATATACAGCCCTCAACTGATTTAAAAGTCATACTGAAGAAACAGCAGTGGCATATTCCACCCCAAACCAGGTTTTGGGTTTTGACTGCTCACCCAGCAACACTAGTGAGGGGAATATGATTTATAAGTAATCTAAACACTTTATGCTGAAAACAACAAGCAAGTACTAAAGCAAGATAAATAAGACTAGGGAGAAGATGTGTAATGTTCAGTCTAGAAGCTCCTTACAGAGGAAGTAGGGAAAAAGCATTATTACAGAGCATAGGAAACAAGACCTAAAAGCTCAGAGAATGGTGTAAATACCCTGAACTTGAAGCTGAGATAACCTAGCATCTCCTAAAACACTTTTGCTCGTGCTACTTATATAACTAATTCTACAAAAGAACCAGCACAACATACCTGTGCTCATTGTTCTACTGTGTATATTTAACACAGCTAAAGAATATATATTAAGCAGTTTTTGAAATTGGATGCTATTAATACTCACAAATAGAAGAAAATTTTAACATGATTGAATACTCAGTACTTCTTAACCGAAAACTTCATGCTGACATTGTGACTATCAGCTACCCATTTTAATTCCTATGTGGAGCATTGCTGTCATTAATTTTTAAATGAGAGCTTTGGTCATATGATTAGAACAAACCCACTACTATTTGGAGTATGGAGGAGTCCACATCCCTCCCTCAGTCTCTGGTAAGATGCTTATATGTGATGCCATTCAGTGGTCACATTAGGATTCAATATTTATGCCAAATAAAGGCAGCAGGGACAAATCATCCAAGAACAGCATCTCATCCAAAGACGGCCTTGACTTTCTCCCTTGCACATATTTTGCAAGAGGAATACAAGAAAGGAAGGGACTACAGCTAAGTTTTAGATTTTCCCTTCTACATTGTATATGCCTTCCGTAATTCTAGGAACACTGATGCTCAGCTGTGCCCAGAAGTGAAGTTAAATGCATCAGAGCTTATCCAAACCATTTTGCTCAAATATTGCCCATGAGCGAGCAATTAGCAGGTCGTCAACAATTTTGATAGTTGCTTCAGGAAAAACAAAACAAACAAACAAAAAAAAGCACTTGAGCAGCTGATGCTACTCAGAAGATCAGCAACAGCAGTTGAAACAATCCTAAAGAAACTGCTTTAAAACTATTACCAAATCTGCAAGTGCATCAACAGATGAGGAAAAAGCAGCAAAAAGGAAAAAAATAGTGCAAAAAACTTTTAATCCTAAGCATTCAAAAATGAACAGCATAGGACCTTCTGAAAAAGGGATATTTACATAACAGTTACTTCTATTTACAGTTTAACACAGTGGCTTTTCTCCTTATACCATAAGGTACGCGCTTCACAGCCTTTTGCTTCCTATCCGGAATAGGAAGCAATTTATTGTTTTGGAAGACACCCTGTTCAACGATGGAAGAAACTGTACCTTTCTTTGGAGGTGGCTCTTCCACAGTAGGCTTATCTTCATCACTACTGCGCTTTCTTCCCACTTCCAACTCAGTTTTCTCTTGTTTCAGTGCTTTAACTGAAAGCACTGAAAATTGGCTGCTTTCAGTTCCTTTATTAGTGTTCTCTTCTGCCGGTTCTGCTTTAATGGTAGTTAAATGGTAGGTAGTCTTTTCCTGTATTGATATAAGATCAGTTACATTGAAGCTTAACAAAAGGAGCACTTAAGTCTCAGTAATCTTCTGTAGGCAAATATTTACACAAAACCATACAGCTAAAATATTTACCCGGTGACTCTATAGACATCAGTTACAAATCTCAATAGCAGACAGAACAAGTACACCTTCAGATAATGACAAGTGCAATACTCGGTAGAGTATACAAGGGAAAGCAAGAGCCTAGCAGGTTACAAAGTAAAAGACTTGCACACAATCAAGAGTTTACCAGTTTATCAAAGAATTTCCTGTTTCCAAGAAGTCAACAAAATTACAAACATGGTCAAAGAGCAAATGGTCAGCTCTCATACAAGTTCATCACATCACACTTCTGCTAAGCTGCTAAAATCACTTTCATCGTAACAGATATAATCCAACCTTAAAGCTTAGTCAGCTCTGTCACGCATATTTTAGATTGTGTCCTGATATTTTTGTTGTTTGTGTTAACAACAACTACCTTCAGATAAATTTGAATTGTTTACAATTTCAAGCGAGTACCAGCTACATACAGAAAATCAGTTTTCCAAAAATGTGTTGATTACAAGCATAGAATTAGTGTTTTTCTTTTTTTGTATAAGGATACGGAGATGTGTAAAACTCACATAATCTTTTACTTTTTCTTCTAAATGAGATTTTAAGTCTTGTAGCTCTGTAATAATGTCATCTTTCTGCACCACGATGTCCATTAGCTCTCGAATCCTTTCATTTTGTGCATTCATTTTCTTGGAAATAAAAAATAAAAAAAAATTCAGTCATCAGTTTCTAATGTAGTGTTAAGTAGCTGAATTACACAATGCATTAAAGGCAAATTCAGTTAAGCTTAGCTCGGTAAGAAATCTATTAATTGAGCCTACTGGAATAGCATTTTAAGCTACCACAAGTTGGTATTAAAACAATTTTACACAACATCTTCTTGATAAAGTTACATCAGTTGCTTCTTTAAGTTGCTCAACAAACTCATCCAAATTAATCACCTGCATTTCAAAGTCTGTAACACACAGAAAAGGTTGTATTACATAAGTAGCCAATAGATAGTTTATTAAGTAATCAATTTTTCCAGATATTCTAATGTTTAGGTAGCTTTTGAACAGATTAATTAATTTGCATGTGGTCTTCACTTATTGGGAGCGATTCAAAAGTTTTCTATATTTCTTGGAACGAAAACATTGCATCAACAAGACATAAAGAGTAGAGATTACAATATAAAAGTAAAAATCAAGATATAGACATTTAACCCCATACTTACGAAAGCGTAAAGCTGCTAGTTGCAGTTTAAAGGAGAGGGGGGGAAAAAAAAAAAGAAATAACCAAAAACCGTGGAATTGCTGAACCTGAATATACACAAGGAATAAACTATCACTTATCTACAGGCTATGGTTCCAAAGGTAGAACATCTCCTCTAATTCCTACTCAAACTGGTTATTTCTCTTTTAGATTAATGAACTATTTCTGTCTTCTACCTTTCACATCGCATAACTCACCTTTGTTCTTCTGCATCAGCTCTTCTTCAGTTTTAAGTAGTTTGGTGTTTTTCTCTGTTAGCTCTTCTTTGGTCTCCATCAGTTCAAAGTTAGTTTTCTCCAGCTGCTTTTCAAACCAGCCAATATCTTCCTTCGGGTCCTCCAGGGATACAATGGAACTATGTGCTGCCTCAGCTTGCTCTTTAATATCCATGACATCATAATGCACAGAATCAAGAATGCCCTCAGGATCAACACAGGTGTCAGGCACTATGCTATGTTCTCCACCCTGAAACGTAATTTATAATCAGTTAAAACTGGTGAATAGCTGACTACATAATAGCTGTTATTTCTACACATAGTCTGGATAGCCACTATGAAGACAGCCATACAAGAAGTTTTTAATTTCAGCTTCAAAACCCACCTCACAAATTCACATACAACATGACAGTGATTCATATGGGGGGAAGATAAGTGGCATTCTAGTAAAAGCTAATATATTTTATAGTATTTGATGTTTGGTCACTACTTAAACCAGTTTTCAAGAAAGTACAAAGGAGTTATTGCAGACTCCAATCCTGCTTTTAACCTCAAGAGTTTCACTAGGCAAACAATGTACAAGAACTGCCACTTCATGCAGCCATAGATTTCTGCTTTTTTTATGTTTTGAGTTTCCAGTTGCATTCAATGCAACTGATCATCATCTTTTCAGTTCTTTGTCTTGCAGCGCCACATCACCCTCATAGGCTGCTCCCTCTACTTTCACACTTAACCTCTTTCAGATAAGGCCACAATCCAAGGGCACACATCCATCAATTGTGCTTCAAACACAAACTCTCAGCACTTCAAAGTTTTCCATCAAGACTGTAGCACTGATCTGACAGCTTAACTTCTTCAGTGCTATATCATAGCACTCACTCCTACCCATTCCGCTTAACCCCCACTTTCCCACTGAAGCATCTGATGGCCATAACACAGCTTTTCAAACTCTTTACTGCTCCACTTCTTTTGTCAACACTTGAACTGGACAATATTCAAAATTACAACGGCAGCAACATATGGGGTAGCTGGATTTGCTTTCCTACATGGGATCATATTTTGAGAAGAGAGAAAAATTAAGTAAATAGCATAAAATCTCCTCCAGATGTAACAAGTGGCTTCTTGTTAGGTTGAATACTTTTTAGGAATGAGATTCTCAGAAGATGCTTCTGCCCTCACACCCCAAAGAAACACAAAGACCCCAGTAGAGATTTTTAGAAAACTCTGTAGGAAAATTAAGCTCAACTAAAACACTAAATTAAAAATCCTGACTGCTGTATGGAGACAAACACCCAGATTCACTACAGATACTACACAAATAGATTCATATTCTTAGAAGAACAGAATTTTTTCTTTAAATGCAAATCATAAGTACTGATCAACAAAATAGACTACAACATACTTTTTGTGCAATAGCTGAGAATCTTAGCACATTGAGTGTTTCTTCATAGGTTGAAGCACACTGGCTGATGTTTGCTAACATGTGTATCTTCCCTTTTCCACTGAAGAATCCCTGAAGAAAGTGTGTTAACTTACTTTCACGAAACGGTATGTGCTGCTGCACCCTTTGAAGACAAAAACCACAACAAATCCCATTAGCAGAAGTTAACAGCTTCATTTCAATGTGAGAGCTATCCAAGTGGAAGACAACACATTAATAACTGCACTAGTCTTTAAATCATTTTGAGTTGTGGGTTGTTTTGAATTTAATCTTTTTGCTAGTTTGCAGACAGGTTGTATGATTGTTCCAGCTACTATGCAGCCATTATCTTCTTAGACAACCCACGAGAACATTTAAAACAAAAAGTACATTCAACATCCAGCCTAAGATAGGTCATACAGCCTCACGTTAGCTTAAATTCTCTCTCACCTTTCTCTTTCCCTTACCACATCTGGCAAACTGACCTATCTACTTCTAAGAAAACAGTACCCAACAAAATCAGAGATAACCACTCTCTCAGTATATTGTCTCTAGGAAAGGACAATAGTAAATACTTTGGAAATAAAGAAGCATATACTTATCACAACATCTCTGGTGTTTCCTAAACCAAGGTTAAGCCACTGAATCAAACAGCTGGTGATGTACAGAAAATTAGGAGAGAACTCCTAAAGCGTGACTAAACACACTGTTCTCTAGTGAGGTTACCTGCTGGACTCTTTACAGCTACTGAATTCTGCCAACAGAGCTAAAAGCTTCACATAGCTACGCTCCTGTCACAACACATGTGACCCATAAGTAGCTTTAGTGCAGGAGTGGTAAATGAGTTCTTATTTTAAAGAAAATTACTATCAAAGTCATCACTACATTTCCCCCATATTGTTAAAATTTCAAGTGATCAGGACCAACAAATAAAACAGTTCTGAATAAATCAAAGCACTTTAAGCAGCAGCTAATTTTAAGGAATCCTTCTTCCCTAGAAAGGACAGACAGATAAGAGACTAATCCAGTAGCAAGGCCTATTTTCATCTACTTTTAAGCATAACAGAATTTGAATAGGCTACCAGGCACAGTGTGGCATTTCACGAACACAGAGCTCACCTAATCTTTGGGACAGAAAGACACCTTCAAATGAGAATCAGCAGAGAATTCTGCAATTATATCCAGCTATGACTGTAAATAAATACTACATTGTTTAAAATACAGAAAGCTCTGTCTGCACTCATTTAGAGCACAACCTCAGACAGAAGTAGCAAGCAGGCTTTCTTCTCTCTGAATTTGGTTAGCTAGATCAGAAAGAATGATGAAGTTGCATCAAGGTTTGGAAAAAAATATATATATATGTATATATGTAATTATATATATCTATATGTATATATGTAATTATATATATCTATATATAATTTTCCTTTTCCAAATTATATATATATAATATATATATTCTGACCATGTCTCTTGGCTAGGACAAAGCACAGCAATATCCCTGAGGAAAACTGTTACAGCAGAACTAAATGATAAATGCAACTAACTAACAAAGGAGGAAAAGGTCTAACATTTCACACATTTAAAGTGAAAATAGTGAAAACAAATTTTATAATCTGCCCCAGGACTTGTTTGAGAAGGCAAGGCCAGAAAAAAAAAAAAAAAAAAAAAACACAACGCTAATTTGCTTAAGTCTATGATAACACATTCAGAAATTTAGAACTGGAATGGTTTTATTTGAAAAAACAAACAAGCAAACAAAAAACAACAACAAAAAGAAGGCAAGTTTATAGATCACTTTCTTAGATCATCAAGTCTTCACACATCTGCAGAAGCCTACAGATAGTTTTCACTCATAACATAGTTTCGTACTCTGCATTTTAAACAATAGTTTAAACATTGTACATGATATCTGAAATCTACAACTAGTTTACAGTTTGTACAAGGACTTACTTTGACTGCTGACTGATCTTGAGTGCACTAATACACTTGCTTAGAGTTAGGAGAGATGCATTGATATTTCCACTCTCTTTCAGTCTGTCACCTTCATTGCACGTCTTGGTATTCCTTTCTGAACCAGCAAGATCACACAGTGATAATCTGAAGGCAGATAAGGAAAATTAAGTTTTCTTGCCTTTGAATGTACATTGATTATTTATCATTTCCAACACAACCACTCCTCCTAGAGGAACAATTTCTTGAACCCTTTCATGCTTTTTAATGTTGCTTTCCTAGTGAACTTGCACACTACTTCCTGCCAAACTCTTTTCCAACACAGCTTCCATTTTTCTGCCATATTCTTCCTTCTGAGGATTTACATTAGTTCAGAAGTTGAGTGAGAAGGATAAAGGAACACTGTGTGGAACAGTGGGCACAAGATATAGAACAGCATTACAACTTGATGGTTTAGTACTGCATAATGACAGGAAATGGGGAACCACCACTCATACAGGAGGCTGTATCAGGGAACCTAGTGTCCGTAGCCCAATATCAATACATCAATACTGAAAGTAACTGACAATTTCATCCTAAAAGAAGAAGGGAACTCTGCTCTGAACTTACTCATTGACTCGTGTCACTCGTGGCATTTCAAGGTCTTCAATTCTTAGTACCTTAATTGTAAATATACTGTGGCTAAAAGGAGAAATGAAGCAAGGTCAATAGCCAGAAATACACACATTTTCTAAAATCTGTAACATCTGTTCAAAACACTGCTGGATTTATTCCAGATTCAATTAACAATAATTCTACTAGATGCATTAAACCTTTTAAAGAGACATTCCGTCTTGGTTTATTTTGCTTTTCTTCCCCCTCATGAACCACCATTACTTACATGGAAGAAGGCTTAGTTATTTTGTTGAGAGTTTTTGATAAAACACTTAGCTTTTGTATGCACTTATCTGCTTGAAGGACTAATCCTTCTAGTTCAAAGCACTAGAATCACAAACTGTCACAAAATATCACATGGAACACTAGATATCAAGCCTTTTTAAAGCCTCTTCCCCGAAAAAAAGCCATAAACAATATTTTCATTCATCCCTCTTCCCCACACTATGTTACACCCAATGTTAGTGAAAGTTTCCCACCTTCAGCTGGAGCAAGTATTTAGCTTTGTGCTTGCAAAACTCCGGTGTTTCTGTCCCAGTTTAAAAAGTCTGAAAGCTTCTTTAGAATCAGAAATCTGAACCCACTGCAAACCTTTCAAAAGAAGGAAAAGTGATTTTTGCAAGCTTCGCTAGCAAAAGAGAAAGTGAACAAGAAATAAGGTATACAAACTAAGAACATTTAGTTAAGACAATAAAATACTTCATTAACTCTGCCTCAAACATACGACAAGCTGATGGCAGATAAGACTAAGATTCTTCCTCCCACAGAAAAGGGCAAGGTATAGTATAGCACAACAGTTTATCCTACCAGTATACTAAAGTATGTTCCATCCAAATTAAGCAAGCAGCCTTAGTACTGAAAGTACAAAAGCTAAGTTCTTAAACTACAGAAGCCGAAAGTTTGTATTCATTGGTGCAGAAGTCAATCTGAGAAGTTTTTTGTTTTAGCTTGTAGTTCTTATTGGGGATGGGTTATCTGGATTTTGTCTGCATTATAACGACTGTATGGCTCTCATTTTCAAGGATGATGAAGGCAGTGGAGTTCACACAGGCTTTATGGGCAAAGTACAGGAATAAGGAGAATACTGTTGAAGATGCAGATACGTACATGTAGCTTGTTGCCTTCACATTCAAGCAGACACTTCTAGAGCTACACTGAACACATTTAAGAGTTTTCTATCTCAGAAGAAACATGTTACACTATTCCATGACAAGCTTGGCAGTTTGCAAAGTATTCTAGTTACCTTTTACATAAGAATATCCCTTGATGTCTTGAGCAAGGCAAAGTGTCCTTTTTTTTCTGTCATTTGATAAAGGAGCCAGTAAATCATAAAAACATTCATTGTAAATCTCAAAAAATGAAACCCAGAGAACTTCACAAAATCATCTATAGATAATCTGCTAAGTTGGTCTGATCCTTCTGAGAGATTTTCTGCACCTGCAAAGTAGAAAATATTACAAGTCAATGTAGAGACAGTAAAACTAGCTGCATTTAAAAATAAGTAATAGTTAAGCTTACAGCTTAAAACTTTTCCCAGAACATAAACACAGAGAATCCCCACCTCTCATACAAACACCAAGTATCTGGAAGTCAAGACGCTTGCCCTACACATTTGCAAAGACACGCCTGCTATAAAGCTTGCTTTTTCACTTCCAAAACCCAATCTAACATCTATAGTTGGGTTAGAAATATTCAGAACTCTTCAGTCTTTACAATATGGAGAACTGAACTAGTAAGGACACTTCGTTCTGACTTTTTAGGGAAAAAAAAGTATTTAGTGAGTTCTTAAGTGCCCTAAAGGCCTGTCGGAAAACCACTAGGGATCTTATCAGAAATCATACTCTTTTTCTTTGTTTTACTTTCACCTCATAAAACCAGGTTATGATAGATGTCCCAGTAGTCTCCTAGCCATTTTATTCCTTCTGTTTTCTGCCCAGATGTTCTGCCCATTATTCCGTTCTGTTACAAATAAAAGCTAAATAATCCTTTTATTATCAGCATTAGCCAAAAAAGCCAGTCGTTGACCTTACAGAAGCTTTTCTAATTGCTACTGTTTAATATAAAACATACCCTTAGAATCAGCTGGGGATTTGTCATTAGTGCTGTTGTGATGGTCTACCTACGAAAGAAAACAGAGACTTTAGGATTTATTATTGATGTACAGCACCAATACACCACTGGTTGCTTTTATTTATTTATTTATTTATTTATTTTAAAAGCAGCTGTATTGCTCTACCAGAAAACAATACAGTATAGTTCCAAGGTGCCAACACAAAAATCCTGGCTACACGTTTTGACTGGTTTCACCTTACTACTCATTTCTGACAATTCCTTTACTATAAGATCTGATGCATTTCAGCTTCCTGATTCAGAAAGAAAAAGAACAAATAGGGAGAGAATCCCCAACAGGAAAAGGAGTTATTTAATAAGATGATTTTCAATAGCCCATTTATAATCTGCATTTTACCCTTCATGAATCTTGGACTCCTGAAATATTTTTCTTATTGGGATTTTCTTAATTCAGGACTTCCATATCCTATGGCTTATTAGGTCAACTCTCAGAAAAGGAAGTTAAGGTAGAATACTTGATCACTTAATGTAGATAAGCAGCTTATTATTTCTTAACTCAGGCTATCAAAGTGTTACACAAATGAAGTTATGACTAAATTTTGTAAATATAATATTTTTAAGTAGTTTGGTCATAGAAAATACAGAATAGCTCCCAACATGTAGATCTCATGATGTTCATAGATGTATACTCAGTTCCCAGGCTTCAGGTTGTGTTGCTTTTTTATAGAGCACAAAAGTAGAAAGAAATTCTCATCTACTGAAGAGGAGGAATCTCACCTACCAGATACAGTATGCTTAGAAGTAAAACTTTTAACATAGAAGTTTTCATCTACATGACACTCACCCAGATCTGGCTTTGTATAGTCAGCAAAGCTTGTACCTACTTAGCTTATAAGGTCAAGTATTTTACCTAGGAACACGGGTCTTGAAACTAGAGGAGGCACCTATATCGCACGATCACATCTTAACTCTCTAATGGAGTAGGATGAGATCAGCATATAGCTGTTCACTGCATTTTCTTTCCACATACTCACTAAACCTAGAACAGTTTTACACATCTTTGGTTCATGTAGAAGACAGGTGTTGTTTTTCCCCGAAATACTTAAATATCATTGGAGCCAGACTTCATACTCAGCTGTGCTCTTGAAATAATTCAGAAGGAATTTTACTGCCACCTGCCTTTCACACTGTGAAGTCCACACTTAACCACCTCATCAGTAAGATCAAGTTAACATACTCCACAACTAAAATACCCCAGTGTGGTGTAGCACACCACTAATAAGATGCTTCATTCTTTTTCAGCAGGAACAGAAAGACAAATAGAAAACTGTGTGTAAATACAGAACCCTCTTTCATTACAGAATGGAAAGGATAACACTGAACTATCACAAGATGCATGTACTCATCATTTCTTTATAAAGTAGTTTCCTACCTCTTTTGTCAGACGAAGCAACGAATTTTTAAGAGCAATTTCTTCTCTCACTTTGTCATTAGTCAGTTTTACGTAATCTCTCCACCGAATAGGTTTCAGATCCATTTTTGTGTATAGCCTTCCTCCAACAGTTTTAAACAACATATCCATCGTCCTTGGCAAAATACCAACATCATCTTCTGTCCCTGTAAGCAATACACAAAAGAAGGGCCAGGTTACTATTGTAAGCAACATATAAACATAAATGAAGACAAAGATAACTGATTCTAATCTCAAAGTATACACAAAGAATTTAGAGGCCAGCTACAGTCTGAAGCAATGTTTGCAGTGTTACTAGACTGTTCCCTGAAAAATACTGGCTTAAAGCATCAGCTCACATCCCATTCCTTAGACATTACAGGGCATCACTTTAAAACAGCCAGAATATTCTGCATAAGCATAGCCTTAAGAAGAAAAAATAACCCACAGCAAACTCCCACATTTAACAGACGTGCAGATTTTCAACTGTTTACCAGGCTCCCTTCCCGCTCTGAAACAACCCTGAAATAACAACCAGAGTGATGTCTCTGCTACAACATTCCCTTCGTCCCACAAACCCTATTTAGAAATATCTACAAGTCTCATAAAAACTGTTAGAGTAACTCAGCTCCTTTGCCATTGCCTTTTCTTGGAGCACACAACTACCTCCACATCTTGCCTACTTCACGCCTTAGTTTTTCCACTGTCACTAAATACCAAGCAAGCTTCAGTGTTTTAAAGTCAGTCATGAACACAAGAGAGGACAATACGCAGAAGAATTTCTATAGTGCTGTATGGAAGGTGCATAGAAAGATAATTTTTGAACATACTACCCTGTTGATTCTTAATATTTAAGTCCTAAAAAGGTATTACTATGGGAAAGTCTTCAGCTCCACGCATATAAAACTATTGGAAATACATAGTAACAGAACACTAAATAACAGAAATAAGGGGAACTTGTTTCCTGTGAACCCAATCGTTTCATTTGTTATGACAATATTAAACATAAAAAACAACTGCTCCCAGCCAGAAAGGAGATTGATGTATTATTTCTGTACTACTAAAGCTCAGGGAACACAATCTTCTATGCTGCTGTTATTACTAAAATCAGAAATTTGAAAAAAGATTGAAATACCTTGATCAAATGTTTCAGAATGTTTAATTTCTGCCTACAATAAATCAAACAAACTCAGACATACTTTGCCTTCAAATAAAGAACAGCATTTAAGATGCACGCATTTATAGTAGGAAAAAAAACCAAAGTTATTGTAGTGTATGCTGTCTTACACACTTGTAAATTTAGTAATATTTGTTATGGAAGAAGACGACTTTTCAAGGCTACTAGTATGCAAAAGAAGGCAACGTACAAGGCCTGTTGAGTAACTAGGTAAGAAGTCATAACATCTCTCTCTTCTAGAAGTAGTTCTCACTTTAAGAAATTAATTCAAGGAAAAAGCATTTCTCCTCATACCTTGGAATGTGTAAGTTTTCCCAGCATTTGTAACGCCATACGTAAAAACAAGGCAATTACATCCTTCTAAGAACTCTTTCACTGGTTGCTTCACAGTACCTTCAAAGAATTCTTCTTGAGTTGCTTCAGGTCCAAACACCTGAATGTTACCAAGAAGCTGGTTAATCTCTTTATTTTGTTTAAGCAATATTTAGGTACTTGTAAGGAGTCAGATACACGTTGATAATTCTAAAGACAGTTAAGAAAAACTTGTTTGCTTTATATGAAGTAACAGAAGACAAGCAACTTTTTCCATAAATAACTTAAAATCATTTAAAGACAATTAATTTACCTGTGAAAAGGTGAACTTCTGTGTTGCCTGTCCTAAAGTTTTATCGCTCATTCTTCCCAATGAGCTCTTAGGGGACTTCAGTATAATGCTTGTTGAGTCCTCAAGTGAAACACATCCCTATTACAAGGAAGCACAAGTAATGCAGGCATGAAAAAAGTTTTAAAAGGTTATCTTACAGGAAAGAAAACATCTTACAGGAAAAAAACAACTTTAAGGGTTGTTTTTTTGTTTATGATTAAATAAATGCCTTACCTGTGACCCATTTGCTCTCTCCCGTGCCGTAAAGGGTTTAATACGCAGGCAAACTTGTATGTGTCCCCTAGGCTCCAAACTAGACCTCTAAAATTAAAGAGCTGGAAGTTAGAAATCTGACTAGATCCTCTGTTTGATGATTAGCACATTAAAGCAGCATTATTTTCATCATCCTATTGTAACAGACTCATTTGTTAACACAGGAAGTAATAATATTTTACTGTTTTCACAAGTGCTTTGGACCCTGCTAAACTTCTTAGTCAGAGCCTAGAATTTCAGAACAAGTACTACTGCAACACACTCCTGTACTGCATTCAGGCCATCTATAAACAAAAGTACTCCATTATTGTGCTTCTGAGACAATGTTAGCTTCATCCACTGATACCGGTGCTCCTCATAAGGTATCAAAGCAACACCACACATCTTGGTCTAGTCTATGCGCAGTCTAAAAGCATAGTGAAGATGATTTTCATCTTCTCTGTAAGATTCTAATGCTTCTTATAAAGAAAAGAATTAAGTTTATTTTTTTTTTGGAGAAACAAGCTGCCTTTGTGGTCCTGAGGGCCCCTTTTTGTCACCTGTTGGGCACAGCAAGAGAGCTTTTCTTGTACAAATCTATGCCCTCTGTACCTTTCTCGATCCCAAAACCTAGAGTTGTGGTGCAGACACTGGATGCTGACCAGAGCAGTAAAAGAACAGAAGAGGGGAAAAGCAGATACAGGTAAGACACCTAAAAGAAAGAAAAAGAGCAGAAGAGAAGGAAGGATACAGTTAAGAACAAAGGACAGAAGATGGAAAGTGCTATAGAGGATTGGACTGGACATGAGCAGATCAGAGCTACACCAAGGTGTGGCTTCTCCCTGTGTCCCTATCCACCACTGGCAACATCCCCCAATGACAGGGATGCTGCTGCCCCAGCAGCTGATGGGGTTGTGGTCTGGGGTTATGTTCTATGCAGAGCCTCCACAACCTGCTACAGACCCCCAGTTCCCTGACACTTCTTTTTTTTCCAGGTGCCTGCACACAAGGAACAGGTGTTCCCTATGCCCTGCATGCTGGTAATTAGTGTGGGCAATTACTGTGTGGGAATTGGGGGAGGGAAATTCAGGGGTGGGATAGTGAGGATGAATTGGAGGGGGCTGGGAAATTGTTTGGGTGGGACTGTAGAGATCAGGCATGACTGCTAGGATGGGGGATATTTGGTTGGAAATACTGTCATTTCTATTACTCATTGCTTTGTATGATAAGTTATTAAATGCTTTATGTTCCCTCTGCTACATCTCTGCTTGCAGTCATTTGTGCAGTGACAAAGATCCTCAGCTCTACATGCCCCTCCAGGGCAGGATGGAGCACCACAGATGGCAGTGTTCCACAGCTGCCACCAGCAGCCCCAGCTCGTCCCTCCACACCTGAGGTGTGAGTGGCTGTGAGAGGAATGTCTCTGTGGAAGTGCAGCTCATTCCTCCCCTCTGATGGGGGCAGAAGGCATCTGCATTTCCCTCATGGCTCTTATTTCCTGTGTTACTGTGGGAAATGAGCTGAGCCACTGTGCCTCCCTACTATGGCAAGCTCTGCAGCTCTGCCACTGTCTTTATACTCAGCTGTTCCTGTGTGTAATGCTCCACACTTGGACCCTGCAGAGCCCAAAGACCTCCTTGGCTGCTGTTACTCACCTGGACATTGAGGGTGCTGGGTCTCCAGTCTGTACCTGCTTCCAGGTGTCACTTGCAAGACACTGCGAGTCCACCTGGTTGGAACTGCAGTCAACAAACACAAATGTGAAAGAAATAAGAAAGGATTCTTTCATTTCACAGGCTTTCATCTCCATTGAAAGATGTTCTGCTGTGCAGCACAGCTGGGAGCATTTCATATGTGCAAAAAAGGGGGATAGGCCCTGGCTGTGCCGGGCCCCAAAGCAGCCCCGACTGTGCTGGGTTCCCCTCTCACCTGGGCCCTGCAGTGGCCTCAGCTGTGCCTGGTCCCCCTCTGCTCTGGCCCCTGAGCTGGCCCCAGCTGTGCCTGGTCCTCCTCCATCCTGGGCCCCAAGGCCCTGCCTCTGCCTGCTCCCCCTCTGCTCTGGGCCCTGAGCTGGCCCTAACTGTGCCAGGCCCCCCTCTGGCACAGGCCCTGCCTCAAGCCCCGCCCCCTGTGGGCAGCAGTGCTAGTGCCTGTTGGTTTTGCTCTCTTCCCTCTTCTTTCCCTGTTCTCTTCACAAATGCTTTCAGATCCCCCAGGATGACATGCACTGTCACTGCTGCCTTCTTCCTGCTCAAACTTTCTGGGCAGCTCAGCTTTTTCTACAGAGCAGCGTGCCTTTGGAAGTGCTTGGAGGATGTAAACTAACAGCAAGAGAACACTGAGCTCTTCTGGGTCTTTCTAGGAATGGCAAAGAGACAGGAGAGAGTGGAGAGAGGAGGAGAGAGTGCTCAGCCTCGAGTGGTTGCTTGTATGCAGAAATCACAGTTGTCAACATCTGTGCTGTTTTGCTGTAGGCAGTAGTGTGTGACAAGAAGCCTACAATTATCAATTTAGTGAACGTAATTAATTCTAACAGTTCCCCTTTCTTCTTCCCATGACACTTGGGTTATGGAGTTCTCCTATGCTATGTGCCGGTGTAATACCTCTGAGCCACAGCACTGTTGCGTTTAGCAAAGCTCATGGCAACAGGCTTTGGCCAACCTCAGAGCTACGTAGATGATGAGAAGATATCCGATGATAGGAGGGAAAATGAACAAGCTCCAAGGTAAGTGTTGTTTTTTCCTTCTAGTCAGCACGCCATCGCTAAATCTTCCATGCTGTGACTTTTATCTTGATAGTGATGGTCCCTTAACCTCACACCTTTAGCACAGCACTTTCTGTGGAGATTCCCACCAGTGACAAAGTATTAGTGCCGCTTTTCTGCCTGTTTCTTTTTTGTCTGTATTTTCCAGAATGTGGGTATTTCTAAATAGGGCTGCATGAAGGGGTGCGTGTGTGATGGAAGAGTGAAGGAAGTCCACTGCAGATCTGTGCTTACTGTAGAAATGGCACCATGCTGTAGCAGCAAAAAGGCAAATGGTAGGAACTACACTTGAAGAGTGGAAGTTGGTGGTTGGCGATGCTCTTCAAGTATTTCTTGTTCCTTTCTGCCAGAAGCTGACACAAGTGGTCTTCCAGCCAAGAGCAGCCTTGCGGAAAGTCTGGGGAGGACTGCAGCCTGTGACGTGGCACCCAGGAGAGGTACAGATGCACAACAGGCATCAGGGTTTGATTCAATGTCTTTCTAGTTAGGCTTTCTGTCCATTCTTTCTTCATACTCCTTTTGCTGCGTGTTGCTTGAGGTCTTCATCCCTGGGATTTACAATTACCTTCCCTGTCCAGATTTGAAATGCAAACCCACCCTTCAGCTCAGATCCTAAGATCCGCTACTGTGAACACGCAAGATGAGATTTCCTAGTATTGTGGCCCATTTTGCTACAGAAATTAGCCTTGGTCACTCTTTAAATCTTACTGCTTCTCCTTTCTTGATTATAACAGATGTATGCCTGGAGCCAAATGGAAACATCTATGCGAAAGTGGTGCAGGAAGTGCTTTCAGAGAAAGCTCATCTTCAGGCTGGAGGGCTTCCTGTAACAGCAGGTCCCAGCTCTGTCTCCAAGACCCTGGCTGGGTGTAAACGCAAGGGTTTGGACAAAGAGAAACAGACTGCAGCGCAGTTGCCTGCTACCAAAAGAGCCAGAGGCCAGAACAGAGACAGTGTGCCGGCCCCAGCAGCACACCCTGGGCCTGCCCCAGCACTGAGCTCCAAGCAAAGAGGTAAGAAGGTGCTGCGGTACCGTCCTGGTGAAGTGCAACACATTGAGTTTGCTTAGGGCTTGCTTTTTCCTGCTCTGTAGAGGGGATAAGAGTTGAAGGCTACAAAGTCCAAAGGCAGTGAGGTGCCAGAATACCTAAATGCATCTCTTTCTGTTAATTTCACAGTGGTCTTCTGTATGTCCCCCTGGAAATGTCTGAGAGGCTTCCTAGTCCCATTTGCTTTGTCATTGGACTGCCATTTGTTTTCACAGCACCCATGTTTCTGCAGTTTTGCTGTTAACAAAATGAATTCATTGGTATTCTTGCTTTATAGAAAGAAGACAACGACAAAAAGAAAGGAGAAGGGAATTGAAAAAGGCTTCTCAGAGAGCTGCACATATAGAGGTGAGTCCTTGGTGAACACAGACACACATTCTCTTGTTGGTCTCAGTGCCTCCATCTGTCAGATATGAAAGAGATGGTAAAATCCTGAGGGAAGCGATGGAATAGAAAAGCAGCCAGCTGTGTGTTTGAGGAAATGACACTGTCAGTGAGAGCTGCCATGGGGAGCTTGGACGCCTTCCTCTGGCTTGAGAAGGATGTGGTTGGTAACAGCCAGAAGGTTTTGCTGTGATAAAGAAGCTTGCCATGTCGGGCACTGCAACCTTTGAAACAGCCTTTCCACGACAGAGCATAGGCAGTGTGTCCTGGGAAGTAGTGTCAGTGACCTGAATGAAAGGAACATGCTGTGCCACACGGGGCCATTCTGGATGTTTACTGGTCAGAGTTTCTTCATGAGATCTCCCTAGATTGTTTCTGTCCTACTTCTACGCTTGCTTTGTTTCTTTCCAGTTCTCCGCAGTGATGAACAGCCTTGCAGAGATGATGCAGAAGCTGCAGCTGAATGACTGAGAGGAGAAACATCACATGGCAGCGGCTGCAGTGCGCGGTGTTTCAGTTGCTGCCCAACTCAGTACTTGTAGTTTGATTGCAGTCAATCAATAAACCATCACAATTAGAGATTCACAAAGAGCACACGGCCTGATTTGTCCAGTGACACTCCATGAGCTGCTGCATGACTTTTGGTCCAGAGTTGCATCTACCATCTTCGGTCCACTATGCATCTTTGGCCCACCACAGCCCATCCCAGCACTGTTCTTCCTTTGCACACCCATGTGCCCACACAACATTGCATGCCCTTGTACTGATAATTGCTGCTATTCCTTCCCAGATTCAAGACTCTGCACTTGCTTTTGTTAAACCACTTCTTGTTTATTAGTGCCCAGCTCTCCAGTCTGTCCAGGTCTTGCTGAATGGCAGCACAGACTTCAGGTGTGTCAGCCAATCCTCCCAGCTTTGTATCATAGGTGTACTTACTGAGCGTGGACACTATCCCCTCATCAAGGTCATCAGTGAAGATACTGAACAAGACCAGACACATCAACAAACCCCGGGGAACACAGGTCTATAACTGGACGCTGTGCTGGTGATCAAAACCCTCTGAGCTTGGCCAGTCAGACAGTTCTCAGCCGAGCTTACCATCCACTCATCTATCCCACACTTTCTCAGCTTTGTTACCAGGATGTCATGTGAGACAGTATCAAAAGCCTTGCTGAAGTCAAGGTAGATGACATCCACTGCTCTCCCCACATCTACCCAGCTGGTGATGCCATCACAGAAGGCTGCAGGGTTGGCTGAGCATGACATTTCCCCGGTGAATCCAAGCTGTCTACTGCTGGTAAACTTCTTCCCTTCCAGTTGCCTGGAGATGGCATCCAGACCAAGCTGTTCCACCACCTTTCCAGGGAGAGGTGAGACTGACTGCCCTGCAGTTTACCGGATCCTCCTCCTTGCCCTTTCTGAAGACTGCAGTGTCACAGGCTCTCCTCCAGCTTTCAGGCACTTCTCCAAGACCTGTCAAAGATGATAAAGAGTTTGACAATCACCTCTGCCAGCTCCCTCCACACATGTGGATGCATCCCATCAGAGTCTATGGATTGTGCACGCTGATCCCAACCAGATGCTCTCAGATCACCCCCTCCTCACCCAGAGGGAAGCTCTCCATTTCTCAAGCTCTCTCTCTTCCCTCCAGGGCCCAGGAGTCCCAAGGGGCAGTCACTGAAGTGAAAAACAAAGTAAAGAAGGTGTTCAACATCTTCACCATCTCAGCATCACCCATTTCCAGGACACCCCCCTTCCCTATTTCCTTCTCTTAGGGATGCACCAATCCTGAGCTCCGAAGAAGCGCTATTTAAATGCTGCCCAGCTCTCATGGCCCCCTTACCTTTGAGCACTCTAGCCTGTGAGATTCCTCCAAGTAGGCAACAGCAAAAAATCAAAGTAGGCTCTCTGGAAGTCCAGGGCCAAATTAGTTCTAGGCACATTTTTACCTCCACAGGTTAGCTGGGTGCCTGGCACTGACCCCTTCCAATCCAGTACTTTCGACCCAAGTTGCTGGCTCCAGGGGGTGTCTCTACTGCAGTTCTGGCTGAGGACTTTGCCCGAGGAGACAAATCACGCTGCTTTTGAAACTCCCAAGTTTCAGGATTTCCTGCTTGTTTCAACACGCCAGGGAAACACGTGGGTGGCATGAGTTGGGCAGCAGGGTGCTGGCTGCAAGCACACAGTGACAGCAACTGCAGCCATCAGCATAGTCTGAGCCTGCCTGCAAGACCTTGCACACAGACCTCAGTGCCACGACTCCCCTAACTGAACACAGCAACCTGGAAATCCAACCCAAATGGAAATGTCCTTAGAGTGCCATCACCCTGCACTCCACGCACTTCATCATGTCCCAGAAACCAGAATCAAACCACACAGACCCTGACAATCACAGCTATGTCTGTTCTTCCCTAAAGAATCAAAGCTGCAGCAGGCCAGAAGTTTCAAGGAAGAAGAAGCGGCTCTTTTAACCATTTCCTGAGCAGTTTCTGAGGCTGTACGTGCAGTTTGATCACAGCCCAGCTGAGTCCTGGTCACACCCCGCTCCCTCTGACAACTAAGGGAATCAGCACAACAAATCTGAAGACAGAAGTGATAATGCAAACAAGACGAGAAGATATTTGCTGAGTCTGGATCCTCAAACGCATTTCAGCTGGGAAAAAGGACAGAGATGCCCACCTTGTAAATTTGGGTCACCTCCTCCCAGACGCACCAACACATCACCATTGTGAGAAACTCAAGTTTGGAGTTGTGCCAGATGTTCTCAGGTAAGTTTTGGACTGTTTTGTGTTTGCTTGAGACAGCTGCGTTCCCAGCCAGTTCTGGAGAGTCCCTGCACAAGTCCATCCCTTGAACACATGGCAGGTGCTCAAAAACCAGCTCTGAAAGAAAGCAAAGTTGGTGTGTAATTTGTGGTGGAGCTTGCAGATCTTAACAGCCAAATTAGAGTGACAGCAAAGTTGGAGGACAACTGGCAGAGCAATTGCTTTACCAGCTTTTCTGAAGTGTATTTTGACCTTAACAAAGTGTATAGGAAACTACTGATCACAGCCTGAACTTCTGATTGACCACCTGAGGCAAGCAATGAGTCAGCTGCAGGAGCACAGGTGAAGGTAATTCAGCTGTGCTACTGGAAGGGGTGGAGCTTGGCTCCAACTCTCCCAGATCTCATGTAAGGGCTGACCAGCTCTAAGGCAGGATTTCTTCCTCTGGTGATTTTTTTTTTTTTTTTTGACTTTACTGTGGACCTTCAATGTTGGTGAGCATTTTCCCTTTATCCTTCTATCATATTAATCATTTCTATGAAGCATCTGTATACCCTGTGTTTACATTTACATTACATTACCTATTGGCTGTCTAAGTGTTCAGTTGTATAACTATACACACAGGGTCAAAACTAAAACAACACGTGTTTTATGTCTGCTCTTAGCAGCTTGGAAGGAACCAGGCTAGACCTTGTGGTAGGGCACTCTGTGCTGGGAAGTCAGCAGCACTGTGCGTGTACAGCTGTTTATGCCAGGTGAGGCTGTGTGCACACGGTGTGTGGGGGCAAACGCTGCATTGGGAACATATTAGCATGAAGCACAGAAATACATGCTCAGAGGTACTATGGGGCATGCTGGGTTTGATTGTTTCAAGACGTGAAATTAAAAGGCTGAACAGACATCATGTGCTTCTGGTTTGGAGAGGGGATTTTAATAAATGTATTTGAAGTTCTACAGAAACTTGGTTTTACAGCAGGCAGTGTCACATTAGTCCAGTCTTTTTCCTATCATCCTGAGGATAATATCACCAGATTAAATTGCTGGTACACCTCGATCCTCTGAGTTTTAAGAGCTTATGCTGTAGTTAAAAGTTGCTTTCAGACTTCCAAAGTGGGTCACCAGCACACGTACTGGCACTGTGAAAGCACACAACAAGACACAGCTGTTTGCTCTAAAACATTTATGATTACACAAGAAAGATAAAGCAATTGTAACTACTCACTGCCAAGGTAGGAATGAAGTGATGAAGCAAGCTTCCCAAATATGTGGGCACTGCAAGCTGGAATAATCCACTAATGGTCTTCTAATGCAATTCCTTCTAGATTTGGTTTTCCAAGTCCTGGGTGAAGGCAATAAACAATTAACAGTAACTGCTGGCAAATTCTTGTTTGAAGACTGCATTAGAAGAGTCTGCCTTATAAATACCAGACTGCTGCACACTGGTTCCTGCTGCATGAACAGGCAGGAATGGGAATCAGCAGAGCACACAGTCCGGCACATGGGGAAAAACCAGTAAGAACCAAACAAGGTAACACTTGATTTGGATTTGTTGAGATAGCTTCTATTTCTTTTCTTCAACAGGGTGCTAGTCTGAATTGTTCTGTGACCAGAAGGAATACATTGGGCAAAGAAACTTCTGATTAGCTTGGAAACCATCAGGGAGAACAAAAATGTTCCTGAACTGACTGATCCTCTCTACAAGCATTTCCATCATGTGGACATTCAGGTGCAGATGGATTGATCTAAGAGTAGAGTAGAGGGTGTTATATGACAATATACAAGCTTTTGGCTGCGGTTAGACCCAGAAGATGGCTAAGCACCATGCCATTCTGTACAGAACACCCCTTTGGCCAGCGTAAACCAGCTGTCCTAATTCTGTTCTTTCCCAGCTCCTTGGATCCTTTCCTGAGAACAGCTTTGTCTGTGCACAACATGCTTAGCAGGAGCTATAAACATTGGTGTGTTATCAGCATTGCTTTTCTCCTAGAACCAACACATTGCATCATACCTGACAAGCTGAAGAAAGCAGGTCTGTCCCAGCTGGAAATGAGCCACATTTACATTGCTTGGGCTTTTTGTTGTGTTTGTTTATTTATTTTGTAGTTGTTGTTGTTGGGTTTCTTTTGGGTTGTGCTAACGATGAGATTTGGTAGTATCAGAATGTATCTGGTGAAGGGGGAAACAGTATTTGTTGAGAACTTCTCTTAGTTGTAGAACTGTATCTGCTTGGATGACACTGACCTCCCTGAGCACCGACTTTCTTCCAGAAGTATTTTCTTGTCTTAGAGGAAAATGAGCGATGTTGTTAACTTTCTCCTACCCGATTCCTTCCTGGCTGTTGGCATGCACCAGCTGTTCCAAGTATCAGTGTGTACGTTAGGTATAACTTGTTTTTCACTTTGCTTGTAGGTCTTTCAGGTTGCAGCCTATGAAGAAGAGGCACGTATAGCACTTGCAGTGCTGGATGCAGTTGAAGGCAAAACTGATGATGCTTTCCTAGCATTTGAAGCTATGAAGAATGTGGTTCACACTGGAATCTTGCCGAGGTTGGTTCCTAGCTTGCATTACCCCAAATGCTTTTTGTTACTTGCATTCCAGCTGATTCTCACTAATCTAAATACTGTCGCTTAGCTTTGGCAAAGAAAGGCAGATGAGTTTGTGAACGATGGTGTGTTGGCAGAAGCACAAGAAGTGCACAAACCCTGTCTTCAAAGAAAGCACTGCCTAATGAAGATCATTGATGAATGCTCCTCAGATCTGTCAGTAGCTGACAAAGTCATTCTTGCTCTACAGCTTGTTTGGAGAGATGCCGTGGTGTTGCTTACAGCTACACTGTGGCACTGTTTCATGCCAAAGCCCAAATCCAGCTATGTGGGAAACACAGTAATGGCCCTCTCTTACTGAATGTGCTGCAAGTTTCAAAGCCAGCCGTAATACTGCACAAGAGAAATGTGGATCTGTCTTTGCTAAAAAGGCAGGAAGGTCAATGGGACTGTATAATCTGTTTGGTGAGAAACAATCATGCTGCCTCCTAATGCACTGCCTGCCGGAATCCAAGCAAAACTAATACCAGAGCTTCTCTTCAGCGATTCTCCTTTAAACTTGAGCAAGTAGATGCTCCAAAGACCGCTCAGAATTACTCGAAAATGTCTTTTTCTTTAGCTGTTCTGTATGCCTAGTCCAAAATGAAGCAAGTGATGAAAACTGTTGATCCTGTCAGAATCCTAACGCACAATGTCAACCTAGTGTGCTAGTATCTGTTGTTCAGGTGCGTAATTACATGCGTTTCAAATATCTAATACCTATAATATTTGTTATGCACTTGTCTGTTACATTTCAGAGACTGAGAGCAGTGTTCTGGTTGTCTCAGGAGCATGCAACTAAAGGATGACTTCTTGAACAGTAAAAGTTTCAGTAACAGCTACCATGGTAATAGACTGAGGTTAGTTGGCAAGAAGCACAGACTTCCCCCAAATAATTTGAAACCAGTCCTCTTCAGTTGCTGGTTAATGTTTTCTGGGATGTCAAACCCTCACAGTTACTCAGTGATTCAGTAGTACACATTGCTGCAGACAGCTCAGCTCAGAAATAAGGGCACTGTGGGGTTAGTGTTGCTGTTCTGAAGTAATTCAGTCTTCACGTTTGGCTCAATTTCTGTCCAAAGCTGAGATGACGACTGTGCCATCAGACAATCCTCCATCTGATGGTGCTATAATTGCTGATGAACCAGCACCTATCCCAGAGCAGAGAGCTCGTGCTGGCTTTCTCAATGCGCCTTCGATGTTCTTCTGTTATAAGAATAAGCCTGGATACGTACCTGAAGAGGGTGATGGTAAGGAGAGACCAAGTTGATTTTTGTGTTGCCTTTTTTGTGGGGAAAGGACATTTGGAACCAACAGATGCTGATACCATTTGGACTGATGGGCAGCAATACTGCTGCCTCCTTCCTTTTGGGAGAGGATCATGCGTCTCCCTTCCCAAATCTGTCTCGTGGCTCTCTTAATAAAATTACCAACACACTATTTTCTCTGGAAACACAAAACCTACGCCAGACCTCTAGGCTGAAAAGCTGTCAATACTGTAATAAGGCACCTGTACACAAATAGGAATGGGAAGCTTGCTTGCTGACGCATAAAGCTCTTAACACTTATGCAGAAGTTTTTTATATGCTTGCTGGGCTTGTAAGTCTGAAGGGCGTAACAGACTTAGACTTCTCTGTGTTTGGAACATCACTGAGTAAAAAAGAAGCCTTTACAAAAGCTTTGGTCACAAAATTCATAGGATTATTCTCACACCTCTGAGACGTGACTATTTTCACTCTGTGAGGAATAAAACGCAGCAGAAGAAACACTCTCTGGCTCCTCTCACTGCACCTCAGGTCTTTTCAAACACTGGAAGGGAGACACAGGTCTTACATTTCTCAGGGAGAGAAAGGAGTCACAGCTGTTTCCAAACCTGGATCCAGCTTCAGCTACTAAAACTCCAACCGTGTTTGAATTAACTGATTTCAGAGAGAGATTTCAGAGGAAAACAGTACATCATTTTATGGAGTGATACTACTTCAAAGGTATAGCAGTCAACAACCTTTTTTTTTTTTTTTTTTATAGTGCCAAATTGGCATTAAGTGAAAATTGAACAGGTTTTGGAGCTATTTCAACATTTTCCCCTTGATTTTTGCAGCTCCATGGAAAAGAAGAAGCTCTGATGGAGCAAGAAGCCTCTCTGGATAATCTGAAAGAGGTGCGGTAATGAAAGGACGCTTATTGCAACTTGGCTTGTAATCGTTTCTAAAATGATCTGGTTCATCCTGTTTGGAATGTGATATTTCTACAGCAGAAGGATGCAGAAGTGAAAAGGATTGAAATGCTGCTGAAGGAAATTGCCGAATGTCAGGACGACCTTGAGGAAGCAAATGAATCCATATGAAATCCATCGAGAGGAATTATTTACTATGATCAGTAACTCTCCAAGTCTGAGTTAACACTGCTGGTTGTCTGAACGGGATGTCTGCAAAGCTGATGACTTGGTTTTTCTGTGACAGGAAGGGTGTGAATGCAGTCAATTACTTTCCCCCTCTGTGTTTCTGAGTTCTTGAGGCATTTTTGCAGCGTGGTCTCTACTGTTCTGTCACTTGTTTACAAGAAGAGAAAGGGTAAAGCAGTTGTTGGTTTAATCACTCTGCTGCTCAGGAACTCCGTCAAAGGATTTCGGAGTGTTGTTTACCAAAAAAATCGAGTTTTCTGTACACAGATATTTGAGTATTTTTCTTTTATTTCAGGTAAATGACGGGATTCTAGGGAAGAAGTACTCAAATCAATAGATAAGGACAGCAGAAGCTTGTTTCATCTATCTTGAAGGTAAGGTGTTTTCTTATCTGGATAAGATTCCTTTGTAGGTCAGAAGAAAAACAGAATTCCTTGTTCTGTTTTGTTGTAGTGTAAATATCAGTTTATAGTGGCAGAGATGCGTAAGGATACTGGTGAAGTGGCACAACAGATGACACCTTTCATGCAGGAGGAAGTGAGGGCAGCATCAGGAAGGGATCAAGTAAGAGTTGGGCAAGGTGGGAAATTCACTCAAAAGCCATTCAGCAATGGAACATTCTCTGCATACCTGTTGAAATAAGGAAACTTTTCTAATTTCATTTGTTTCATGAGTTAATTAGTTGGAGAAAGAATAGATTCTATGAGGGGGAAGTGGGCAGAGAAAATAAAGCTTGCTGCTAGGACCATCTTTTGAATTTTATGGGGTGTCTGTATCTACTTCTTATTTGTTTGACATATCATGCATCATTCAGTGGATAATGAGCAGAACTGATGTGCTCTGGCGCATGCCCATCTGCTCAGGTTTTGGCTTGGAAGATCATCAAGTTGAAAGCTGAAATAGCTGATGATGTGACTATATGTCATGGTTTTGTAATTTTATAATTTTGTAATTTTGCTATCAGTATTCCACATCATAACATCATGTCAAGTATGGATACTTCTGTTGAATGTGCAGTCCACAGAAGACTACATATCCCAGAGAACAACAGGAGTAACAATAAGTCACGGGACCAGGACTCTATATAATCTCGTTCCCAGGCTGGAGTGCCCTCCTTCTTCTCTCGAACTTCTCGGAAAGTGGGAAGCGTTCCAGCCGTGTCGCCTAGAGTTCACAGTAGGCCTCTCGGTTTTCGGAGACTCTCTCTCTCTCTCTGTTTCGTTCAATTTGTTAGCCTTAATTATATTATATTGTGTTATCTTGTATTTCGATATCATATTTAGTAAAATAAGTTTTTCCTCCTTAGATTGTCGCTGTTTTATCCCACTCCCCTTTTCCCCCTCCTTTCCGGGCCCCGGGGGGGGGCCGTGGGGTGGCTTCCCCTGTCACGGGCATAGGTAAACCTAAGTAACCCGTGACAGATTTTTGGTGGAAGATGCGGGCATAGAGCTTTTTAGCTTTTAGAACGACTCTTTGCTCTTAAAGAGCTTCGTTACGGGAGTGTTGGGAGTGCTATCTTTCCGTAGCTGCTCACGGAGAACGTGACCTTGAAATACCAGACAAATTGTCAACATTAAGGGCTGCTGCACATTCTCAGCATTGCTATCTAACTTTTGTGTAGAAAACAAAGGGATTTCTTTCTCCCTTAGAGCAAAGCTAGCTAGCTCTGACTTTTACAGAGCCTGCCAGCTATGAATCCACTCTTCATCCCAGTTGCTCTGTTTAAGAGATTGAAAGCAATTATGATCTTCTTAAAGTATTGGTCAACTATTAACACCATAATTTGGTGTTGTGGAATTGTGCAGGTATATAGCCTAATAAGGTGGATACTGATGGAGACACCTGCCTGGTACTTTTACGAGATGTGGTATGGTCAGAATTTTGGCATCTACACCCCAGATGGAATTGTGAATCTTACAAACACTTGCATCCCAGATGAACAGGCAATTTTACAAATACTTGCATCCCAGATTGAACAGGCAATTTTACAAACACCACCATGTTTAATTCATTATACAGGCTAAAAAAACCCTTTTTATTTAGGTTGTACTCTCAGATTTCCACACGCTTTTCAATAACTGAGATAGGGTTCATACTTTCATTCATGTTATCACTATCAATGCATGCATATATGTTCCTATGCATTCGTTCTATGCGGAAGTCTCCTCCAGAACCAGAGAATGATGACTGGCAGGGAATATGGAAAGGTTTAGGAAAAGTATTAGAAGCATGGGGACCCGCAGTGTCATGGGATTTCACTCTTGAACACCTAAGGGACCCTAAGAAATTGAGTATTTGGGTCAGAGATCTAAGGAGGTAAACCTTATGTAGGGTTTGGCTTATGCATACCGTGCTTTGTATCATACTATTCTGGAGAGAGAGAGTTTCCGATCTGAGATTCAAGCCCAAGTTAATTCTGATCAGTCACAGGAGGCATCAGTAGCAATATCAGTTGCCCCTGTGGAAGGCAAGAAATGGAAACGGGTGTCCACGCGTCTAGAACGAAAAGAAGGAGAAGCACAGGGGGGGGCAGCAGAAGACCCAGGTGCCGGGCATGGAGCAGTACCGAAAAAAGCAAAGGCAAAAACCAAGAGGCATGAAGAAGAGACTGATGATGAGGAGGAAATCACCTATTGTCGACCTCTGAAGCTGACTGAAATCCAAGGCTCAAGAAAGGAGTTCACACGGCGTCAAGATGAAGGCATCCTTGCTTGGTTGCTTCGCTGCTGGGACAACGGGGCCAACAGCTTGTCTCTAGATGGTAATGAAGCTCGCCAACTAGGAAGCATTGCCCAAGATGCAGGTATCGACAGAGGGATTAGCAGATGTTCGGATGGAGCTGCCACTCTCTGGTTGCGGCTGTTAGAAGCCGTGAGAGAAAGGTACCCCTATAAGGATGCTTTGAAGCCTAAATTTGGTAGTTGGAATACCGTCCAAAAAGGTATTCAGCGCCTGAGGGAATTGGCCATGGCGAAAATGTTGTACAGCCCTGATCCAAGCGAACTTGACCCTGAGAGAGTGAGGGCCGATCCTGACATGTGGCAGAAAATCACAAGTACAGCACCAGAGAGAATTGCACAGTCATTGGTATCAGGATCTAAAGGATTCGTGGACAGATGGCCCCGAGTTGTTGAGCTGATTATAATGCTTCAAACCACCGATCAGCAGCTCCCCCAACTGCATGCCTCAGTTTCTGCCATCTCACGGCTAGAAAACCGAGTAGATGAAATGTGAAAGAAATTGTTTCCATCAACTAATTGTAATGATCCCGTAATAGTATCAGAAACAACTGATGAAGGTCAATCCTCGTACGGGCCACCAGGTCTAATGAAGGATCTGATCAAACTAGTCCAGTCCTACTCCCCACCTGCATCATCAAAAGTCTCAGCTGTTAAACGCACACGCTTCCCAGCTCGAGCAAAGAACAACAGTACGATTGCACCGCGTGTTTCCATGTGGCACTACCTACGTGACCGTGGAGAAGACATGAGGAAGTGGCATGATCAGCCCACTTCTGCACTACGAGCACGGGTGAAAGAACTACTAGACATACCAACCACCAGTGGAGTTGCTCCAGTCATCACAGGTAACCAATAGAGGGGCCCTGCCCTCAGTCAGGGGAGGGAAAGGGATAATAGAGTTTATTGGACTGTGTGGATTCGATGGCCTGGCACATCAGAACCACAGGAATATAAGGCGCTGGTGGATACCGGTGCACAGTGCACCCTAATGCCCTCCAGTCATGAAGGGACAGAATCAATCCATATTTCTGGAGTGACTGGGGGCTCTCAAGAATTGACTGTGCTGGAGGCTGAAATAAGCCTCACTGGCAAAGACTGGCAAAAACATCCTATTGTGACTGGCCCAGGGGCTCCATGTATACTGGGTATTGATTACCTCAGAAGAGGGCATTTCAAGGATCCTAAGGGGTATCGATGGGCCTTTGGGATAGCTGCTGTAGATATGGACAACATTAAGCAGCTGTCTGTTTTGCCTGGCTTGTCAGAGGACCCGTCTGTTGTGGGGCTGCTACGAGTAAAAGAGCAGCAGGTACCGATTGCTACAAAGACAGTGCACAGACGGCAGTATCGCACCAACAGGGATTCCTTGCTCCCCATTCATGATTTGATTCGCCAGTTGGAGAATCAGGGAGTGATCAGTAAAACTCACTCACCTTTTAACAGTCCCATATGGCCAGTGCGTAAAGCCAGTGGAGAATGGAGGCTGACAGTAGACTACCGTGGCCTGAATGAGGTCACACCCCCATTGAGCGCTGCTGTGCCGGACATGTTGGAACTCCAGTACGAGCTGGAGTCAAAAGCAGCCAAATGGTATGCCACCATTGACATTGCCAATGCCTTCTTCTCTATTCCTTTGGCCGCAGAATGAAAGCCACAGTTTGCCTTCACCTGGAGGGGCATTCAGTATACTTGGAACCGTTTGCCCCAGGGGTGGAAACACAGCCCAACCATTTGCCATGGGTTGGTCCAAACTGTACTGGAACAGGGTGGTGCTCCTGAACACCTGCAGTACATTGATGACATTGTTGTGTGGGGCGATACAGCAGAAGAAGTTTTCACAAAAAGAGAGCAGATAATCCGGATTCTTCTACAAGCTGGCTTTGCTATTAAGCGAAGCAAAGTAAAAGGACCTGCCCAGGAAATTCAGTTCTTAGGTATAAAGTGGCAGGATGGACGTCGTCACATCCCAGCAGATGTGATCGACAAAATCACTGCCATGTCTCCACCAACTAGCAAGAAAGAGACACAATCTTTCCTGGGTGCAGTGGGCTTTTGGAGGATGCACATTCCAAACTACAGCCTCATTGTAAGCCCCCTTTATCAGGTAACGCGGAAGAAGAATGATTTTGCATGGGGCCCTGAGCAGCAGCAGGCTTTTGAACAGATTAAACAAGAGATAGCCCATGCTGTAGCCCTGGGGCCAGTACGGACTGGACAGGATGTAAAGAACATCCTCTATAAAGCTGCTGGAGAGAAAGGCCCCACTTGGAGTTTGTGGCAAAGAGCCTCAGGAGAGACCCGAGGCCGACCCCTGGGATTCTGGAGTCGATCATATAAGGGGTCTGAAGAGTGCTACACTCCAACTGAGAAGGAGATCTTTGCCGCGTATGAGGGGGTTCGGGCTGCTTCCAAAGTAGTCAGGCTACTGAAGAACAACAAAACAACCATCAGGTAGATAAAGCTGCTAGAATTGAGGTGGCTCAAATCGACTTGGATTGGCAGAACAAGGGCGAATTATTTCTAGCTCGATGGGCTCATGAGACCTCAGGCCATCAAGGAAGAGACGCAACATATAAGTGGGCCAGAGACCGAGGGGTGGACTTAACCATGGACGCTATTGCGCAGATTATTCATGATTGTGAAACATGTGCCATAATTAAACAAGCCAGAAGGATGAAACCTCTCTGGGAGGAAGGGCGATGGCAAAAGTATAAATATGGGGAGGCGTGGCAGGTTGATTATATCACCTTGCCACGATCTCGCAGTGGTAAGTGTTATGTACTCACTATGGTAGAGGCAACCACTGGGTGGCTTGAAACATACGCAGTACCCCATGCAACTGCTCGAAACACCATATTAGGTCTTGAGAAACAAGTCCTGTGGCGACATGGCACCCCAGAAAGAATTGAATCTGATAATGGGACACATTTCAAAAATTCTCTTATAAATACTTGGGCCAAAGATCATGGCATTGAGTGGATTTATCATATTCCCTGCCATGCACCAGCTTCTGGTAAAATTGAACGATATAATGGGTTGTTGAAAACTATGTTGAAAGCAATGGGTGGTGGAACATTTAAGCACTGGGAGAAGAATCTGGCAGAAGCCACTTGGTTGGTCAATACTAGAGGATCTGTCAATCGTGATGGTCCTAGTCAATCTAGCCCCCTACACACTGCAGAAGGAGATAAGGTCCCTGTTATACATGTAAAGAACATGTTGGGAAAAGCTGTTTGGGTCCTTCCAGCTTCTGGAAAGGGCAAACCTATCCGTGGAACTGTCTTTGCCCAGGGACCTGGGTGCACTTGGTGGGTAATGCAGAAGGATGGGGATGTTCAGTGTGTGCCACAAGGGAATTTGATGCTGGGGGAGTGCAGTCAATAATTTTATGTATCTATATATATATATATATGTTTGCATGTGTAGTGTATTTTAGTTATTATTGTTGTACATTTAGTTATGTTACATGCAATTCTACTATTTAGCTATCACAATTTTACATACGTGTATATATATGTATATATATGTATATATTAACCATGATGTAATAATGTAGAATAAGGGGTGGAATGTCATGGTTTTGTAATTTTGTAATTTTGCTATCAGTATTCCACATCATAACATCATGTCAAGTATGGATACTTCTGTTGAATGTGCAGTCCACAGAAGAAGACTACATATCCCAGAGAACAACAGGAGTAACAATAAGTCACGGGACCAGGACTCTATATAATCTCGTTCCCAGGCTGGAGTGCCCTCCTTCTTCTCTCGAACTTCTCGGAGAGTGGGAAGCGTTCCAGCCGTGTCGCCTAGAGTTCACAGTAGGCCTCTCGGTTTTCGGAGACTCTCTCTCTCTCTGTTTCGTTCGATTTTGTTAGCCTTAATTATATTATATTGTGTTATCTTGTATTTCGATATCATATTTAGTAAAATAAGTTTTTCCTCCTTAGATTGTCGCTGTTTTATCCCACTCCCCTTTTCCTCCTCCTTTCCGGGCCCCGGGGGGGGGCGTGGGGTGGCTTCCCCTGTCACGGGCATAGGTAAATCTAAGTAACCCGTGACACCTGGGAAGATCATGGAACAGATCCTCCTGGACAACATGATTAATCACATGAGGAATGAGCGTGCAATCTGAGACAGCCAGCACGGCTTCACAAGGGGAAGGTCATGCTTAACCAATTTTGTGGCCTTCTATGATGGAGTGAATGTATTGATTGATGAAGGGAAGACAACTTATGTCATTTACCTGGACTTGAGCAAAGCCTTTGACATGGTCCCCCACTACATCCTCATCTCCAAATTGGAGGGATGTGGATTTGATGGGTGAACCACTCAATGGATAAGAAATCATTTGAAAGGCCACAGACAAGGGATGGTGATCAATGTCCAGGTGGAGGCCGGTAACAAGTGGAATCCCCCAGGGGTCTGTCTTGGGACTGGTGCTCTTTAACATCTATATCAGCTACATCAATGATGGAATTGAGTGCACCCTAAGCAAGTTTGCTGATGACACCAAGCTGAGTGGGAAGGTTGACATGGAGGAAGGAAGGGGTGCCATTCAGAGGGACCTTGACAAACTTGAAAGGTGGGCCTGGGTGAACTTAGTGAGGTTCAACATGCCAAAGTGCAAGGTTTTGCACTTGGGCCGTAAGAACCCCGGGCATCTGTACAGACTGGGAGTAGTCCTTCAGATCAGCTCAGCAGAGAAGGACCTGGGTGTCTTGATGAATGAGAAACTTAACATGAGCCAGCAGTGTGATCTTGCAGCTTGGAAAGCAAATGGTATCCTGGGGTCCATCAGGAGAGGAGTGGCCAGCAGGGATAGGGAGGTGATTGTCCCTCTCTGCTCTTGTGAGGCCCCATCTGGAGTACTGTGTTCAGGTATGGAGCCCTCAGTACAAGAAAGACATAGAGCTCTTGGAAAGGGTCCAGAGGAGGGCCACGAAGATAATCAGGGGGCTGGAGCATGTCCCCTGTGAAGACAGGCTGAGGGAGCTGGGCTTGTTCAACCTGGGGAAAAGAAGGCTGCCGGGTAACCTCATTGCAACCTTTCAGTATCTAGTATTCTAGGGAACCTAGAACCAGGAGGGGAGTAAACTCTTTGAAAGGGCTGATAATAGCAGGGCAAGGGGACATGGTTTTAAGTTGAAAGAGGGAAGATTTAGGTTGGATGTTAGGGGGAAGTTCTTTACTGGGAGAGTGGTGAGGTCTTGGAACAGGCTGCCAGGGAGGTTGTGGATGCCCCGTCCCTGGTGGTGTTCAAGGCCAGGTTGGACGGGGCTCTGGGAAACCTGATCTAGTAAAGGTGTAAGTTTGGTGGCCCTGCCAAGCAGGAAGGTTGGAGCTTCATGATCCTTGAGATCCTTTCCAACCTGGGTCATTCTGTGATTCTGTGATTCTAAGATTCTGTGGTTTTGTGATCCTGTGTTGAATGCCCGAATCTTCTAAATGGGAGGATCCCACAGATCTTCATACATAGGGCCGAGTGTATGCTTGTATTTCCGCAGTAGATGGAACCCAGTGGACTCCTGCATACCTGGTATGGCCATAGTTGCTGCCTACCAGGAGCTTTCAGCCCTGGAGCCCCAGGGATATCTCCAGGGGAAGCAGTGAGGAAGAGAAACTCAAATCCTCAAGTGTGCTGAGCTGGGCCAGGCTACTGGGACACTGGGAGCTCATACAAGTGGGCAGTGCTGCAGAGAGACAGCTGTGCCCAGGAGCAGCTCTTGTGCACAGCACAGCCTGCAGCTGACAGAAGGAGAGGAGAGAAAGGGGAGAGAGGATGAGTACAGCGTGAGCAGACTGTGAGCTCGGGACAGGAGAGCTCACATGCCATGATACGGTAAGTCTCACTGCAGACCATGCAGCTTGTGTTCCTATAGGGCTAACTAAAACTGAGACATCCCATAGCAGATCTGGCTGCAGTCACTGCAAGTTTCTTTCTTGTGGAAAAAGCTTTCTGCTTTAGCTGAGGGTTTCCATACTGCACTATGAAAGCACAGCCCTGAGGCACTGCGTGTCCCAGCACGGCTGCAGGCTGTGCAGCCGGGGCTGCAGGCGGGTGCCCAGGGCTGTCCTGCAGAGCAGGGTCCCTGCTGTGCCCCAGGGGCTGTGTGCCGGGTATGGGACTCTGCCGCCTGCCAGGCTCAGCACTCAGCCTGCCCGGGGAGCTGCCCAGGGCGCTGCGGGGAGACGGGTGGGGGGAAGGAGCCTCCCAGCAGGGCTTGTGCTGCTGCTGCTTGGGGCAGGGGGATCACAGCTCCACTGCACAACTGAATGTTGGTAAGGGTACTTTGCAAGAGGAGAGCCAAGGCAGGGATTTTCCATTTCTTGTTCTGAGTGAAAGCAGAAAGGATTGGGGGAAGAAATCTAAGAGGGGCTGTCAACTTTGAACACAGCTCGGAGACTCCCAAATATATCTCCAATCAATTGGCTGTTTTTTGAACAGTCACACAGGCTGTGCTTTCAGCCTCACCTACCTAAAGCAAAAGTTATAGTTGTTTTCTGCTGGCATTAATAGTTCACTGTCCTGCAAACAGGCAGATTTCTCTAAGACAAACTGAAGTGCACAGAGGCTAGGGCTGGGGTCTCGAAGAGCAGCTGCAGTAAAGAGGAAAATACCCAGGCGGTTGGGGTATGATTAGGAAATGAGAAGAAAATAAGAGCTCCCCAGTATTCTACTCCTTAAGGGATGGTGAAGCTCATGTAAGTAAACACAAGTTATGGAGTTAAATAATTATTTTCCTAAGCAAAAGGAAAACTTATATAGTATAGCAGGAGGAATGTCTCTGAAAATGGTCTGGACTTGTCATTACCTTCTCGTCTCTGAGCAGGACTCCAAGCCCAAGAACAGCAGATGCCCAACAGGAGCTCCACCAGTGAGTTCCTCCTCCTGGCACTGGCAGACACATGGCAGCTGCAACTCCTGCACTTCTGGCTCTTCCTGGGCATCTACCTGGCTGCCCTCCTGGGCAATGGCCTCATCAGCACAGCCGTAGCCTGCGACCGCTGCCTGCACACCCCCATGTACTTCTTCCTCTTCAACCTGGCCCTCCTTGACCTGGGCTGCATCTCCACCACTCTCCCCAGAGCCATGGCCAACGCCCTCTGGGACACCAGGGCCATCTCCTACACAGGATGTGCTGCACAGCTCTTTTTCTTTGTCTTCTTCATCTCAGCAGAGTATTCCCTTCTCACCATCATGTCCTATGACCGCTACGTTGCCATCTGCAAGCCCCTGCACTACGGGACCTTGATGGACAGCAGAGCTTGTGCCACCATGGCAGCAGCTGCCTGGGGCACTGGGGTTCTTCATTCCCTGCTGCACACTGCCAGTACGTTTTCACTGCCTCTCTGCCAAGGCAATGTTGTCAACCAGTTTTTCTGTGAAATCCCTCAAATCCTCAAACTCTCTTGCTCTGGCTCCTACCTCAGGGAAGTTGTGTTTATCATTTTTAGTGTCAGTTTAGGCTTTGGGTGCTTTGTTTTCATGGTGGTGTCTTATGTGCAGATCTTCATGGCTGTGATGAGGATGCCCTCTGAGCAGGGACGGCACAAAGCCTTCTCCACATGCCTTCCTCACCTGGCTGTGGTCTCCCTATTTGTCAGCACTGACTTTTATGCCTACCTGAAGCCCCACTCCATCTCCTCTCCATCCATGGACCTGATGGTGGCACTTCTGTACTCAGTGGTTCCTCCAGCATTGAACCCCCTCATCTACAGCATGAGGAGCAGGGAGGTCAAGGATGCAGTGAGGAAAGTGATGACCAAATGTATTTCAAAAGCAGTGAACTGCCCACCTTTTCGAATTCTTGACTTGTAATGCAGCTTTTTACTGAATCAAACTCTCCTTTTTGTTTGTTTTGTGCCAATTTATCTGTGTAATTTATTCTTATTATTTTAAAGGTAATACTATAGTGATTTTCATTACAAAGTCATTACTCAAACCATTTCTTATTCAGCTTGTACCTTTGTAGTTTAGCCCAGACACTCTGTATATAGTGAAACGGGCTCTCTGTGAACCATAACATAATAAAGGTCATGCAGTGACTCTGTTCAACCTCCTTCTTGTGAGACGTTTCTGGAGCTGTCAAGGTCAGATGTTCTCAGAAACCCACAGTCCAGCAGGAATCACACAGCTGTTCATCCGTCTGTGCAATCAGCCTGCAACAGCTGACGGGCCATCCTTGGGCTCCTGGGTGGGGTCTGTGTTTTCAGGCTCACATCGTCAGTGCCTCTGAGTGTTCAGCAGCAGCAGCTGGTTTGTACTTTGGTTGTCAGATTCCTTCTTCCTCATTCCCTGAGAGACCCTGCACTGGACAAGTTCTTGGATATGGGTTATCATGTCAGAAGTGTCCAAGCTTCCTCCAGGGCTTCTTCCATTTTGTACAGAGAGGTGGTCACTGCCTCCTGGATGGTATGTGGAAGAGGAACTGTGCACAAAGCTCTGATAGGTCCTACAGGAGACATTCCGGAACATAGGGATGTAGGTAGAAAGCTGCCCCTAATGAGATGACTGACATGAGGTCAGGAGAATCCTGGAGAACAGAGATGGGAGAGTGAGGGTAAGGAAGAGGAGCCTACATGCCCTGCTTATATGCATCTCCACCAGAGAAGGTGACCCACCATTACCACTGCTGAAACACACCTCGCTCTGCCTAGCTCTGCTCACATCCACTGTTTGGTCTCCAGAAACATTCAGCAAATATTGGTCAGTGTCAACAAATGTAACTTTTTTACACTTGTTGTTATTGAATGGCACACTTTTGCTTCATATGCACTTCTATGTCAGATGCCATTCTGTCAGGCTGCCCATCTGCTGACAACTGTCACCCGGCAGCAACACGTAATGAGATGTTGTTGTTGGGAAGGTTCATCCTCTACAGTCACATCTCCAACATCCGCCTTTGATGTTACGGTCCGTGTCACATAAGATGAGGCATTATTTCTGAAGCAGCTCTTATCTGAGTTAACAGTTGGTTGACCTGAGAGGTCATTTCTAACCTAAATGATGCTGTGCTGGGGAGATCACTGCAGTGGAGGCTGTATGTTAAGCAGCCTGAGAACTCAGACCACATCACATTTCGCTTGTTCAGTGTCTGACTGTTACAAAAGCCTGCTTCTTTTTAGATGTCATCAGTCCAGACGAGGGCTCTCCTTTTTATGGGAAATGCCCTGTGAAAGCTGTGACCAGCTGGCTGTTCTGTCAGATGAAGCACTTCAAATTGGCATATCATGTTTCCTTGTAGAATCCTTGAGTTGTTTGCAGTTCTAAGCCATTACCACTGCTGAAAAACACCTCCCACTGACACACTCTGCTCACATGCACTGTTTGGTCTCCAGAAGCATTCAGCAAACATTGTTGAATGTTAATGAGTGCAACCTTTTTCTGCTTGGAGGAATTCAATGGCACACCTTTGCTTCATGTGCACTTCCATGTCAGATGCCATTCTGTCAGACTGCCTCTCTGCTGTCATCTGTCACATGGCAGCAACACGTAATGGGAAGTTGGTTGGAAGGTTCACATTCCATGCAGAAACAAAGGATCTCCTCAGGGAGCAGCTGACAGCTGCTACTGCTCTCCTCGCAGCGGCAGCTCTCTGACTCAGCGGTACAGAGCCCGGAACACTGGGGCCGCACCCCGAGATAAAAAGACGGCCACCAGGGGGCATAGCGACCCATTGAAATCTAGGAATCTAAGAAACGGAGTCCTACCATCCTACAAACCTAAGAAAAGGAAAAATCCAGAATCCTACAAAGCAAGAATCCTACGTGCTGGAATTTCTACACTCCTGCAGCTCTAGAATCCTAGAAATCTACAATTGGAGAAACAACATCAAATATGAGAATCCTACTATCGTGATGGAACCTGAAAGTCCTAGAATCCCAGAATCATCTAGGTACGAGAAGACCTCTAAGGTCATCAAGCCCAGCCAAGAACATGCTTTGCCATGGAAGTCCCTACACCTGTTCCCCAGCACCACAAGTTCAGGGCCCAGCAGGGTGCCATAGCACAGATCAGGTGACGTGTCACAGATACAGGTTTAGCAGTGGACTTGACAGCTCTGAGTTAACAGTTAGAGACCTGAGAGGTAATTTCTAACCTAAATGATGCCGTGATGGGGAAATCACTGCAGGGGAGGCTGTTGGCTGAGCAACCTGAGAACTTCAACCATGTCACATTTCACTTGTTCAGTGTTTGACTGTTACAAAAGCCTGGGTGTTTCTTTTTAGATATCAAACCAGCCGAGGGGTTTTCCCAAGGAGAACCTTTCACATCTAATTGCTATCAAATGTCATCCACCTACTTTACACTGATCTCAAAGACAGCCTGTACCTCACCTCAGTCAAGATTCCTCACTGATGGCAGCACGGGCAATTGGCTGGTTCTTTCCAAAAGAACCCCAGAGTAGGGATAATGCCACGTTACATTTAAGTGCAGTGAATGAGGCAGCACTGATCAGCTCTGACAAATACTGCACAGAGCAGAAGCAGCCCAAAGGAAACTCTTCCAGCTGGCTGCTCTCTGGGCAACTTCCAACGTAAACATTCAAGCGTTCTTCTCAGAGATTGTCCACAGCAGCTCTCCTGTTTATGGGAAATGCCCCGTGAAAGCTGTGACCAGCTGGCTGTTCTGTCAGATGAAGCACTTCAAATTGGCATATCATGTTTCCTTGTAGAATCCTTGAGTTGTTTGCAGTTCTGAGCCATTTATCAGCTCTCTATTATTTCTTTCCTTTCATCCAGATACAACAAGACTCACTTTCTTTGAAGCCATGACAGGAGGCTGGACCATCATGGGAACAAAACCCATGGATTTACATGTCTAGGTGAGCAGCACAAAGATGCTTACAACCCCACAGGGGACTTAGGGGACCCTGACTGCATCTGGAGCCCTGAGGACTGGGCATCAGGTGCTGGGAATTGATGGTATGGAGGGGACTGTCCCTGACCTGTTCCAGGGGGACCTGGGCACTCTCACCTCCAGCCCTTCCCTTACAGTCTACAGCGATGTGCAGAGGAACAGATCTGGAGGGGGCAGGCTCAGGGTGCCCTATGGATGGCCCAGAGTCACCATGCAGCTGAGACAGGGGCTATGGCTTCTGTTGCCATGGGACCCACATCCTGCCCTGGATCTCTTGGCTGCTGCCAGTCCTTCTCCTGCCCTAAGTCCTTGGGGACAAACCCAGCAGGGACAAGGCTTCTCCTTTCCAGTGATGCCCTCTGACATCCTCTGATGACCATTGCTGCCCTCTGATGACCAGTGTTGCCCTCTGATGACCAATGAAGACCCTGATGATCAATGACACCCTCTGATGATCAATAAATCCCTCAGCAAAGCTACACTCTGTGTGTCTGTGTCCTTGTTCTCATGCTCAGCATGGACTGCTTGGATCTGTCTCTGCCTGGCAGTGGTCACCTCAAAGTGCTGGGAAGCTTCCCCAGCTCCATGCCATGCGCACCATGTCCTGCACCCCTGTGGGCTTCACCACCCTCTCTCATCATCTGCCTCAAACTCCTAAAGGATGGAGATCCTCATGCTGCCAAGCAGCCCCAGTACCCTCCCTCTGCTCTCTCTCAGCTCATCCATACTATTCCTCCCAAACTCGTTACACTTTGATCCATGGACACAGCGTGACTACATCACCCTCCTTTTACCCCCAGTCTTACTGCAGCCACTTGTCCCTCCTTTGGGTCTGCTTTAGTCCTCTTGCGTCAGTGCCCCATCTCCCAGAACAAGGTCTGCTCATCCCCTCCCATGGACACCTCAAATCTCCTGATGACCAATGAAGCCCCCTGATGACCAGTGACACCCTCTGTTGATCAGTGATCACTAGGAAGAGTGGGGAGTGAGCAGATGAGCATATGTTGCTCAAGCAGCTGCTGGATTAAAACACAACTCCCACATAGGTTCTGCTCGTCCATCTTGAGCTCTGGATCCAGCAGAGGCACAGAGACAAGGCTGGAACAACCTCCAGCAGTGTAAGATAGCTGCAGCCTAAGCCAATGGCCCCGTGGGTTATCTTGTTATCCCTGCCCAGCTGGGCTGGGTCAGGCACACCTGGCTGGGCATTGACTCCTGCCATCAGCTCTGCCAGTACTAGGGCCAAAATTTCTATGTAGCTAACTCATCACCACAGCCATAAGGCCCATGTAAACTGACAGCAGTCCCAAGAACAAGTGACAGACATCCTGCAAGTCTGTAGAATCATGATTGGGCCTCCACTCTGTGTGGGGGCTGTTTGCTTACTGGTATGCCAACTCCCAGGCCTGCTCTTAACAACCCAGTGCTAATAACTCAGCCTCCACAATTGATGAAGTACATTCCCCAAGTGTATTTGCCTATAGCCCAATAGGACTTCAGTTGTTTAGCATTCAAAGTGAGCTACAAATCAAAGCTTACAAAAGCATTATATTGTATAATACTTATACAGAACTTAATGTGTCTTGCTCAGCAAAAGTGTCTAAGTTTGCTGACGCCTTAGGCTGCAAGTTGTGGACCTCCACCAAGTCAGTCAAAGGAAGACCCTACTAGCTACTTTTAGCCAGAGGATGAGAAAGCCTCACCCACCAGCAGAAGCAAAGCTTACTTGCCATGTTGTTCCCATAAGACTGCAAATATCCAGGTTTGCAGATAAGGTACCACTAAGTCCCAAGGTCATAATGAGCTACACACACACCACTCCCATCTACCACGTGCAAACATAGCCTTTAAACTCTTGTGAATGTCATCAGTAACCAAATGCTTCCTCAGCTGTGTTGTGTCATGCAAATATTTTAATCAGTTTTATTAACAACATGCGTACCAAGGCCTAGTGAATTGTGTGTTTATAAGGCTAGACTTGTTGCCTCTGCATACACCGGAGACTGAAATGTTCGGTACATGTGCAGTCATTGCAGCAACGCTGAAATATTGTTCAGGAAAAAGGATGAGGTCTTAAGTCCAAATGCCTGCACATCATATGTTGCCTGGAGAGAAGGCATTATTCAGACTCAAGTCAAATTCCAATTTCCCAAGTAGTTTTCCTCACCTCAGAGCAACCTGGAGATATGTGTGTGGTGGATCTCCCATACACCTGCTGCTGCTTATCTGTAGTACAGCGGAAAATCATTAGTGTGCATCTTATTCATGTTCAGTGTCACTCTCTCCAACAATGACCATACAGGGTCTGGGAAGAAGGAATGGCCATGAGAGTTCTGCAGAACGGGAGCCCCAGGGCAGCTGGGGGGAGGACCAGGTGTGCTCTCAATTGGCCTTATTTTCACTAAGAACCATTTCTGAGACTGGGAGAGTTAGAAGCTGTTTGAAACCAGCCCACTCTAAACAGCATTAGAACCAGCCACCAACATGCAGCTAGCTCTGCTTGACCCATGATTTACAAATTGCACTGATTAGACAAGAGTACCTTCACTTTTCTTGGGATCTAACTAAAGCACTGTAGATATCTTTCCGGTTCTCATAGGCCATATTTCCTTTGGGGCAGTCTCTTGCTGTCCCCTACATTAGAGCCATAGTCAAGCCTGGGTGCCTAACTGGAGAGCTGCTAACTTCAAGGAGAGAAACCTTGAAACTCTAATAATGCACAGTGGAGACAATTTAAACAAGCTTAAACTCAGGCGCTGAGTTGCATCACTGTCATTTGTCAGGCACCAACTTTTTAACCACATCTACTGAGACCTCATTAAAATCATCTCGAGTAATTTCCTAGGGGGGGCAAACCAATATTATTAAATAGTTTGCCTTGGAATACAGGTGGCTAAAAGCTGAATGGAATTTGTGTTTGACTTCAGAGTAATTATTTCTGGTTTCTGCAGTGATTTGTGTCATGCTTCCTTGCAGCAAAGAGAACATAGCAGATAATTCCCCAAAAGGAAATGTGAGGCTTAGAAAATAGGGGAAAAAAAGAAAAGAAAAAAAAAAAAAAGAAAAAAGAAAAAAAGAAGAAGAAGAAGAAGAAGAAAATGAAATGTGGGCAATTACAGATTAAAGGAACAAGAGAAATTCAGCACTTGTTCTCATGGACATATTATCATCCAACAGAAGTTTTAGTCATCCACCAAGAGCCATCGGCCCCGTTTTGCAGCCCCTCCCTTCTGCCTTCCAGCAGAAACGACTTCACATGGGACATATCTAAACACCCTGAGAAAAAAAGTGGCAATTGAAGAATTCTCTTTTGAGCTCAAATGTCCATCACTGAAACAATCTGTGATTTATGTTAACTAAAAAACCCCAAAACTTTCACAGTAAACTTTTTGAAGTGTGGCAGTATATATCACAGAATCATAGAATCACAAGGTTGGAAAGGACCTACAAGGGAATCTAGTCCAACCATCCTCCCTTTACCATACCTACAGAAAACCACTAACCCATATCTCCTAGCTCCCTACCCAGACGCTTCTTGAACACTGCCAGGGATGGTGACTCCACCACCTCCCTGAGCAGCCATTCCAGTGCCTGACCACTCTCTGAGAAAAAAAAGTTCCTTCGTATGTCCAGTCTAAACCTCATCTGATACAACTTGTGGCCATTTCCTCGGGCCCTGTTTGTTGCCTGGCAGAAGAGGTCAAGTCCCTCCTCATCACAACCTCCCTTCAGGAAGTTGTAAAGTGCAATGAGGTCTCCCCTGAGCCTCCTCTTCTCCAGGCTAAACAATCCCAGCACCTTGAGCTGCTCCTCATAAGACTTGTGCTCCAAACCCTCACAAGTTTTGTTGCCCTTCTCTGGACACGTTCCAGGGCCTCAATGTCTTTCTTGTAGTGAGGAGGGCAAAACTGAACACAGTACTCAAGATGCAGCCACACCAGAGCTGAGTACAGAGGGATGATCACCTCTCTGCTCCTGCTGGCCATACTATTTCTTATACAGGCCAGGATGCTGTTGGCCTTCTTGGCCACCTGGGCACATTGCTGGCTCATGTTCAGCTGAGCATCAAGCAACACCCCCAGGTCCCTTTCCTCTTCACAGTCATCCAGCCACTCAACCCCAAGCTGATAGTGCTGCATGGGGTTATTGTGGCCAAAGTGCAGGACATAGCATTTAGTCTTGTTGCACCTCATCCCATTCACCTCAGCCCAGCGATCCAGCCTATCCAGATTCCTCTGAAGGGCCTCCCTACCCTCAGCAGATCGACACCACCTCCAACTTGGTGTCATCTGCAAACTTACTGAGGGTACACTAAATCCCCTCATCTAGGCCATCAATAAAGATATTAAACAAGATGGGCCCCAGTACCTAACCCCCGGGGGACAGTACTTGTAATGGGTCACTAGCTGAACTTAACTCCATTAACTGCTACCTGCTGGGCATGACCCTCTAGCCAGTTCCTTACCCAAAGAAGGGTATACCTGTCCAGGCCACTGGCAGCCAGTTCCCCTGGGAGAATACTGTGAGAGAATGTGCCAAAGGCTTTGCTGAAGTCTAGGTAGACTTCATCAATAGCCTTTCCCTCATGGACCAGTCTGGTCATCCAGTCATAGAAGGAAATGAGGTTGGTCAAGCACAACATGCCTTTCTCAAACCCATGCTTGCTTTGCTTGATCCTCTAGATGCCACACAGAAGCTGTATGATCTCACCCAAGATGATATGTTCCGTAACTTTCCCCGGTACCAGGTTCAGCTGACAGGCCTGTAGTTCCCTGGATCCTCCTTACGGCCCTTCTTGTAGATGGGAGTCACATCAGCAAGCCTCCAATCCTCTGAGACCTATCCAGATAACCAGGAATGCTGGTAGATGGCAGAGAGTAGCTCAGCAATCACCCCTGCCAGCTCCCCCAGTACCCAAGGGTGGAGCCCACCTGGTTCCATGGACTTGCGACAGGCTTTTTATTTAAAACAGGATTTTTTAGGAGACGTGGGAAGTGGAGATTACCCAATAGAAAGGAAGTGTTCCTGAAAGCAATGGCACTCAGAGTAATGAGGAGATATCATGATAAATATAGAACACAGTGGGGAGTGCAAGCACTAAACGATCATTTTGCAATAAATTTTTTGTGCATAGGGGCCTAAAATGTAGCTAAAAGAGTTGTAGGGGAGTGCTTACCTTGCCATAAGATTAACCAACATCAATTAAGAGAGAAAATACATGGGGGAAGGGAAATGACCCATCTCCTGTTTGCACGGTTACAGGTAGACTTTAACGAGCTCCCTAAGGTTGGAAGATTTAGATATCTTCTTGTTACGGTGGACCACGTCACATAGTTTGATGCGTTCCCTATGGCTAGAGCAACTGCACACACAGTGGTAAAAATTTTGTTTGAAGAAATAATTCCCTGATACGGGGTCATCATTGTCATTGATTCCGACCGGGGACCTTGTTTCACCTCAGAGATGGTATTAGAGGTGGTGGTATTAGTAGGTACTAAATAGGAATACCATACACCGTATCACCCCCAAAGCTCAAGAAAGGTAGAAAGGATGAATGGAGAGATTAAGAAACAACTTACAAAGTTAATGTTAGAAACAAAATTATCACGGGTGAAATGTCTCCCTTTAGCCCTTCTAAATATTAGAACACAACCCCGTGCTGACACCAGGCTTTCACCTTTCAAGATGTTATACGATATGCCTTATAACATCGACCTTCCCCTAGATCACCCCATGTTAGATGAAAGGAACTTGCATCCTTATGTTACGCAACTAATGTCCAGAAGAGAAGAAGTACGTAAAAAGGCAATGGTGGTACAGCAACCCCCTTTAGAAATTGACATGTAAAACCAAGAGATAAAGTATTAATAAAGAATTGGAAGGAGTCATCTATTACTCTTTGCTGGGAGGGACCCTTTCTTGTCTTTCTCACCACAGAGACTGCTATCCGGACTACTGAGTGAGGATGGACACGTGTCTAGAGTGAAGGCACTTTGAGAATCAGTGAACTGGAAAGTGGTGGGACCCCCCTAAGGACTAAAACTGACTCTGAAGAGAACTAAGCAATTAGATGAGTAGTCCCATATTCTGTGATACCCTTGATATTCTTCCTGGCTGACTACCTTGCTGTCTACTTTAGTGGAACCTCTTATTTTATTAATCCTGGGACTAACTTTTGGACCATTTCTGTTCGATAAACTATTTGCTATTGTTAAGGGACGGTTAGAAATAGCCCATTTAATGTTAGTAAGAAAACAGCATGAACAAATCGATAGCAAGGAAGAGGATGAATCTATCCACCAAAGGGCTAAAGAAGCAGTAAAAGTATTTGATGAACAAAATCAGGATAAAATAGAAGAGGGGGGATTGTGATAGGAAAGGGTTAAGTTTGTTAGTCAAATCAAAACTCAGTGGTGCTTTCTCAGGTGTCCGAGAATGTAAATAGTGTTGTAAAATTTAAATCGTGTTGTAATAGATGACAGAAACTAAGAAGCTGAAGGCATTGCAAACTACACATTGCCAGGGCACAGAAGCTGCTAGAAAATAACCAAAGAATAATGGAAAAGACTACTGACCATTAAGAGGCAGGAAAACCAATCCTCAGCAACAACCTGTGACACCAGCAACAACCTGTGCAGCAGCAAGAATGACTGGAATTTATGCAGGAGATGGGAATTGTATAAATACAGAGGCAATCCTTTGTTCAAATCCCAACCTTGGTGGAGTGTAGACTCCCCTCGGGCGCCCAGCGCTGTTTTGCTCACTTTACTGCCTTGCTTAATTAAATAAAGCTCTCCCTTTATGTATCACACTGGACTTTGTCTGGTTTTGTCATGAGAATCTATAACAGTAACCTCCTGGGCAGTGGTCCCTCTGAGCAGGGACAGCACAGAGCCTTCTCCACGTGCCTCCCTCATCTGGCTGTGGTCTCCTTGTTTCTCAGCACTGTCCTTTATGCCTACCTGAAGCCCCCCACAAGCAATAGCTTTCCTTTCTCACAACTAAATTTATTTTCATCCTTTTATATTTGACAACAGCTGTAGGAAACTGCAAAGCTCCTCAGAACAGCTCTGCCCTTTCTGAGTCAGGCATGCCTTACAGCACCTCAGCACCTCTAATGAGGGGTATGTAGATGAGAGCAATGTATGTAATGAGAGCAATGTAGATTGGGCTGAACCAGGGCAGCCACAGCCACTACTGGAGAACTGAGACATGGTCCGATTGTTTGTCCTTAGTGGGCTGATTGGAACAATTTGGGTTTCCATCCGTGTCATCATAGGAATTCCATGTTGTAGATGTCAGGAATGTATCCACAACAATCACTGCTGATGATGGCACAGGTACCCTCCTGGATAGCTGTCCATTTTTCCAGTGCTACATGATTCTCCAAGACAACTTTTCTCATGAGTGGTGCTACCATTCAGTGGAGAGATGTGCAGCTTGTGGCGAGAAGACAGCCATAGCACAGAACCACCAAGCAGTCCATTTATATCAATGTCTGGTGAGAAAAGTATGGCAGTCAGTTGATGTCTGTGGCTATTTGGAATGTATTGCACTGGGTACGTAGGGTCATCCCCAAGTACACTGCCTGGCACTGCCATACCCCAGGCGGGACCTTGGTCCCGGCTCCAGCTCCTGCCCAGTGCAGCAGGTTTACTGGGCCAGACGGGCTGCAACCAGGGGAGCAGCGGTTCCCAGGCGTGTTGCAGCCCGGGTTGGGCTCCGAGGGGCACAGGAAGGTGTTGCAGCTGGGACAGAAAGGAAGGGAGTAGAGGTTAGCATTCTCTGCTGCCCGGTTGGCTCTCTGTTTCAGAGTGCATCTGGGACTGCTTTACTTGCTCTGGGCCGCAGGAGACACGAGATGACCTCACTCCGCAGCTCTACATACATGGACTGTATTGTAGCTTTAAACTCCCCGATGCCTCCTTTTGAGTGTCTTAATGTGAAGTCTCCAAGGGGGGAACTTTCACTCCCCTGCCCACCCCCCGCCCCAGCAGCTCCCAGTTTCCCCTTGGGGACCCCGCGGGCAACATCTGCATGTAATCCACATTAGCCAGAGTGTTATCAGTGTTGCTGCTCATTGTCTTCCTGTGCAGGGCCTGCTGTGCCACCCCCTGCAGAAGGGCTGGGGAGGGCTGGGCTGGCACATTGACTGCTGTGTTCCCTCACAGCTTCCATGACATTTCTCTTGTCCCTGCAGGCTCCAGTTCACCTTCTGCCTTCCAGCCATGATCATCCCAGCCTTCAGGAGAGCAGAAAAATCAAACAAAATGAGAGAGAGAAGAGTACCCAAAGTCAAACCATGATAGTGCGAGAGCAGCACGTGCTTTTCTCTGTGGGGAGCTGAGAAGGCCACAGGCAGAGAGCAGCTGGGGTCTAGTCCAGAGTCTCACCCCGCTTCCTTTTAACGCCAAGTCCACTGGGGATGATCCCCCCCATCCCTCCCTGACTATGGGAACCCAAAATGCCGAAAATGGTGGTAACACGGAATGAGAACATGAACTCTTTAACTTCCGCTGGTCTGTATGATGTTCTGATGTGGAATACAGACAACAGAAATCATAAACCCACAACACAGAGGCACTGACAGATGTGAGCCTGAAAGCACAGATGCCAGCCAGGAGCCCAGGGATGGTCCATAAGCTGCTGCAGGCTGAAGTCACTGCTCAATCTGATGAACAGCTGTGTGCTTCCTGCTGGACTGTAAGTTTCTGAGAACATCTGACCCAACAGCTCCAGAAATGTCTCAGAAGATGCAGGACAGACAGAGTCACTGCATGTTCTTTATTTTGTTAAGGTTCACGGAGAGGCTAGTTCATAATGTACAGTGTGGCTACGCTACAAAGGTGCAAGCTGAAAAGGAATTGATTTCAATCCTAAGGTTTTAGTGAAAAACATTACAGTATTAAAAAAAAATGAATAAGATTTAATAAATTACACTTATAAAATTGCACAAAACATACAAAAAGGAGAGTTTGATTCAGTAGAAAGCTCAATACAAGTCATGAATTCAAAGAGACATGCAGTTCACTGCTTGTGAAACACATTTAATAATCACTTTCCTCACTGCATCCTTGACCTCCTTGTTCCTCATGCTGTAGATGAGGGGGTTCACTGCTGGAGGCACCACTGAGTACAGAACTGCCACCATCAGGTCCATAGATGGAGAGGAGATGGAGTGGGGCTTCAGGTAGGCATAAAGGACAGTGCTGAGAAACAGGGTGACCACGGCCAGGTGAGGAAGGCACGTGGAGAAGGCTTTGTGCCGTCCCTGCTCAGAGGGCATCCTCAGCACAGCAAGGAAGATCTGCACGTAGGACACAACTATGAAAACAAAGCACCCAAAGCCTAAACTGACACTAAAAATGATAAACACAACTTCCCTGAGGTAGGAGCCAGAGCAGGAGAGTTTGAGGATCTTGGGGATTTCACAGAAAAATTGGTTGACCACATTGCCTTGGCAGAGAGGCAGTGAAAATGTACTGGCAGTGTGCAGCAGGGAATTGAGAACCCCAGAGCCACAGGCAGCTGCTGCCATGGTAGCACAAGCTCTGCTGTCCATCAAGGTCCCGTAGTGCAGGGGCTTGCAGATGGCAATGTAGCGGTCATAGGACATGATGGTGAGAAGGGAATACTCTGCTGAGATGAAGAAGACAAAGAAAAAGAGCTGTGCAGCACATCCTGTGTAGGAGATGGCCCTGGTGTCCCAGAGGGCGTTGGCCATGGCTTTGGGGAGAGTGGTGGAGATGCAGCCCAGGTCAAGGAGGGCCAGGTTGAGGAGGAAGAAGTACATGGGGGTGTGCAGGCGGCGGTCGCAGGCTACAGCTGTGCTGATGAGGCCGTTGCCCAGGAGGGCAGCCAGGTAGATGCCCAGGAAGAGCCAGAAGTGCAGGAGCTGCAGCTGCCACGTGTCTCCCAGCGGCAGCAGGAGGAACTCACTGATGGAGCTGCTGTTGGGCATCTGCTGTTCCTGGGCTTGGAGTCCTTCTCAGAGTGCAGAAGATAATGACAAGTCCAGACCATTCTCAGACACACTCTTCCTGATGTATTATGAAATGATGTATTATTAAATCATGAAATGAAATTCTACTATGACAATGTTCATTTAGCACCATTATTTGAATTTAATTTCATGAAGTTCAGCATTCCTTAAGCAAATAAAGCATATAGAGCCTTAACCTTCCTCTCATTTTCTGATCTTATTCCATATCCCTGGATATTTTTGTCTGTTTTATGTCTCATACCTTTACTCGCACTTCTCTTAGTGTCCCCAGTCCCAACCTCTGTGCACTTTGTCTTAGAGAAATCTGCCTGTTGGCAGGATAAGTGCATTATACACATCAACAGAAAATGTTGATAATTTTAACTAGAATCACCCTTCAAGAGAGGAGAAGCTGAAAGCACAGCCTGTGTGACTGTTCACAAAACAAGCGATTGATTGCAGAAAAATTCAGGAGTCTCAGAGCTGTGTTCAAAGTTACAGCCCCTTTAAGATTTCTGCCTCTAATCCTTTTTGCCTTCCCTTAGAACAGGAAATGGAAAATCCCTGCCTTGGCTCTGCTTTTGCAAAACATTCTGTTGTGCAGTGGAGCTGTGATCCCCCTGCCCCTGGCTGCAGCTGTGGCAGCAGAAGCCCTGACGGGGGACTCTTTCCCCCCACCCGTCTCCCCGCAGCGCCCTGGGCAGTTCCCCTGGCAGGCTGAGTGCTGAGCCTGGCAGGTGGCAGCGTCTCTGCCTCAGCACACAGCCGCTGGGGCACAGCAGGGACCCTGCTCTGCAGGACAGCCCTGAGCACCCACCTGCAGAGCCCTGGCTGCACAGCCTGCAGCCATCTTGGTCCACGCAGCCCTCAGGGCTGTGCTTTCATACTGCAGCATGGAAGCCCACTGTCAAAGCAGAAGTCTTTTTCCAAAGAAAAGTAACATGCAGTGCCTGCAACCAGATCTGCTATGGGATGTCTCAGTTTTAGTTAACACTCTATGAATAGCAGCTGTATTGTCTTCAATGAGACTTACCGTGTCATGGTCTGTGAGCAATGTTCCTGTTGCCAGCTCACAGCCTGCTCACACCATACACATCCTGGAAACTCTCTCCCCTTTCTCTCCTCTCCTTCTGTCAGCTGCAGGCTGAGCTGTGCACAAGAGCTGCTCCTGGACACAGCTGTCTCTCTGCAGCACCATCCACTTGTATGAGCTACCTGAGTCCCAGGAGCGTGGCACAGCTCAGCACACCAGAGGATTTGAATTTCTCTTCCTCACTGCTTCCCCTGGAGATTTCCCTGGGGCTCCAGGGCTGAAAGCTCCTGACAGACAGAAAGGTCATCTCTGCCCAGGCATATGGGTGTCAGATCAAGTATTCACCAGTGGGCTAACTCATTCCAGAAGCATGATTTTGAGTTGTGGAATCAAACTCTATAATCCAGAGTTAGATTATAAAGTAGGAATACGTTTATTAGGCACTGGGTGCAAAGGAGATCACTCCTATCTTGCACAGCAGCAAGCAGAAGTGATACATATTTGAAAGCCAAGCTGATACATATCCAACAAATTTCCTGGAACTCATCTACATATTCATTGTTTCCAGTAACTCATTTACATTCTGCCCCTCAATCTGGTGCACGTGCTGTTTATAGCGGGGGTCTCCCTCCAGCAGTCATGGGGATGAAGTCAGACATCTTTCTTGCAAAGGCTCAAAGTCTTCCTTGCTCTGTCCTTTTTACCCTATCTTGTTTGATAGAAGTAGTCTGGTTCTGGCCTACTTCTTGAGACATGTTCCCTTTAGTGTGCAGGATGTTCTTCCCTTGTCTTAACCGCACATCCTACTTGTTTATGGGCCCATGTACCTAACTTTTGACTTTGAGATCTCTTTTACTATGCCAGTTTGTCCTAACAGATCGTGTTTGCCTACAGAAGTGCAAATGCCTCATCTGGAAAGCTCTGCTCCTGGCCCTTAATAAAAAAGACACGCTGACAAGGACAGGGACCCTCTGACTTCCCATTTGCAGGGCTGTCATTCAGCTGAGGCAGTCAGTGCGGGTCTCTCATCTTCAGATGTAAAACCTAGGGGTTGAAATGAGATTCAGTTCCCCACAGACGCATGGGAGATGGGACTCCTCTTTGCTTAGAGCAGATGTGCACATGAGTTGCTGCTGTTGGAAGGCTAAAAAACACCTGGGATTGAATCTGGCAATGGTGATAAAGGCTTTTTAAAGTACGCTAACAGGAAAAGGAAGACTAGGGAGAATGTAGGTCCTGTACTATGTGACGGGGGGTATTCTGGTAACCAAGGATGCTGAGAAGGTGGAGATACTGAAGACCTTCTTTGCTTCTGTCTTCAGTAAGAAAGGTCACCCTCAGGAATCCCATACCCTGGAGCTTACTGAGAGGGTCTGGGGAATGAAAGACTTCCTTTAGTCAAGGAAGAGGTAGCCCTTGAGCGCCTAGGCCACACCGATGTTCATAAAGCCATGGGATCTGAAGGGGTGCATTCGCGGGTGCTGAGAGAGCTGGTGGAGGTCGCTGCTGAGCCGCTCTCTGTAATGTATCAGAGGTCTTGGAGAACTGGGGAGGTGCCTGAAGACTGGAGGATGGCCAGTGTCAGTCCGGTCTTCAGAAAGGGCAAGAAGGAAGACCTGGGTAAATATGGACCGGTCAGCCTCACCTCTGTCCCAGGGAAGGTGATGGAACAGCTTGTGCTGGATGCCATCTCCAGACAACTGGGAGATAAAGAGGTTATCAGGAGTCCTCAGCATGGGTTCACCAAGGGGAGGTTGTGCTCGACCAACCTGGTGGCCTTTTATGAAGATGTCACTAGCTGAGTGGACGGGGGGAGAGCGGTAGATGTAGTCTACCTTGATTTCAGTAAGGCTTTTGATACTGTCCCCCATGACATCCTTATAACAAAGCTGAGGAAATATGGGATAGATGAGCGGACAGTGAAGTGGGTCAAGAACTGGCTGACTGGCAGAGCGCAGAGGGTTGTCCTTGGTGGTAGGGTGTCTGGCTGGAGGCCTGTAACTAGCGGCGTCCCCCAGGGGTTTGTACTGGCTCCAGTCTTGTTCAACGGCTTCATCAATGACCTTGATGAGGGGATAGTGACCACCCTCAGCAAGTTTGCTGATGACACGAAGTTGGGAGGATTGGCTGACACGCCTGAAGGCTGTGCTGCCATTCAGCGGGACCTGGACAGGCTGGAGAGCTGGGCAGTAAGAAACCAGATGAGGGTCAACAAAAGCAAGTGTAGAGTCTTGCACCTAGGGAGAAATAATTGCATGCACCGGTGCAGGCTGGGGGAAGAGATGCTGGAGAGGAGCTCTGCTGAGAGGGACCTGGGTGTCCTGGTGGACGATAGATTGACCATGAGCCAGCAGTGTGCCCTTCTAGCCAAAAAGGCCAATGGCATTATGGGGTGCATTAAAAAGAGCGTGTCCAGCAGGTCGAGGGAGGTGATCCTCCCCCTCTACTCTGCCCTGGTGAGGCCTCATCTGGAATATTGTGTCCAGTTCATGGCTCCCCAGTACAAAAAAGACAGGGATCTCTTGGAAAGAGTCCAGCGGAGGGCCACAAAGATGGTGAAGGGCCTGGAGCATCTCCCCTGTGAGGAGAGACTTAGGGAACTGGGTATGTTTAGCCTTGAAAAAAGAAGGCTGAGAGGGGACTTGATCCAGGTTTATAAATACCTGAAGTGTGGGAGCCATAGTGGTGTGTCTGGTCTCTTTTCAGTAGTGCGTGGGGACAGGACTAGGGGTAACGGGCTGAAACTTCAGCATAGGAAGTTCCGCATTAATGTGTGCAAGAACTTCTTTACGGTGAGGGTGACGGAGCACTGGAACAGGCTGCCAGGGAGGTGGTGGAGTCTTCTTCTCTGGAGCTATTCAAGACCCGCCTGGACGCCGAGCTGTGCAACATGGTGTAGGGAGCCTGCTTTGGCAGGGGGGTTGGACTCGATGATCTCTAGAGGTCCCTTCCAACCCCTACAATTCTGTGATTCTGTGATGAAGCTGCAGGTCCAGTTCTCCTCCTTTCAAGTTCTTTCTCCAATTTTTGTCCAATTCTTTGTCCTTTTAAGTTTCTTATTCCAAATTTTTTGTCCAATTCTTTTCCTTTTTACTTTCTTAATACAATTATTTTCTCTATTTTTTGTCTAATCCTTTGTCCGATTTGTGTACATTTTGTGTCCATTTTTTGTCTTTTTGTCCCTGCCCTACATAATTACCTCACCTGGTGCCTATGCAATTTTACTGTGGTCAGAATGCCCTAGTCTCAAGTTTACTGTGTTCGGAAGCTTTCTTTGTGAAAGGCAATTTTTTCCTATGCTACATACAGAAATACTGACAATTTATGCTGCAAAAACACAACCTACCTCTCACACCTGGAATCTATTAGGGACGCTGTAGGGGACGCTGCACAGGTTGGCAGTATTGTGTGGAGCTTGGGGGCAGACGCTTCCTTCTGTTCTGAGCAGATACGAGGGTCCAGCCCCCTTCCTCTCGTGGGCTGTCTAGGTCTCTGACCTGCAGCTGAGCAGCTGTATTGGCTCCTCCCACTCGCGGGGACTTAGGATGAGGCTGTTTGTCTGCGGTGGAAGTAGGCTCACACATCCCCCTACCTGTCTCCCTCGGAGATTCCCAAGAGCTCCTCAGGCTGCTGATTTCTTGCAGCAGCCTGGCCATCTGCTCCAGCAGCTCCTTGAGCAGGGTACACCGGCAACCAGGTTCTTTTAACTTAACTAGCTCGTAGGTATGGTGAGATGTTTCCTTTATTGCCATCTAAATGGAAATCACAATGAGACGGGTGGCCTGCTGCTGTTCTTCTCCAGTGCCAGAGAAGTCCACGTAGCCCAGCACTGTGGGAGGCAGTTCCTCCCAGCACCGCTTCAATCCACTATGCCCAGCCTCCATTTTGTGCTGGGGCCAGAAGGCCACACTGCCCCACAGCACAGAAGGCCACTGCCCCACCCTCCATGACGTGCTGGGGGCACAGGGTCTCACTGCCCCATAGCGTTCAAGGCCACTGCCCCGCCCTCCATGATGAGCTGGGCCAGAAGGCCGCACTGTCCAATAGCACTGAAGGTCACTGCCCCGCCCTCCATTATGAGCTGGGCCAGCACACAGCACAGAAGGTGCTGGCGCAGCACCCCGAAGGCATTCACTGTCTGCACACCCTTGCGACAGGGACGAGAGGCAGTGGGCGCTACGGGGTCAGGGGCATCTGTGCTTGCAGATCCCACGACTGAGAGTGAGAGTGATTGTTGGTGGCCTTTGGCTACAGCTTTTGGAGGCCAAAGTCTCTTCAGATTCCCATGGCTGTGCTGCGAGGCAGTGCGGGACGGGGACAAGCCAAGTGCAGCCAGCCCTCTCCCCGCCGGGGCCTGGCACAGCCCCCAGCCTGCGCTGCGCAGCAGGAGAACAGCTGGGAGCTGGAGGTGCTGCAGGCCCAGCTGGAGGGCGAGCGGCTCCACTGCCAGGAGCTGCAGCGCCGCTGGGCTGCCGAGAGATGTGAACTGCAGAAGGCGGCAGAGCGGGAGCGGCAGCTGCTGACCGACCAACTGCGCTGTGCCTGGGAGAAGCAGCAGGCCCAGGAAGAGCAGCAGCTGAAGGAGTGGGTGCAGCGGCAGCGGGCGACGGGGACCCGGCAGCTGCTGCTCTGGAAGGAGGCCGAGCTGCGCGCGACAAAGGAGCAGCTGCAGCGTGATTGCGATGCAGCCCTGCGCCAGGCTCGGGAGCTGCAGCAGCAGCTGGCCAAGGTGCTGAGGAACCCCCCCAGCAGCGAGGCGGCCCATGCCCAGCTGCAGGACGTCCTCAGCAAGCTGCGCTGGGAGATGGATGGTGAGCAGCCCGCCTGCATCCGCCACCTCCAGCGTCAGCTGGGGCTGGAGAGGAGGCTCTTCACCTTTTACATCGTGGGGAGCTGGGCAGACTTGCTCCGTAATGCAATGTCCTGCTCCCAGGAAAAACAGGGAGCTCTGCACCGCCATCGTGCAGAGCAGGGCTCCAGTCAACCGGCCATGAAGGACGCTCACGTCCAGGTAAGATGACACACTGAGAGAGTGGGGATTGTTCAGCCTGGGGAGGGGGGGCTCTGGGGACACCACAGAGCGGCCCTCCAGTGCCTGAAGGAGAACTGGGGAAAGCTGGAGATGTACTGGTTGTAAGGGAGGGTAGTGATACAACAAAGGACAATGCCCTGAAAGTAGAAGAGGGGAGATCTGGATGAGATAGAAGAAGAAGGGACACCATGAGGGGGCAGAGGCGCTGGCACAGGCTGCCCAGAGAGGCTGTGGTTGCCACACGCCTGGCAGTGCCCCAGGCCAGGCTGGACACACCTTTGGGCAACCTGACCTAGTGGAAGTTGTCCCTGCCCTTGGCATGGGCTTGGAACGGGAGAGTCTTGAAGGCCCCTTCCTACACAAACCATTCTATGATTTTCTGGTTCTAGGTGCCAGAGACAGCCAAGGAAGACCTGGGGCTCCCGGGCAGCCGGCCCTCTCCCCGCTCGGGCCCGGCACAGCCCCCCACCTGCCCTGCGCAGCGGGAGGAGAAGAGGCAGGAGGTGAAGGCACTGCAGGCCCAGCTGGAGGGCGAGCGGCTCCGCTCCCAGGAGCTGCAGCGCCGCTGCGCTGCTGAGAGACGTGAGTGGCAGGAGGCGGCAGAGAGGGAGCGGCAGCTGCTGGCCGACAAACTGCGCTCCAAGTGGGAGCGGGTGCGGGTGTCAAAGCTGCAGCGCCTGCGGGAGCAGAGCCTGAGGCAGTGGCAAGCAGAGTTCTGCCAACTGCTGCAGGAGAAGGAGGCCCAGCTGCACCAGATGCAGGAGCTGCTGCAGAAGCGGCGCAACGACACCATCCGCCAGGCATGGCAACTGCAGCGGCAGCTGGTGGAGGTGCTGCTGAGGTGCGACAGCAGCAGAGCGGACCGCAGAATGCAGCAGGAAGTCCAGCGGCAGCTCTGCTGGAAGTCCCGTGCAGAGCAGGCCGTGGAGAGCAAGCGCCTCCAGTGTGAGCTGCAGGAGCAGAGAAGACGCTTCCTGCAGTACATCCTGGAGCACGTGGAGGGGCAGCCACGCGTCTTCTTCAACAGGGCCAGGGCCTGCCATCGGGCTGTAGCAGAGGTGGGTGTTCAGGCTACAGAGCAACAAGAGGCCTGCCCACCTGAGCGCAGGGAGCAGCAGGAGCAGAACACCCATCTGCTGAGTAAGCTGAAGGAGCTGCAGAGACGGTGCAGCCTCCTTGAAGAGAAGAGCAGAAGCTCTCAGCAGATGTGGGAGGAGGTGGAGTGGCTCAAGGATAAGATGCGTACGCTCTGCCTCCGTACCCAGCAGCTGCTGGAAATAGTCTGGCAGCTCAAGGAGGCCTCTTTCGCATCCAAAGACACCACAGAGAAGGCAGAGGAGGTCAACCATCTGCAGGGAAAGCATTTGGAAAAGGAGGCAGCAGAGCAACAAGAGGCCTGCCCACCTGAGCACAGAGAGCAGCAGGAGCAGAACACCCACCTGCTGAGGAAGCTAAAGGAGCTGCATAGACAGTGCAGCCTCCTTGGAGAGAAGTGCTGCCAGCTGAGGAGCAGAAGCTCTCAGCAGATGTGGGAGGAGGTGGAGCGGCTCAAGGACAAGACGCGTACGCTCTGTCTCCGTACCCAGCAGCTGCTGGAAATAGTCCAGCAGCTCAAGGAGGCCTCTTCTGCATCCGAAGAGGCCACAGAGAAGGCAGAGAAGGTCAACCAGCTGCAGGGACAGCATCTGGAAAAGGAGAATAAGATGGCCAAGGAAGACCCGGGGTTCCCAGGCAGCACCAGCAGCAAGCTGCTGGAGCAGTGCAGCTACCTCCAACAAGCCCGGAGGAACCTGGAGAAGCACTGCCAGGCCCTGAAGGCCCAGAACCACCTGCTGAGAGAGGGACGCTCTCCAGAAGCGTGCCAGAAGCTGCAGAGTCTCCAGCAGGCCAACGTCAAGCTTAGAGCGCTCAGCAAGCGTCTGGAGGAGAAATGCACACAGCTCCAGGAGATGGGGAAGAAGCTGAGGCTGCACAGAAATCCCAAACAGGAATGCCCCAATCCCCAGGAAAAGCCAGGGGAGTCAGAAGAGTGGCCAGTGGCAGTCTGCATCTACATTTTCGCAGACCATCACCACCAAAATGAAGATTCTTAGCTCGTCACAGCTACAAAATCCTTATGAGGGCCCTAATGAGGACCCAGAAAACGAGCTTCCACTGACAGCTGGACAATACGTTTACATCTGTGGAGACATGGATGAGGATGGCTGGTTTCTGGGAGAGCTGACGGACGGCACAAGAGGACTGGTCCCTTCCAATCTGGTGGAAGAAGTTTCAGATGATGACCTGGATACCACCGTGCCTCCAGGGCTTCGTGATCTCCTGCTGGATACCGATGAGGAAGAGAGACCAGGCAGCAGGAGCAGGGGCAGAAAGTGATGGTCACCATCCAGAAATCTGTGTCCGTGTGTTGGCTCAGCCTGGGGGACGCCGAGATTCCTCTCCATAAGACAGCAACATCCCATCAAGATTCCACCTTTCTGGATGAAGGCTACCTCATGCTCCACTTGACGTTCAAGTGGAGTGTGGTCCATCAGCAGGAAGGCCTTAAAAATTCATCCCTTGTAAGACTGCGAATTTATTACACTGGACTGGACTAAAACAACAAAAAGCTACAAAAAACACCAAAAACACCAAAACGACTTTACAAAATTTATATATTATATATTATTTATATATTATATATATTATAATATATGATTATATATATATATATATTATATATATAATATACATTATATACATAATATATATAATATAATAAATACAATAATAAATAATATTATATTATATATATTATATATATTATAATATTAAAAAAATTCTAATAAAAATACCCAAACCCAAAAAGTGTGTCCAGTCTCCTTGTTTTTAGACAGTCTGCTTTTGTAAAGTTACAAGGAAAGGTAGAGGCTGAGGAAAGCCTCCAAAGTCTTTCTCAAGCGCTCTACCTACAAGTATTAGAATCAAGAGAGAAAGGAATCATCACTGCTTGCCTCTGTTCTTTGGGACACCTGAAGTACCTTGGAAGGCCACACTTCCTGAGCCCTACAGACAGTCTGTCCCAAAGCAGCTGTTTGATCATTTCCATTGGGTGACAATGCATAGCGCTTGCATCGTCTGCGGGCACGGACTCAGATGCAAATCCACATCCTTAACTGTAGGTCCGTACATCCTTTATATACATGCTCCAGCTCCCCCTTGAAATTTTCTTTCTGTCCCTACATGTCAGCAGAGCACTTAGAAAGTCTCCTTCACGTCTAGACACCAACTGCCCATACAAGTGTGTGTGATAATGCACACGGCTGCCGCCAGCACTCTGTGTAAAGAGAAACTGTCAGAGAGCTGCACGTCAGGGAGGGGTTCCTTGGTCTCAGCCTCTGCTTGCTTTTCTGGCTGGCTGTGAGGGACGCTCACGACCAGGTGAGATGGCACACAGAGGGCGTGGATCTCTGGGAGATAGGAGAGTTACATTCCTTGGAGCCAGATGTGCGTTCTTCATTCTCGAGTGTTGAAATCTCTTCTGGTGACAAAGCTGGTGAGACTCAGACAGAGGGATGAGAAGGCCAAAAAGACAGCAAGAGCTGTAACAGTACCTGTGGGAGCTGCTGATGAGCATGGACTTGATCAGCCTGGTTCTCCAGGGAAGGTTTTGGAGA